>NC_033797.1:50684497-50700343 GCF_001876935.1 Asparagus officinalis | reverse complement strand
GAAGAGCGTGTTTCAAATACGGTGAAGTTGGGCATTTCAAGACCGATTGTCTAAATAAGAGAGTAGGTGGGAAGAAGAACAACAACAAGACTGAGAGGAGAGAAGGCAAGAAAGAAGCGAGCTATGTTTCAGAGGAATGGAGTGAGAAGGAATGCTATATCGTCACGGGTGGTGAGGATATCTCTGGGAAGTGGTTTCTTGATTCAGGTTGATCTTACCACATGTGCCCAAATAAGAAGTGGTTTACTACCTACAGAAGCATTGATGGTAGAACCGTATTGATGGGGAACAACCATGCTTATAAAACTATGGGGCTAGGTAATATCAAGATCAAGATGCATGATGGAGTGGTCTAAATCTTGACGGATGTGAGTCACATTCCCAACTTGCGGAAGAATCTTATCTCAGTTAGTGCATTGGACTCCAGTAGTTGCAGGATTGTTACAGAGAACAGAGTGAAGAGGGTTATTCGGGGGTTCCCTTGTAGTGATGAAGGGTGTTCGTCATGGTAATTTAAATACTCTCTCAAGTACGACGGTGACGGGAGATGCAGCGGTTAGAACTGAAGGAAGTGGTGAAGACCCATGTGAGCACACATGGTTATCCCATAGGTGGCTTGGACACATGTCAGAGAAGGGTCTAGTTCTGTTTGGTAATTAAAGAGGGTCTGCTAAAGAATCTGAAGAAACCTTACATGAATTTTTGTGAGGATTGTGTGTACAGAAAGGCTCATAGGGTCCAGTTTTTGAGAAGCAAGTCTAAGAGTAGGGGATACTAGATTATGTGCATACAGATGTATGAGTCCGATTCAAACAACTTTCAAAGGGGTTCCAGATATTTCGTCTCATTCATAGATGATTATTCGATGTATGCTTGGATTTATTTTCTAAAGCATAAGAATAAGGTGTTCGAGACATTTAAGAAGTGGAAGACAATGATTGAGAACAAGACAGTTGAAGATACTGAGATCTGATAACGGTACAGAATACACAGATGGTGTCTTTAAGGAGTTCTGTGATCATGATGACATTGTTCGACACTGGATAGTCGGGTCAACACCATAGCAGAACAGGATCGTAGAGAGACTAAACCAAACATTACGGGAGAAAATAATGAGTATGTGATCTTATGCTGGATTGGGCAAGGAATGGTGGGCAGAAACGGTGGCTACAGCTTGTTATATTGTGAACTGTTCTCCACATTCTATATTACATGGTGATACATCCTATAGGGTGTGGTCAGGAGAAAATGCAGATTATGAGAGGCTCCGAATTTTTGGGTGTACTGTCTATTATCACATCAACGAGGGAAAGCTTGACGTGAGGGCCAAGAATGCTATATTTTTGGGGTATGAAAAGGGTGTAAAGGGCTATCACCTTTGGTGTACAGAAGATTAGAAGTTTGGGATCAGCAGGGATGTTACCTTTGATGAGAAATCCATGATTACTAGGGCGCCCAAGGATGTTAGTGTTAAGACTGTGGAGATTTTAAAGTCCCAGGTTATTGAGATAGAACCTAAACACCAACCAGGTTCTAGTTATGTTCAAGTGAGAAATTAGGTAGATGATGAGCTTGAGCAGGAGGAGGTTTAGCAGGAGAATACACAAGAACTACAATAACAGCAGTTCAAGGATAATTTGGCTTCCACTAGGTCAAGGCGAGCATACAAGCATGTACTGAACTGTGGGCTGATCAACCCCTAAAGCATTATGGGTAGGTTTTGGTGGAATACGCACTCTCAGTGGAGGATGATAAGCCGGTCTTCTTCCTTCAAGGAAGCTATTTGGGATAGAGATAGTGAGAGTTGGTTGGCTGCGATGAAGGAGGAGATGGAATTTCTTCGGAAGAACTAAACATTGGAGGTGGTCCCATTGCTCGTAGGAAGAAAATCTATTGGTTATAAGTGGGTGTATAAAAGAAAGGAAGATTCTTCAGAGCTCGGTGGTACGATATATAAGACGAGGCTAGTGGCTAAAGGGTTTGCACAAAGAGAGAGTGTGGATTACAATAAGATCTTTTCTCCGGTGGTGAAACACACTTTTATTCAGGTGCTATTGAGTATTAATGTTACTCATGGTGATCTTGAGCTAGAACAACTCGATGTTAAAATAGCCTTCTTGCACAGAGACTTGCGCGAAAAGATCTATATGTATCAACCTGAGGGTTACAAGGTTGAGGACAAGAAGAATCATGTGTGTCGCTTAAGGAAGTCACTCTATGGACTGAAGCAATCTCCTCGGTAGTGGTACAAGTGATTTGACTCCTTCATATTGAAGCATGGATTTTCTCGAAGCGATTATGATTGTTGCATTTACATTCAAAAGCTTCGTGGAGGTGATTATATTTATCTCTTTTTGTATGTGGATGAAATGCTTATTTCTTCGAAGAGCATGGTGTAGATAGATAGGCTGAAAACTCAACTTGGTAAAGAGTTCGAGATGAATGACATGGGCACTGTAAGAAAAATACTGGGTATGGAGATTAGGAGAGAGCAGGAGAATCGGCGATTGTTCTTGAGTCAGAAGGGCTACATAGAGCGAATGATCGTGAGGTTCGGGATACAAAGTGCTAAGTCGATGGTGACTCCATTGGCTCCACACTTCAGGCTTTCAGGTAAACAATCTCCCACTACAGTGGAAAAAATGGAACACATGGAGCGTGTACCTTATGCTAGTGCAGTTGGCAGCTTGATGTATGTAATGGTGTGTACATGCCTAGATATTTCACAAGCGGTTAGTATGGTTAGTAGATTCATGGCGAATCCGGGAAAGGCGCACTGGGAAGTAGTGAAGTGGATCTTGAGGTACTTAAAGGGTACTATTGATACGGGTCTGTATTTTGATGGAGATACATGTCAGATTGATAGATTTGTGGACTCGAATTATGCGGGTGATCTAGATAGATGATGATCTACTACTGGTTATGTATTCAGGATACATGGGGCTCTAGTTAGTTGGCGATCGATGTTTTACGCTATAGTGGCACTTTCTACTACAGAGGCCGAGTACATGGCCATGACGGAGGGAGTGAAGAAAGCATTGTAGGATCTGAAATAAATACACTAGATCACTAGAGGGGGGTGAATAGTGTTCTTTTAAAGTTTATGAAAAGTAGATTATAAATTGCAAAGAAAAATGATAATCTCAGAAATTCACAATCACAAACACAAGGATTTATACTGGTTCCACCAATCCGGTGTACATCCAGTCCCCAAGCAAATCCCGCTTGAGAGTTTTCACTATGATTTTGAATAAACTTCTAAAATCAAAAGCAAACCTGACCAATTTACAAGACCATGCAAATTGCAACCCAATTGACAAGACCATGTTAATCGTCACACCGATCTCTAGACCAAGAGATCAACCCTCTCAAACCTGAGAGAACCTTCCTTGAATCAATGTACAATTCCAATCATATAAGCCTTGATGTGGATGTGAACGTGTAACAGTGGCTTATCAATCTTTTTAACACTCTGAATATTGTGTAAATAAGCTCTAAGAATGATAGGAACAAAGGAAATGTCAGAAACTCTCTTTTATAGAAAAACAAATTGAAAAACTGAAATCTTAGAGAGTTAATTTGCACAATATGTGAATCTTATAAGTGCAAAACTTAGTTGTTATTTTCTGATGTTTAAACCTATTTATAGCCGCTGAAATGACATAATTTTAAACCCAATTAACGTTCACAAAACGGCTATAAACAGTCACTTATTTAAAACCTGAAATTTGGAAAAATTGCATCTATAGTCGACTACAAATCATAGTAGTCAACTACACTGAGTTTAAACAGACTGTGTAGTCAGAAAATTGCTTAGTAGTCGACTACAAGGCATAGTAGTCGACTACACTGTAAACTCACAGATTCTGGAATTTACTTTTTAGTATTTTGACTGTAACTTTCTCACTCGATATCGGAATGAGGTGATTTAAGATTTGTTGAAAATATCTTGAAGAGACCTACAACTTTGATCTTTTGAGTTTTTCCAGATTCTAATTGATAAGGGGTATAAATAAAATATTTTAAGACTCACTTAATATCTATAAACTCTAATGGCTAACATATGAGATTTCTATTGTTAACCAACACACTAAGCATATGTTAGTGTGTTCTAACACTATGTATGTGCATGTGTGTGAGTGGTCAAGGCTTGTATAAATTTTTAAGCAAAGAAAATATAAAATTACATTTTGACAATAAAGTATATCTTCTTCTTTGCTTCGTTTTGCCTTCATTTTGACAATAAAGTATATCTTCTTCTTTGCTTCGTTTTGCCTTGAACTCATCTATGTCTTGAGTATCTCTTTGAATATAATTATTGATATAGCTCTAATACTACAAAACAAATGTTAGCACATAACACACACAACATATAATATTTGTTATCATCAAAATAAACTAATCTTGGGGTCAAGATTCCTTACATTCTCTCCCTTTTTGATGATGACAAATATATGTTATTAAGATATAAAAATTTTAATCCCCCTGAATAAAATCATAAATAAAATCTTTTACTCCCCCTGCATCAAAGCATTAGTAAAAATTTTAAAATTTTCTATATAACTCCCCCTTTGTCATTAACAAAAAGAAATAAACATAATTCTAGTTAAAATTCTATATAACTCCCCCTTTGTCATTAACAAAAAGAAATAAACATAATTCTAGTTAAAATTTTCTCTTCCTGGGTACCTTAATAAAAATATTAAGCACTTTGGTACCCTTTTATATTATATCATTAGGATTAGCCCTTAGGAATCCAAATCCACTTGGAATTTGGTTTCCATTTATTAACATAAGTGTAATTCTTTGAATTGCAAACTTCATACATATAAGATAAAATATAATCATTCCTATCATGAATATTCAAATTCTTAGGAATCCAGATATACTTATTTTGTTTTGCATGAATATTCTTATTATTATTCTTCAAAACATAATCATTCTTTGTAAAATACTTAGGAACAAATCTAATGCCAAAATGATTGTTTGAAGATTTTTGAAATGAGAGCAAATTATTCAAATTCTCTTTACTTTTATTGAATTTACTAACATTCAAACATATATCATCATATTTTAATTTAATAGAAGAAATATATTTATCTAAAATATTAATGCGAATTTTTAAATCATTGCATTCTGATTTTAGATAAACATTCTCATTAGTCAAAATATGAATTTCTTTAAGCAATGATTTATTTTCCTCTTTCAATTCAATTACTTGAGAATAAGAAATAGTAGAAGAATTAGAATTAGAAATTTCTTCAAGTAATCTTTTATTTTCACCTTTAAGAAAATTATGTGAAGCCTTTAATCTCAAAAATGTTTCATATAATTTATTGAAAACATCTAAAAGCTCTTCATTGTCACTTACTTCATCTTGTGCCATAAAACACATGTGAGCACTTTCCTTTTTTTCAATTTCTTCATCTGAAGATGACTCATCACTATCATCCCAAGTGACTGCTATTGCTTTCCTTTTCTTGTTATTTTGAATGTTGTTGAAGTTGTTGAAATAACTTGATTTTTGCTTATTCTTCAACATTGGACAATCTTTCTTCATATGACCTGGTTTATTACACTTAGATTTAAAATTACCTCGTTTTATAAATTTTCAAAATTTTCGTGCAAACATGCCCATTTCTTCATTATCATCATTTGAATCTTCTTTATCGGAAATAGTATTGAATGCAAGAACTTTCTTGTTCTTTGTATCTTCATCATTCTTTCTATCTTCAATTTGAACTTCATATGTCATAAGATTACCAATAAGATTTTTAACCGTAAGAGTTGACAAATCATTAGCTTCTTCAATAGCGGTAACTTTCTTTTCCCATTGTGGAGTAAGTGATCGAAGTATCTTTCTTATCATCTCCACTTGTGTATATGTTTTTCCAAGACCAATGAGAGAATTTGTGATGTCGGTGAATCTTGTGAACATTTCTCCAATAGTCTCATTTTCCTTCATCTTGAACAATTCAAATCTGTGCACAAGAACAGAAATTTTAGATTCTTTAACTTTATTTGTACCTTCATGAGTTACCTCAAGTGTATGCCAAATATCGTATGCAGATGTGGCCGTTGACACCCTATTGAACTCATTCTTGTCAAGTGCACAAAATAATGCATTCATTGCTTTTGAATCCAAATTTGCATTATTTCTTTGGGAAGTAGTCCATTCTGTAAATGGAGTTGTTGGCTTCTCATATTTCGTTTCCACGACGTTCCAAAGTTCGTAGCCAATTGATTGAAGGTAAATCTTCATTCGGCACTTCCAATAGTTATAGTTCAATCCATCGAACATTGATGGACGATTTGTAGAATGACCTTCTTTGAATTGTGATGTATTTGTCGATGCCATCTTTCACCTTGCTCTGATACCAAATATAGGATCTGAAATAAATACACTAAAACACTAGAGGGGGGTGAATAGTGTTCTTTTAAAGTTTATGCAAAGTAGATTATAAATTGCAAATAAAAATGGCAATCTCAGAAATTCACAATCACAAACACAAGGATTTATACTAGTTCCACCAATCCAGTGTACATCCAGTCCCCAAGCAAGTCCCGCTTGAGAGTTTTCACTATGATTTTGAATAAACTTACAAAATCAAAAGCAAACCTGACCAATTTGCAAGACCATGCAAATTGCAACCCAATTGATAAGACCAAGTCAATCATCACACCGATCTCAAGACCAAGAGATCAACCCTCTCAAACCTGAGAGAACCTTCCTTGAATCAATGTACAATTTCAATCCTATAAGCCTTGATGTGGATGTGAACGTATAACAGTGGCTTATCAATCTTTTACAATTTCAATCCTATAAGCCTTGATGTGGATGTGAACGTATAACAGTGGCTTATCAATCTTTTTAACACTCTGAATATTGTCTAAACAAGCTCTAAGAATGATAGGAACAAAGGCAATATCAGAAACTCTCTTTTATAGAAAAACAGATTGAAAAACTAAAAGTTTAGAGAGTTAATTTGCAAAATATGTGAATCTTATAAGTGCAAAACTTAGTTGTTGTGTTCTGATGTTTAAACCTATTTATAGCCTCTGAAATGGTATAATTTTAAACCCAATTAACGTTCACAAAACAACTATAAACAGTCACTTATTTAAAACCTGAAATCTAGAAAAACTATATCTGTAGTCGATTACAAGTCATAGTAGTCGACTACACTGAGTTTAAACAAACTCTGTGTAGTCAAAAAATTGCTTAGTAGTCGACTACAAGGCATAGTAGTCGACTACACTGTAAACTCACAGATTCTGGAATTTACTTTTTAGTATTTTGACTGTAACTTTCTCATCCGATATCGGAATGAGGTGATTTAAGATTTGTTGGAAAGCTCTTGAAGAGACCTACAACTTTTATCTTTTAAGTTTTTCCAGATTCTAATTGATAAGGGGTATAAATAAAATGTTTTAAGACTCACTCAATATCTATAAACTCTAATGGCTAACATATAGGATTTCTATTGTTAACCAACACACTAAGCATATGTTAGTGTGTTCTAACACTATGTATGTGCATGTGTGTGAGTGATCAAGTCTTGTACAAATTTCTAAGCAAAGAAAATATAAAATTACATTTTGACAATAAAGTATATCTTCTTCTTTGCTTTATTTTACCTTGAACTCATCTATGTCTTGAGTATCTCTTTGAATATAATTATTGATATAGCTCTGATACTACAAAACAAATGTTAGCACATAATACATACAACATATAATATTTGTTATCATCAAAATAAACTAATCTTGGGGTCAAGATTCCTTACAAGCATTGTGGTTGTGGGGTCTTCTAGATGATCTGGGGATTGAGCAGGAGAACGCGAACTTGTGGCGTGACAGTGAGAATGCGATTCACTTGGCGAAGAATCAAGTTCATCATGCTCGTACCAAGCATATCGATGTCAGGTATCATTTCATACGGGATGTCATAGAGGAAGGCGATATTTCTCTCATGAAGGTACACACGAATAAGAATCACGCAGACATGTTAACCAATGTGGTCACATATAGCAAGTTTAAGCATTACTTGGACTTACTTCATATCAGCCCGTGTTGATCTGCCTAAGAAGGCATGGCCCTTCGGGGCGATGATGGGGTGAGGTGGAGACTATATAGAGAACAAATCCTGAACTACGATTAGCTTGATCCCGGTGGAGGGTACGTAGGTAGCCACAGTAAAGTAGGGCAGCTGGTTTGGCCTAGTTTGGCATGATTTACTGTTTTCAGATCTCTCTAGTGATGTTCGCGGTGTCCTTCTGATGTTCGTCCAAAATTTAAGGTTTATCAAATGATGTACAAGGTGAGAATTGTGAACGTAGGGGCCACATCCATGAGCGCAGAGCTGCAAGCGCGGTTTGGCCCAGATGCGAGTGCGGCCCACTTGGTCCATGCTCTCCTATAAAATCTAACGTCGGCTAGGGTTTTTAGCACGATAAAAAAAAAGAAAAAAGAAAGAGGGTTTTATTTTAGTTGCGGAGAAGAAAACAAGGGTTTTTGGTGACTAGAAAAGAGAGATCTTGAGGAGAAAGTTTTGGAGAAATTTTACAAGAAAGGTCAATTTCTTTTGGTTAAAAATCAAATATTCTTCTTTTAAGACGAGCTTGTGGATTGTACAAGTGGTCGGTGTTCTCCTTATAGTAGAATCTCCCCTCACCCTTCCCGTGGACGTAGGCAAGTTTGCCGAACCACGTAAATCTTGTGTTTTTACTATTTTCTGGGTGTTGGCTATTGATTATAGGTTCCATCGACAATCCAGTCCTAGAACTGATGAGAGGAAGAGTGTATATCTCACTTTATTGAGATATTTTACTTTCTATTCTTGTTTCCTTTGTGAAACGGGAATATAGAGGTTGGCTTGAGCTTTTGTAAAAATAAAAGCTAGGATTTCTTTCGGGTTATAATGCTTCCACGGCGTGAGGGCGTGACTCTGCGTCCAACACTAAAAATTATTCATTCACTGTTAGATGAACTACCAAATTGAAATTTGATCAAATATCTAGATGAATACTAGCTGGACTATCTATAAATTATTTGGTTCACTTCCCAACCCATTCAGAGGTTTACTTACCTATTTGGGCCAGGCTTGTTATGTCTCAAATTGTTCGGATCTTAATTTTGGACGTTTTACAACAAATTTCAACTTAGCCTGTTTTCATTTAAAATTTTGCTTATGTCTCGTACAACTTTTCTTTATGTACTTTAAACGCATCCTAACAAAAACTAATAAAAGATTTATTCAATATCAAGCGAAAAATGCATGCTGAAAAATACCCAAGACCATTGTTTATATCGAGAGTTGGTTAGGGCTTGTCCAGAACTAGCATGCTTCAGAAGTATTCAAAAGGCTTATCCCCACAAAAATAATAAAACAAGAAAACAAATAAATAAAAGTAATGTAGGATGAGAACCGAACTCCAAATCATTTGAACATGGGCCAGTCGTTTGTAATTTGCAAAGGCACAGCTCACACTCATCACCGAGCCCAAGTCTTATTAACAGGCCGAACTCCACTGGAGGCTGACCTTACCCTTTTTAAGAATCCAAAGAATTATTGTTTTACTACAGTAATAATATAGTAAATACTGTAAAATGAATAACAAACCGAATTTGATTAGCTACACGTGAAGTTACTGTTCATGCCAAAGTACTTTACTATAGTAAATTTTGTAGCACGAATAGCAAATCAAATTTGATTCTCGGCATCTACTCCATTATACTAAATGAGAATCCAAATAATTATTGTTCATATACAAAACATGCATGCATGTTTATAGCTTATCTCCTGTACATATATAATATCTCATGTGCATAAAAAACATCAAATTTACCTGATGTACCTATCCAAACATTATAATCTCCATAAATATATAAATTCCATAAAATCATGTACATAACTTCCCACACATCTAAAACCAAAACATTGCCACAAAACACGATAGATAAACACATTTCAATAACACATATTATCTCCATACACTAAAATATCGCCACAAACTAAATATATCAAATGTATTGATTTACAAATAACCTATATCGATAACTTAAATAGAGTCAATACGAAAAAAAATAAATCAATCACATACAATCTAGAAATACATCTCTCACACTCTATCTCCCTCTTTTTACATGCTCAGATCGTCGTCGTGGTTGAGCTTGCACGAGCTCGCTGTCCAATTGCTTGTGTGGATGTGACGGTCCCGTTTTATCGTCGTTCTTACAAGATTCTTCTCGTCTCCATAGATTTGGTCTGCGTGTGTATAAGAGATCCTCCTGCATCATCACCTCTCGACCATCATCAAGCCCATGAGTTTGATTCAAAAGTTGTATGAACTCTCAGTATTATCCACTAATATAGAGATGCATGTACTCCTAGGTTTGTTCCTACGACAGAAAATGCTAGACCCTCATTTACAATGACATCAGTATCATCAACAATATCTACCCGCGTTTAAGTCAAAAAGTTACATATGTAAGCAATTTATAGTAGTAAAAAATAAAGAGACTTGATATTAAATAATTTATAAGTTCTCTCTCATCTAAGTCCCTGGGCGCATATCTCTATTGCAGGGGCATGTTGTTGGTCAATATTGAGAAATATGGGTATGCTTGGTAGTGAGGTGTCATATTCTCCTCCACTCATTCAAATTGGGGGGACCACATTCACAGGAGTTAGAGAGTGCATGAAGATATGCCACCATTTGAATGAGTGGATGAGAATGTGACACCTCACTACCAAGCACAAAAATGTTTGGTACCAAGCATAAATTTTATGCTTGGTAGTGAGGTATCTCATTCACATCCACTCATTCAAATGGTGACATATCCACATGTAGGGTTGTCCATCCGGGCTGGCCCGGCCCCGAAAACCGCACCCGGACCAGGAAAAATCAAAGCCCGGGCCCGGGCCTGAGCGGGTCAGGCTCCCGTTTTTTTTATTTTATATTTTTTAAATTTTAAATTTTTTTAAAAATCCCCATAAATCATAAAATATACATAAAAATTATAGAAAATGATATAAATTTTTTTAGTAACTTGAAATGATATAAATTACAAGTACAAAAAATGATAAAAATAAAAAATGATAAAAATAACTTCTTTATTAATAATCAGTAAATCATTTACAAGTATAAATTTATTTCGAAATTCGTCACATCATAATAGATGAGTACATCCCAACTAGGTTGGTACCTACTCACCTATATTACTATCATTTGTAACTTTTTTTAAAATATTTTATTACAAATTTAAAGCTAAGAAATAAAAATTACAATTTGATGAATATTATCTAATCTTTATACTTATCTACTAGTCTCATCTCTTCAAATTATCTTTAATTATAGTCATACGATCGATGCATTGCGTTCGTTTCTCGTACCTCCACCAATCTTGTAAGCACATCACCGCTTGTACATCTAAGCATGTCTTATGATCGTTAATCAAACGTCCTGCTATGCTAAAGGTAAATTCTGAAGCTACCGTCGAAATCTGTACTGTTAGTAAGTCACGAACCATAGTGGAAAGTATAGAATATGAAACTGATCCATATACTCTCCACCATTACAAAATATCTAAAGCATTTCCTTAACATTTAACTAAGGAAGCAGATAAATATTCATCTATTTCAGAAACCTCTAATGCTAATTCAAGTTCAGATCCACCAGTTAGTTGAGCTACCATTGCATATCTATCAAAACTTACACTTTTACCTCGGCCTGTGCTCGAAGTCATCGAAGCTGTAGACTGTTGTGCAGCTACATCATGTCTAGTTGTATACTGTTTGAAAGTAATTTCTAATAGCTAAATGATGAGAAGTAGCAGTAAGGGTGGATTCATCATCTAAGTCTATAATCTGTCCACCATATAATAATTATAACAAATTTCGAAGACCAATATCCTTCAAACATGGATCAATAAGAACCCCCAAACCAAAAATATAAGGAATAGTGTAGGTTGTCTAAAAATCACTGCAGATAGCTTATCACCATCAAACACCGACGATAGAAGTTATAATTTGACGGCTTTCATATCTTCAAGGAGCTAAGATGAAGATTATAAGATGACGGTCTTTGCAACGCTCTAGCAAAAGAGACTACAAATTGACGGTCTCTTCAAATCAAGATACAGAGCTCACCTATGCATCTCAGACTCAAAACGCAGAGGTCCTCCTTGCGTTACAACCTCAAAACGCAGAGGTCCTCTCTGTGTTACAACCTTAAAACACAGAGGTCATCCCTGCGTTACACCATTAAAACGCAGAGGTCATCCCTGTGTTACAACATCAAAACGCAGAGGTCATGCCCGTGCTTCAGAGTCAAAATGTAGAGGTCATCCCAGCGCTCCAATTAAAAATACAGAGTTCATAGACTCAAAACGCGGAGTTCATCTTTGCGTCCCAACTCCGCGTTTTAGATTTAAAACGGTGTGCGAACATGGCGTTTTTAGCCAAAAACAGGCCTAACTCCGTGTTTCAAGTCTAAAACGCAGAGTTCGGACCCACAACGCTCAGACTGACGTTTGACTCGTTCAAATCACGAACTAAACGGCTTCAAAACGGTTTTCCCCATGATTTGGGGAGCAGTTTAAGGGGGCGGTTACACTCCATTCAGCCCCACTTAGAAGTGAATTAAGAGGATGATTATACCCCTTAATCCCCTATAAATAGGAGTAAACTTAACTGAGTTTAGAGCCTTAGGTTTTGGCAGAAAAGAAGAGATCTTCGGCTGGCTTTTTGAGGGAATTGCTGGAACTTTGGAGATCGGAAACAGGAGCTTTCTTCATCCTTGGTTTACAAACCGAGTTTGGTTAAATCAACTCTTTCATAGAGTTTCAAACTCGTTCAAAGTTATCAACTCATCAAGAGTTCTTTAAAACTTGCCACACAAGTTCTCCATAATGTCAAATTGTGAGGAGAAGACCACGTTCTAGTGAAACAAGACGTTCGGATCATTAACGAGAAGCAAACTTGACGCGAGCATTCGAGGGAGGCATCTCATCGCCACCGTGAAGAACCCAGTTTTAAACAAAAGGGAGAATTTGTATTAATTCTCTTCTCTTTTATAATCGGGAATTCAAATTGTAATCGAGATTGAGAAAATAAAAATCAAATAGAATTCTTTTATTTTTCTTATTACAAATTTTCCATAAACAAATAGGCCTAAAATACTTATTAAATTTGCTCTCCATTTAAAAAATTATAGCTCCAAAAGTATCATCCATATGATATTTGGCAAAAACATTTTGAATATTTAAAATTTGTAAAGCAGCTAATGTAATTGTTGGATAATAACAGCTAGATAATAACATTGTAGCATCATAAAAGACTTGTAACATCTCATTTAAATTACATATAATTATTCATTCATCTTTAGTTATTCCATAAGTACTATCAGAGCTAGAACTAGAAACATAAAATTTATAAGATCATTTATAATTTCTTTATATTCTATTTCTATACTTAACATTGCATAGGTGGAATTTCACCTATGGTCAACATCTTTTGGAATTAGTCTGGGCTTATATTTTTTTCTTTTACAATATAGTTTCTATCTTTTAATTCTCATTTTAGAAGCATTATGCATATTAGTAACTGTTCTAACCTTTTCTATCATGGGTTTAATTTCAAAAAATACACTTTGAATAATTAAATTTAAAATATGACAGATACATCTAACATGAAAAAGTTTACCATGACATGGCAATGACAAAGTTGTTTTGATAAAATCAATAGCTGCATTATTATTACTTGCATTATTTAGTGAAAGATAAAATATTCTTTAATTAATTTCTAGTTTTATAAGTTCTTCAATTATTAAATTTGTAATATTAATACCAGTATATGACTCTTTAATTATAATAAAAGAAACAACTCTTTTAAATATTTGCTAATTTTTATCAATCCAGTGTGCTACGATATATAAATAACTAGTTTGCACTCTAGATGTCCAAATATCAGAAGTTAAAGAAAATTTATAGTTAAATTTTTAAAATAAGAAATTATTTTTCCTTGTTCCTCCTGATAATATTTTAAAATATCACGTTGACAGATTTGACAAGAAAATTTTATAAATACGGGATAAAAACCATCTCTAAACAAATCTTCAAATTCATCATCTTCTACTAATTTAAAATGAATGTTTTTAAGAACGATAAACCTGAATACATATTTCCTGGCTCAAACAGCGTCATAATTCCAACTACTGAGACTACCAGAAGAGGAGGATTGGGAAATTATAGATTGTCAGATATCACCTTGAGGATTCTGGCATTTGTTGTGTTTTTCTATATGGCGTTTGAGGTGGTTGGTGCCGCTCTTATGATGAGCTTGAAAAGTTTGGCCGCACAACACACATTTAGCCTTCTGGGTGATGATCCTACCGTGTTCATCTTTGGTGACGTCTATCTTCTTAAAAAATTCCACACATCGGATCTTGGCCTTTTAGGAGCTCTTGGTGCAGATTCGTCACCACCAGATTCAGGATTAACATTGATAGGAGGAGTAGTTGTTGAATGGGGACTCATTTCTGAATCGGTAGGAGATAGGTTTTGCTCTTCATAATCAGATCCAGAAATCATTTGATGGAAGTATTAAAAAATATAAGAGATTATAAGAGAGTATAAGATTGTATAAGCTAGTATTAGAGAAAAGTAGATGAGTTTTGGTGTGAGGAGAAGAAGTAAAAATCCTCCTCTATTTATAGAGGCAGCCTTCTAGGCAAATGACCAAAAAACCCTCATATTCAAATCGTTTTGACTGTTTTTAGGGGCAAAACGGTCAAAACGCACGTTTTGATCGTTATGACCGGGCCGGCCTGACCCGGCCCGGTTAATTCTGCCTAACGGTCACCAGAGGTATGCTTGTTACCAAGCACAAATTTTGCGCTTCGTACCAAGCATACCCATATTTCTTTTATATATATATATATATATATATATATATAAAGGAAAAATAAAAAAATGCAAACTGAATTCTTGTAATTTACCTTTTCAAAGACCTCCTTCTTGAACTCCTTGGTCCCCTTAAAGATTTCCTCCATAGTCATCGACGCAGCAAGAACCCTCGTCTCCCCCTCAATAACACCCTGCACCAACTCCTTCACATGGTTCGAGTTCTTGTCGTGCGACGACATGAGCTTTGCGTACTTCATCATCATCTCCATCTCATCCTCCTTCGGCCCAATGGTATGCTCTCCTTTCTTGGTCTTTCTCTCTTATTTTTCAACTTCTTGTAGAATGTTTTATGCCAAACCAGACTGTCTAAGCAGATGATCTAGCACATACATCTCCACAATCTCAAAGCATATGAGAGGAACGCTTGCTCTCTATATAATTTGGCCCTCCATGCAAATTGGTTGTAAATGAGCAAGGTGGTCATCATTTGGCTCCCTATCAAACTAAAAAATGTTATACATAACAATATTTCATTAAAAATTGGTGGTAGATTGATTTTTTAAAAAAATAAAATTTGATACCTGATAAATCTTCATGTTACCAATCTCATTTTTGTAAAAATCTAACTATCTTTCCTACACTGGTAGAAAAATGAGCAACCTAGATTAAATTTTCCATCTAGGTTGTTCACGATTTCGTCTAGTTTGATCTATCTGGACGCATTCTGTCTAAGAAAGTCTGTCTAGAATAATTCTGTCTAGTTTGACTCAAACTAGAGGGAATTCTGTCAAGATAGATCAAACTAGATAGAAAGTAACCTAGATGGAATGAGAAAAACTATCTAGGTTGCAACCTAGACGGAATTCCATCTAGGTGTAGGCGTCAAAAAATACTTGCAGACATCCAAATACCATTCAAAACAACATGCGAGAACAATTT
>NC_033797.1:50647846-50683497 GCF_001876935.1 Asparagus officinalis | reverse complement strand
TGTATCCACAGCATAAGAGCTTTGCTACAGGGACCTAAAATATGGGACCAATAGAGGGGACAAGTGAGGTGTCCCCCTCCTATTGGATAATGAGTTGGCCATCATTCTATTGGTAAGTGAGGTGTCCCCCTCCTCTTGGATAATGAGTTGGTCATCATTAATGATGGCCAACTCATTATCCAATAGGAGGGGGACACCTCACTTGTCCCCTCTATTGGTCCCATATTTTGGGTCCTTGAGGAATTTTTCACAGCATAATTAGCAAATCCCGGCGCTTTGGTAAAACTCTGAACCAAATGAGGGTAAATTTCATAAAAAAAACCCTGAACTTTATAGAGATAAGAGAAAAAAACCCTGAATTTTCAAAATTGTATTAAACAAGCCTGAATTTTTCCAACATTTTAGGGTATTCGGTGTACTTTGAAAGTTTAGAGGGCTTTATCTGATTTATAATTCAAGAGTGTTTTGTATAATTTAAATTCTGAATAAAAAAAGGTTATCTTTGTTGATACAAAGCATAAATACCTGCAAGGAGTATAGGGATAGGTGAGATGAGTGATATTTGCATGAAGAGCCCTTTGGACATCCTCTCTGTTGAAGTACTTCTCCACATAGTCTGCTGTGCATGGATCATATCCTGACGCCAACCCCCATCTCATCCCATGCCAAAGCTCCTAATTCATCATAAACTTTTAATTCATAGCAATTAGGGGGCAAATGTCGAGAACAGATAACATAAAGTTCCTTTAAAATTCAAGTTTTATGAACCAAACATGTACTTTGATTATGCAAGTATATACATAGTATTTCAAAGTGCAAAATGAAAGCTTTGTGTAACTCTGATTAGAAAGTTCAATATCACAACATTTTTGTTTAATCTTCATTTTTTAAAATTTTTATTTAGTTTTAGAAGAATCACACAAAAATTTTCTTCGTCTATAACCTGTTTGCATAATAGTTTACATTAAAACTCCTCATCTACAGAAAGCATATATGTTATTTTCTTCGCCCTTTTGAATTCGTCGTTTTATGAAAGTTTAACAATTAAAATACATAAAATTACAAACAAAGTTAGAAAAATTATTCATGAAAATTTTAAAGTTTAACAAAATGATATCGGTTTTCTGCAAAACAGACATAAATTTAGTTTTAACTTTATGGGCAATCAATACGTACGATATCAGGATTTTTCAAATGATACCCAAATCAATAAATTTTGCTCCTTCCGCGAAAGAATGTACTTACATGCTGAGAGAAAAGGCGAGGAGCTGCAACGAGCTTAGATTTTCTCGATCTTCTTTCTTCAAGAGACGAGAGGCAGACAGGAGTGTAGATGCTGTAGATATCAATATCTGAGTAAGCCTGCATGAAGGCCTTGACTGCAGGAGAACAGGCACGTACGCTGCTTGAATTTTGGCCATCATCATCTTCTTCTTTAAAGGAGTTGCAGTCTTTCGTGACCGCAGAATACAGTTCGTCTGAAATAATGGCATGGCTCCATGCATACTCCACCATCCCCATTTGATCCGTTTCATCGTTTATTACAGCATTCCCAATCTGACACAATTTTTTTTAGCGTTATCTCAAAACGTGCCAAACTTTTTGGGTGTTATATGCAATATTACCCAGTTGTACACGTCTTTATTTAAGAATTCAGCTATAAACAGAGATTTTTTTTTTAACATGCATCCAAAAACGGAAGTTTTTTTTTTCTAAGATAAAAGCGTTTCAGAGCATACAGAATCTTTTTCTACCATTATTAACAGACTTCAGCAATCTTCTAGATCTGCATTAGCTTTTACTTTTTCTTGCCAGAGAAAAAAGAGGAATCAAAGCAGAGTAAAGTTAGGTATGGCCTCGGCTAAAAGACAATAATGTAGCCAGCTAATTGTCTCTTGCACTCTAGTGACATCTACAGTGATTTTATTCAAGGACCAACTTAAAGTTGGTATAGGTACTCGAGTACTCACCATGAAACCCTTGAGCTTAATATAAGAATCCTTTGATGCCGCTTTGTTTCCTTCGTAAATGAGCTCTGCAAGCTGAGGAACATAGTGTCCTGATGTACACATATACGCATTGATTAGTTAAACCAGCTTAGGTAGATTGCACTACTACTTTAAGTCATAATTTCACTGTCAAAAATTAGTGCATGTCGCTACTTTTAATCACAACTGTTTATTATGTAGTTGACGATTGTGATTCACCCTGAACGTAAAAGGGGAATCGTAAAATACACTAGGAGATAAGTAAGTGCTCAAATTTTGAATAAATTAATTACCCTTTCAGCTAAACAATAGATGGTTATGATTAAAAGTACCCAAAAAAATGTTATTTATTATCTTGAATCTGACGCAGCGCGGAAGTTGTAACCTCGGAATCCACCAAGGGTGTTCTCTGAATCCACAAAGAACGATCTTCGAATCCACGAAGAGCTTCGAATCCACGAAGAAATATTGAGGAAAAACAAAATTTTATTAATCAAAAGTTATACCTCTAGGGCTTACAAGACTCTTCTTAAATAGAAAAAGAAACAAGACTCCTACAAGGACTCTAATTCCTACAAGGACTCTCTCTAATTCCTACAAGGACTCTGAACTAACCAAAAATAGTAAAAATTCCTAAAATATTAAAACTCCTAAAAAGACTCCTTATGATTAGGAAAGTCCACCGGTCAAATCTGAGATCAAATCGGATTTGTTTCCTAAACAAAAACAGACTCCAACTTTATTACTAAAAATAAACTAAAGACTGATTATTTTCGGATTTCAGCCAAATCTGGATATAACTGATGAGATTATAAAAATATGACAATCTGGTTGGCTCCGTTTCGTCGAGATAGGCGATTTACACATATAATATGTCAGAATCCGCCTTCCGGATTGAAAGATATGATTGTTTCTTTGCGAAAGTATAAATCTGTATTTAGCTCGTGAATGTCCGAATCATCCATTAAATTTTCGATTAAGCGTCCTACATCAGTCTCCCCTTGTTGAAAGAAGCTCGTCCTCGAGCTTATATTTGCTTGAATAGTAGCTTCATCGATAAATATCTTCCTTAACCTGCATCGATCAGCATCTGCCTTGTACTTGGCATTGATTTTCTCCATCTGTTGTTTTACCTCTTCAGCTAGGACTTCTTCTGACTCAAATTCTTGAATAAATCTTTCACACACCATGTGTATGTGTCTGACAGCATGTGGATCTGCAATTGACTTGAAAAACTCCTCAAAATATGTTCCATGTTGCTTCTCATATTCTAGTGCTGAAAGTATCATCACATTGTTGTTGAAATTATTGATGATCATTGCTTCCAAAAAAGAATTTTCTCCCTCATACTCCATACATAATTCTTTCATCTTCTTTGCCTCGAGCCCTCCACCAAGCAATTCACACATACCATCAATTGTCTCATTCTCTATTTTATCCTTCTCCTCTATCGGGACAACATCAATATGTTGAATATCACTCTCAACCACTTTAAGAATATCATGCATATCATCCATCTTCACTATCATATCACCATCATGCATTTCATGCATATCGAGTGGTTGCATCTTAGGAGGAATTTCGGTAGAGGCATGTTCATCTTTTTCAGTTACAACCAAGTCACAGACCTCTTCAGATTGCTTCAAGTTTTCTGTTAAAGCATTGTTGTTTGTCACCAAGAGTTCCTTCTTCTCAGTAGTCTTTATCTTATATGGCTCATTTTCTGTAAGAGGCTTGAGCACAATTCGTCGTCCATCTTTCTTAAAGATATAAACATTGTCTCTGCTCTTATGGGTAGCTCCATTATTGAATTGTCATGGCCTACCTAAAATCATATGACAAGTATCCATCTCGACCACTTCGCACAAAACCTCTAGGGCTTTATTTTCGAGGGTCAAACTTTAGGCCAGCCCAGAGAACCAAATAAATATTAATTATTCCTGTACTAGACAATGGTAGACAGAATGGACATGCATGTGCTGATTTTAAATTAGGCAATACGAAGCAATCAACACAAGTTTCACTAGGGTAGAAAAAACAGGTCTCTGGGGACAAGTAGGATTACTGTAGCAAGTGACATAGTTGTTTCTTTTCGGAGGTGCTATCATTAGTTCAAACATGAGTTTCTTTCAATTGTTGATGTAATGATAGTTCAAATGTTAAAAAGTCGAAAGAAAGTTCAACATGGAAATCTTCACATTCTTGAAATCACAAACTCCACAAAGGTTCAAATAAGAATCAATCAGCTAATGTATAAACCCAAGCTAGGTGTCTATAAATCAGATGTTGTTTAATGGTGCATCACACATTCACAAGTGAAATTACATCAAACAAAACTATAGGGTACTTTTAAATAAAAGGTATTTTAAGGCAAAAGTGCAAAGTAGGATAAACTATAGGGGACTTGAGTGTAAATTTACAAAACTACAAGTTCCAGTCGCTGGCTTTTCACGGTGGCGACGACGAGGCAAGCGTGGATGTAGAAGCGGTGCTGGGCCGACGCCGACGACGGGGCGACGAGCTTGGGCGGGCGGCGACGACGTTGCTGGGGCGGCGGGGCGGCGAGGCGACGATCTCCAACGCGGCGACGATCTCCAACGCGGGCGGCGACGATCTCCAACGCGGGTCGGCAGTGGCGGAGAGGGTCAGCAGCGGGGGCACTGGGGCGGGCTGAGGCAGAGGCGGCGCTGGGGTGGGCGGCGTTGGCACAGGGCGGCGGTGAAGTTTGAAGACGAAGATTCAATTCGTGTTGGCACAGGGCAGCGGCGCCCGTGTTGGAGACGAAGATTTAATGAAAATTGATGACTGGGATTTAATAAAACCTACAGTGCAACTTGAAAAAGATTCAAGTTTGAAGACGAAGATTTAATAAAACGTGATATTAGTAGTTATGAAAATTAATCTAGGGTTTAGTTAAATACATAAAAATAGAGTTGCGGTTAGAATATGATTTGGGTTTCGGGTTATTTATATTAATTTTAATTACTATTCCTATTATCATTAGGGATTTAAGATTAATGAAGGTAATGAACCCCTTCGTCTTTAATAAGACCCAATAATGACGGTATTAGGAACAAATTAATGAAGGGACTAGAAAACCGTTACCCATCTCACATCATTCCTATAATATTTGTAATCACTTGACGAAGGCTTTAAAAACCCGTCGTTATTATATGCACATTAACGACGGTCAACTAACCCCTTTACTAATTTTGGTCGTTAAATACTGTATTTCTTGTAGTGTTGGTTACACCGCATTCATTGCATGGGGAAATCCAAAGGCTAACCATTCATTTTCCCAATGCATGAGGAAGTCCAAAGACTAACCATTCCTTTTCCCAATGTATGGAAAAAGACAATCTATTAATGCATGCATGTAGTCAACCGCAAAATCTCTATAGATTAAATCCATATTAATTCATCATGGGGATGGACCCCGCTTCCCATCAATCTCCCCCTCCATTCTCATGAGGAGAAAGTTTTCAAACAGTAGTCATACCTGCCATTCTTCGGCAGAATTCATGCTTCTCTTTTGGTAGAGGCTTCGTCATCATGTCAGACGGATTTTGGCTTGTATCAATCTTCTTAATGTGCAAAAGACGATTCTCCAAAACATCACGGATCCAATGAAAGCGTACGTCGATATGTTTTGTCCATGAGTGATAGGTAGCATTTTTACTCAAGTCAATGGTACTCTGACTGTCACAATATAGAGTGTACTTCTCTTGCTTGAGAGATAGCTCCTTCAGAAAATTCTTCATCCACAAGAGCTCCTTGTTGGCTTCTGTAGCAGCAATATACTCAGCTTCTGTAGTGGATAGAGCGATACACTTTTGCAGCTTTGATTGTCATGATACGACTCCCCCTGTAAAGGTAAATAAGTATTCTGATGTGGATTTTCTTTTGTCCAAGTCACCTGTCATATCAGAATCAGTATAGCCTTCCAAGATAGATTTTCCATCTCCAAAACATAAAGAATATTTAGAGGCTCCTTTAAGATATCTTAGGATCCACTTTACTGCTTCCCAATGTTCTTTATCAGGATTGGCGAGATAACGACTTACCATTCCAACTGCATGTGCTATATCGGGTCTTGTACAAACCATGAAGTACATCAAACTTCCGACGGCCGAGGCAAATGGAATGCTCTTCATCTCCTCCTTCTCCTTCTCACTTGAAGGGCTTTGTTGTGTACTTAGCTTAAAATGAGCTGCTAGCGGTGTGCTGACTGGCTTAGAGTTTAACATATTGAACCTCTCCAGAACACGTTCAATGTATCTTTCTTGTGATAGCCACAACTTTCTCGCACTTCTGTCTCGAGAAATCTTTATTCCCAATATATGTTGTGATGCTCCTAAGTTCTTCATATCAAAGGACTTGTTCAGCTCTTTCTTCAACCTATTAATTTTAGACCTATCTTTTCTAACAATAAGCATATCATCAACATATAGAGAGAGAATAATGAAATCATCATCTGAGAACTTTTGGACATTAACACAATGATCTGCAGATGTTCTTTTATACCCATGGTCAAGCATAAAAGAATCAAACCTTTTATACCATTGTCGCGGTGCTTGCTTGAGTCCGTACAAGCTCTTCTTCAATTTGCAAACCACGTGTTCTTTGCTCTTTACCTTGAAACCTTCTGGCTGCTCCATATAGATTTCTTCTGCTAAATCACCATGGAGGAATGCTGTCTTCACATCTAACTGCTTAACTTCAAGGTATTGAGAAGCAGCAAGACCAAGAATAACCCAAATAGAAGACATCTTTACAACAGGAGAAAAAAATTTCTTCATAGTCAACACCTTGCTTCTGACTGAAACCTTTCACCACGAGGCGAGCTTTGTACTTGACTTGGCCATTTCCTTCATTCTTGATTTTGAACACTCATTTGTTCTTCAAGGCTTTTCTGTTCTTAGGTAGCTCCACCAAGTCATAAGTGTGATTCTTATGCAAAGAATCCATCTCCTCTTGCATAGCTTTCTTCCATTTTGCACAATCATCATGAAATTGTGCTTCATGGAAACTTTCTGGTTCACCTACATCTGTTATCATAGTATACTCTGAAGCAGGGTATCTAGTTGAGGGTTGTCGTTCTCTCTCTGATCGTCTCAACTGAGGTACTTGTGGTTGATCCATATATTATGGCTCTGCATGTTCATGCTCTCCCTGATCAAAACCTGGGGAACCTGCAATTTCTTCTTCTTCCTGCACATCTTGAAAATTATTATTTTCTAGAATGGGAAAAGGAAAAACAACTGGTGTAGAGATTGTATCTGGGATGATATGAGTGTTTTGTGGCTCATCTTCTTTTTTAAAATCAGCAAGTATTTTATCTTCATAAAGAACAACATCCCTACTCCTCACAATTTTCTTATTTTTAGGATCCCACAACCTATACCCAAATTCATCATTTCCATATCCTAGGAAGATGCATGGAATAGTTTTGTCATCAAGCTTTGTTTTTTTCTCCTTAGGTACATGTATAAATGCCTTGTACCCGAACACCAACAAGTGAGAATATGAAATATCCTTTCCACTCCAAACTCTTTCTGGAATATCTCTATCCAAGGGAACCGAGGGGGACATATTTATCAAGTAGCAGGCTGTTCGCACTGCTTCTCCCCAAAATATTTTTGGTAATTTAGCTAAGGATAGCATACTCATTATCCTTTCCACAATTGTGCGGTTCATCCTTTCTGCAATCCCATTGTGTTGTGGTGTGTGTGGAACAGTCTTTTGGTGTCTAATGCCATAAAAAGAACAATAGTCTTCAAACATCCTTGAAGTATACTCACCACCATTATTAGTATGAATACACTTCAAGAGCTTTCCGGTTTCTCATTCAACTTTAGTATGAAAGTCTTTGAAAACTTCAAAGGCTTGATCTTTGGTTTTTATAACATACACTCACACCTTCCTAGATGCATCGTCTATGAAGGTCACAAAGTATGAGGCACCACTAAAAGTTTTTTAATTTATGGGTCCGCATACATCCGAATAGACTAAGTCCAATATGCCAGTTTTCTTTTTATTATAACTTTTAACAAAAGCTACCTGGTGTTGTTTCCCAATCAAGCAGTGATCATAGTGGGATAGTGTTATACCTTGCATAGATGGAAGTAGTTGTCGCCTTGCGAGAGTTTGTAGCCCTTTCTCGCTCATGTGGCCAAGCCGTTTGTGCCACAAATCCATAGAGGTACCTTCCAATGTTCTAAATTCATCATTCTCTAAGTGAAACTGAGTCTTATAGAGAGTGCAACACTTCTTTCATCTCGCTAGTACAAGTGATCCTTTGGTAAGCTTCTAACATCCTTTACCAAAGCTGCTTGTGTATCCTTCTTCATCAAGCTTGCCGGTGGAGAGAAGATTAAGACGAAGATCGGGCACAAATCTAACATCTTTTAGAACCATCTTTGTTCCAAGGTTAGTAGTAACACAAATATTTCCAATGCCAAAAATTTGAGAAGAGTTTCTGTTACCCATTTTTACCATTCCAAGATTACATTCACAAAGCGAAGTGAAGTAGTCCTTCCGGGGAGTAGCATGGTAGGAGGCACCAGAATCAATCACCCATTCCGAGTCTTGGAAAGTGAGATTTACACAGTCTTCTTAACATGCCGAGAAAAGCACAACTTCATTGTCACTGACAACAGCTGCACTTTCATTCATTTCTTATTTTTCATTGGTCTTTCCTTTCTTTTGTTCTCGCTTGAGCTTGCGACATTCCCATTTTATGTGTCCATTCTTCCCACAGTGATAGCAAGTAATGTCCTTTCTAGCCTTTGATTTTCCTCTTGACTTGTCTCGATTCTGAGGCTGTCGATATTTGCTCCTCCTCTTGTTCTCGGTAACAAGATCATGAGAATAAGAGGATCCAGATGACTTTCTTCATATTTCTTCATTCAAGAGGCTGCTTGTAACTTGGTTTATGGATACAACTCCATCAGGTGCAGAGTTGCTAAGAGACACCACCAACATCTCCCAACTATCTGGTAACGAGCTAAGCAAAAGAAGGGCTTGAAACTCATCTTCCAACACCATCTTCATGGCTGCAAGTTAATTTACAATACTTTGAATTTCATTCAAATATTCAGATATAGAATCACATTCCTTGAACTTGAGATTGACAAGCTTCGAATCAAGAAAGCTTTGTTCCCGGCGGTCTTTCTTTCGTAGAGATCATCAAGTTTCTTCCACAAGCTGTTCGCCGAAGTCTCATTTGACACATGATGAAATACAGTATCATCCACCATTGCCGATTGGTGCCGATGGTTTTTTGGTCGAGCTTGTTCCAATCATCCGCCGTCATGGACTCTGGCTTGGAGGATTCACCTTCAACTGGCGCATAGAGGTCCTTACAATATAGAAAATCCATCATCTTTGCCTTCCATATCATCCAATTGCATCCATTCAAACTGATCATTCGAACGCCGCCGACGGGAGTCTCCATCTCAACACAAGAAGATTAGCAACCTCATTCGAACGCCGCCGACGGGAGTCTCCATCTCAACACAAGAAGATTAGCAACCTTGCTCTGATACCACTGTTGGGAAATTAACAGTACAACAAGACCTTTCTCGTCTTTGTGATGAGATGAGAATAAAAAAATAGAAGAGAAAAAATAGAGAAATAGAGAGATTGCACACACAAGATTTACCGAGGTTTAGCTCAAATTGAGCCTACGTCCTAACCCGCCCATTCTTCACCGTTTCCACTATAATCAAATGAAAGTTTACAAATGGTCTTCTCTCAAGTTGGTATAACTTAACTTGAGGATCACTTTCTCTCAAACTCACTTGAGGATTACAACTTTCTCTCAAACTCACTTGAGGATTACAGATTTGTATGTGGTTCTTCTTCTTGCTTCTTGCTTTTAACCTTCACCAGAGAAGACCTCAAACAAAGTTCAACGTCAAAGCAATTCAAGGCAACGAAACCTAACAATTTGCTTATGCGTTGTACATTGCAGAATTTCTTATGAGGAAGACCAGCTCCTTGCATTTCAAGAAATATTAGTTGAAATCATTACAAATTCAAGCAGATGAGGAGGCGTGTGTAGAAAAACAATTAAATACATAATAAACACTACATATCTCCATAACTAAATTACCTTATGCCAAGCTAAACTTTAAAAACGGGGCAGAGTGAGCTTGATGTGTTCTTGGAGGTGGCATCTAAATGCCGGATTTCTGGGTAATTAGTATAAGTGCACATATTGTGCTTCAAGCTGAGGATCAAAGGGTAGTTGCTCAAAGATTGCAAAAAGAGACATGGCT
The DNA here is from genome assembly GCF_001876935.1 of Asparagus officinalis. Classification (NCBI taxonomy): domain Eukaryota; kingdom Viridiplantae; phylum Streptophyta; class Magnoliopsida; order Asparagales; family Asparagaceae; genus Asparagus; species Asparagus officinalis. The sequence continues at coordinate 50,673,227 of NC_033797.1, read as the reverse complement.
AATTAGCGCTCAAATACCTTATAGTTTTTTCCTAAAAGTAGCTTGAATGTTCCCCTTGGACGCTCACCGAGTCAATTTTAGAACATTGAAGCCATATACCTGGAGTGTGTTTAAAATAAATTAGTTTGTGTTTAACATTAAATTCAACAAACATTAAGGGAGAAAATGTCATAAAATTAGTTTCCGAGGGTCACACTGGTTCTCATGTCTACATAAACAATGTAAATTTTAGAAACTTTGGGGTGTATTATAAGTAATGCCAACAAGTGTGTATATAGGCGCAAGCTAGGGGAACCTATAAGGTACCTAAGTGCTAATTAGCCAAAAGACATTTGAGACTACAGAAATGACACTAGGTCACAAAAAAAAAACCATCAGAGAGAGAGAGAGAGAGAGAGAGAGAGAGAGAGAGAGCAAAGTAAGGAATACATTCAAGCAAGGCAAAGGAAAAAAGTTTACAATTCATCATCCTCCACGCGAGAGCGAGCAATGTAAGGAATACATTCAAGCAAGGCAAAGGAAAAAAGTTTACAATTCATCATCCTCCACGCAATGCTTCAGAGTTAGAACTACCCCTGAAAGGTATACCTCTGCCATTGAGCTTACTTATGTTTCCTTCTCATCGTCATCCTCAACATAGGTGAAATATATATCACCAAATATCAGAAAATTATAGCATGCTGGACTAAATAATGGACCTCTGCTGAGTAAGCTTATGTACCTACTAATTAAAGAAGATAACAATAAAAGGCTAAGCTTATGTACCTACTAATTAAAGAAGATAACAATAAAAGGCGCATAACTAATATACTGTCAAAATAAAGCACGTATGAAAATAATGAACTTTGTACACCAATTAGCTAGCATACTTGAAGCACAAGCATAGAACAAGTTCTGATTCTTCTAGAGATTTTGTCCTAATGCACACTACACGTTCAAAAAAATGCACAGCTTGGTAGATGGTCACCTCATACATCATGGTATGCCACAAAATGGTATATAGTATTATAGTACTGTTGGCCTTCTTGTTTTGATGATGTTTAACAAACAATTTACCACTAATGTTGTTTGTCTAGTATTTGTGTTTTCTTATTTATTATAGACAAACAACGTAGTTGGAGGATGGATGGATTGCGCCATAACGATCATATCAAATGGAGGTTGGTGGAATGTCGGGTTGAAGCCTTGCAATTCATAGTTAAAGATCAAGTTCAAGCTTCATCCGCACGTGTACCAAGTTGAGCTACAATGAAGATCAAGATCATAGCTTGGGTAATTTAGTTTAGGATTTATATTATGTGTGTTAAGTACGTTAAGCTCAATATCTATACACACACATTTATTGGTTTCTTCGTATATATATATATATATATATATATATATATATAAGTTTTGTTTTCTATGTATATATATAGTTATATATATACATGCATAGTTTTTGGTTTCTCATGTATATAAATATGAGATTACATATTTCATATTTATTATTTTGATTTGGTTTAACTACTTAGATATGAAACAAATATATTTTCATATACATACTCCTATGTTTCATTCTCTAATGTATTTGTGAAAATATCACATTCTTAATTTTTAGACTTAACAATAATCATATACATATTTTATTAAGTCTATATAATCATTGTGCAAAGTTTCAAAACATGGTTTAGCCAAAATATCAAAATTCACATGTTTACTTTTTCGTGTTTTGAACTATTTTGCAAAATGATGATTTTTCACAAATGGGAAATGCAATTTGGAAAATTCTTTTTGTAACATGTTCATTTACATGTTTATATACATTTACCAAAGTTTCATTATTTTTGGACTTCATTTGTTATTTTTAACATATTTTCCAAAGTCTTAAAACCAGCTTTTAAAACCTGTTTTACTGTAGTATCAGTTTTCGGTCGACCGCACCGGTCGACCGCTTATATGTTCAGCTGTCAGTGGGCGGCAGAGAGTTTGTTGGTCGACCGGTCCGGTCGATCGAGAGCTCCATCGATCGACCGTAGGAATTTCCGGTTGACCGCCAAAATATTCGTTGGTTTCCAACGGCTATTTTTCTGAGCTGATTTTCTGGGGCTGTTTTTGTCTTTTGCTTAGGGTTGTTGGCTGAGGTTTTTGGAGGTTATAAATACCCTCCTTGATCTTAGTTATCAAGTAGCTAAGAAAAGTTTTTAAACAAGGGTTTAAGGTTTTTACTGTTTGTTTAAGTTTGGGTTTCTGTTTACAAAGAAGGAAGTTTTCACTGCAGATTGAGGGATACATTCTCAATTTTCTTCATCCTCTTCTTTGTGTTCATAGAGAAGTTTTCTAACTCTTTTCTATAGCAATTTCATTATTGATTTTCATATTCTTATTATTGCTAGTTTGCATTTGAGTTAGATTTTATTTTATCTCATTGTTACACACACCCACTTGAGCTTATTGTATTTGCATTCATAATATATTGTGGGTTGGTGAGAGGTTGTAACATTGAGTGTGAGCTTTCATTGTGTTCTCATCCATAGTTGAGAACAATCAATTATTGTATTAAGCCTAATTGTGAGATTCACTTTGTAATACACTTGTACACCGAGTGAGGAGTGTGTGGTGAGAGTCGGGGATCGTTCCAAGAGGAGTGGCGTTGGTTGACGAACCTAGGAAGAGGTTGTAACCGAGCACTTGAGGGAGACACGGCTAGGTCCAATACTTGTGTGGGTGTAGAGTGTGATTGCATAGTGTTTGTTGTGTGAGAGTTTTCGGTAAGTTTGTAAACCGAGTGTGTAGAAGTTCCGGCTTCCAAACCGGATTGTGATAGTGGATTTCTCCCCGGGAGTGGGGAGCGGAGACGTAGGACGGAAGGTCCGAACTCCGTGATCATATTGCTTGTTTGAGTTTGGCTTAGCACACTTATATTTGTTCATCTTTATAGCCTTTCTCTCATTGTTTATTTCATCCACTATATCATTTGTTTATGTTACCCTTGTGTTTGCATATCCTTGCATATATCATATAGTATACCTCTTTGCTAGGATATATCACCTTGTGTATATTGCATATTCTTGCACATAACTCTTTGTATATCTATCTTGCAAGAATATATTTGTTAATTAATTTTAATTGGCATAAAATCGGATTAGATTAGCATAAGACCCTAATCACCCCCCCTCTAGGGTCTAACAATTGGTATCAGAGCTTGGTGCTCTTTGATTTAAGGTCTAATCGCCTTGAGTTAAAGATCCAAGTTAGCTTATTGTGCTAATCTAATTTTGAGCTTTATTTGTATCTTGCTTGCCTTTTATATTATGGATATGCATGGTTTAGGTTATGCCATTAATATTGCTCCTAAATTAGATAATTTCTCCTATGCCCAATGGTGTATTTTTGTGCAATCTAAAAATATTGATTTATGGGGAATTATTGATGATGCTTATATTGTACCCACTATGGAGAAATCCAAGTGGAGTAAAAATGACAAAAGATTGTTTACCATGAACAAGATTGTGTTAGAATATATGCATAATGCACTTGATTCCTCTATTTCTAACAAGCTTGTTTCCTTTGATAGTGCTTACAAATTGTGGACATTCATAGAAGCACATCATGGTAACTTGGAGGAGATCCAAAGGATTCCGGCGGATTCTTCCTCAAGTAATATTGGAGCTTCATCATGCACACGGCCACTAGGCGATAGCCCTAGTGAGGTTTGCAAGTTCGAAACCATTAATGATTTACCTAATGATGAACTTGCTTGTGCTAGTGAAAAATTATTACATGCCTTTAACAAATTGCAAAATGATTTCATTAATTTACAAAGCAAGCATGAAATTTTGAAATCCGATCATGAGTTGTTAGCATCTAAGTTTGAAACTATTTCAAATGAAAATGTGATCCTTAAAGAAAACAATAAAAAATTAAAATTGGATCATGTTTCTTTAACTTCAAACGTTGCTAGTTTAACTCATGAAAGAGATAATGCCATGTTAGAAGTAAAGAACATACAAAATAATACTGCTTCCTTTATAAATGACTATTTATGTTCTACTTCTAATAAAAATATATATGTGCCTAAAAATGAAGATTTGAATCTTATGAATAAAAGCATTTCATCTTTACATTCAACTTTAAAAACATGCATTAATAATCATAAGAGGCTTATGGATATGTGTGTCAAATCTAAGTCATCATCTACTCATCATGCACACATATATAGCAAAATTTACAAATGCTCTTTTTGCGGCCGAAAAGGTTATTTATCTAAATTTTGCTATGATGCACACAAACATAAGAATTCTAATGCTCCTTGTGCATCTCATGTAGCTTCTTCATCTTGTACACTTACACATTCACATGCTCATTCTCACAAAGTTCATCATAAGCATGCTAGTGTGTTCAAGTGTGATTATTGTGGTCGTTTTGGTCATTTGGCCAAATATTGCTTTGATTTGAAAAGAAAATCTCATTTGACAAATGCTTCCAATAGACCACATGTTTTTAAATGTGATGTTTGTGGTAGGTTTGGACATCTTGCTAAATTTTGTTTTGATATACAAAAAGCTTCTAAATTGCAATATGTTCCAAATAGACCATTGTTTAAGAATGTTTCTCATTTGCAAAATAATTTTAAAAGAAAATCTTTATTTGCAAATGATTCCCGTGCACGAGCTAATGGTCCACAAAAACAAATGGATCTCTTGACTGTGTTAGTGCACCACATGTGCCTAAGAGGGTTCATAACCCTAGGGCTTTGAGCTTAAATGATAGGGATCATGTCCCTAAATCTTTTGGTACCAAGAGTTCTTGGGTACCAAAACAAATTTGATTTTTAAACCAAGAATTTTAATGTTTTAATCTTTCTTTTTCTTAGTTTTGAAAATTATGCTTTAAAATCTTTTGGTTATGAAAATAATTTTTTTTGTATCAAATCTTTTGTTTTCATGATTATTATTTTTGTTTTGATGAGAGGACTATGTTTATATAACCCTCCGGATTATTAGGTGTTTATTCCCAAATCTTGTTTACCGGGTGCTAAAATGTTCATATGGGTTGATACTAGCTCAAGAGCTAGATATAGTTGCCTCTCTTGATTTTTGAAAATCAATGATGGTTTGGTTTTATGTGATTGTGGTTGATTTATGATTTCATTTGGTTGATTTGTTTTCATTTGAAAACTCTTTTTGCATGATTCTTATGTTATTCTCTCATTTGTTTTCATAAACCTATTTTACATAGTTTTTCTTTTTTTGTGTTAATGAGACACTATTTTCATATTGACATATTTATATGTGTTCTCGTTATCTTTTTGTATGTGAGTGATATTTAGCATATTCATGTATGATTGCTCACATGTTTTGCCTTGATCTTTATTGCATATATTTTATATGGCATTTTGATAGGGGGAGCTATTCCCTATTCTATGTTTGTTTTTATACTCACCTATGCTTATTGATAGGGGGGAGCTTTCGCTCTCTTAATTTTTTTGTCCCATTTTTGATGTTGTCAAAGGGGGAGAAATATTGTGAGTATATTCTTTCTTGTTTATATGCATGTGAATTATAAATTATATATTTATTTCCTTCATGCATATATTTCTTTTTGTAAATTGTTTGTCATCATCAAAAAGGGGGAGATTATTGGCCTTCTTGTTTTGATGATGTTTAACAAACAATTTCCCCAAGCGCCGGCAAACCTCCGCAGCCCTCCTTCCCCAAGCGCCGGCAAACCTCCGCAGCCCTCCTTCCCCAAGCGCCGGCAAACCTCCGCAGCCCTCCTTCCCCAAGCGCCGGCAAACCTCCGCAGCCCTCCTTCCCCAAGCGCCGGCAAACCTCCGCAGCCCTCCTTCCCCAAGCGCCGGCAAACCTCCGCAGCCCTCCTTCCCCAAGCGCCGGCAAACCTCCGCAGCCCTCCTTCCCCAAGCGCCGGCAAACCTCCGCAGCCCTCCTTCCCCAAGCGCCGGCAAACCTCCGCAGCCCTCCTTCCCCAAGCGCCGGCAAACCTCCGCAGCCCTCCTTCCCCAAGCGCCGGCAAACCTCCGCAGCCCTCCTTCCCCAAGCGAGCGCCGGCGAAATCACTGTAAGAAAACAATCACTCATTTTTTCTAATATGTGAAAATTTAATTTTAAACAATTATTTACATGAAGATGTATGTATCTCTATTTATTTATTTATTAATGTTTCAATGTACCCCTTGATTTGTTCTGTTCGATATTAAGTTTCAATGTATGTATCTCTATCTAACTGTGTTCTTGAATTTTAATTTTAATTTCTAAAATTTTGCATGTGTTGTGTAATTTCTTTAATTTTTCATTTAGACAACCTCCAGCCATTCTTGATTTAGTGAAAATTATTGAAAACCTTGGCTTGTTTCTTGATGTGATAAAACTTCATGCATGCCATGGCTTCTAGCTAGTTATATCTGCAGCATTGTGTCCCTGGCAAGGATAGAATCAGCATTTTCTTTCTAATTAACCAGCAAAATAGGTAAAAAACGAAGATTGCGTGGCTTAATTGAGGTTCGTAACTCAGGCTTAGGGTGTATGAAATCCATGTGTTGCATGTTTTCAGTTGGTATGAGAAGTGCAGAAGACATCTCCTTCTAAGTTATTTAATTTTTTTTATTTTTGACTTTAAACAATAAGCCAAAAGCATTCAATCTCTTGACAATTTGTCATTCTAGATGGTATACATTTAAAATACCTCCCACTTGCCCATAGTATATCTTTAAAATATGCAAGAGGGATTTGTCAGGAGTACACGATGAATCAAAAACTTAAGTAATTGGGCAGTTTTCTTACTGGCCATTACCTTTTACCTTATTATTGAAGTACCATCATAATCATCGTTGTGTGTTTTCAATTCAAAAACCAGGGGCTTCGATTGCTTTCAAGCTCTTTAAGCAGACTTAAAGGATGATAACAAAGAATTAAAAGCATCCAGTGACCATCATAATCATCGTTGTGTGATCTCTTTAATTTCTTACGTCTTCTGTGTTCTTGAATTTTAATTTTAATTTCTAAAATTTTGCATGTGTTGTGTAATTTCTTTAATTTTTTATTTAACTGTTTGATGTATTTTCAATCTTTGGATGATGTAATTATACTAATGGAAATTGATTAATATTGTTTAGGTCAATTTCAATATGGTTGATGTTCATGTAGACAGTTTGATGACTGAAAATGTGGAAGGAAGTGGATTTGTTGATTGTAGTAATACAGAGCATGAGTTGGAGCAAGAGAAAATTAATCATGTTAATTCCATTGATAATGGCAAGTCCAATATTGTGGAACCATGGATTGGAATGGAATTTCCCACATATACTGCTGCGTATCATTATTACAATGATTATGCAAAAATAAAAGGATTCAGTGTTCGCATAAGCTCAGGCAATTACTCTAGGAAAGAAGGAAAAGAACTCATATCAAAAAAATTTGTTTGTAATAAGGAGGGTCTAAAATCTACAAATGATAAGAGAGAGCACGGAAAAATAGTAAAGCGTCGAAGAGATACTAGAGTTGTAGGCATCGAAAATTGCCTATAGGTCTCCACGAACAGCTCAGTGTTAAAGAACGACGATGAACGTCACTATCTGATCCACAGGAGTTCGATTGATGTCGATGAACGATTGAAGCAAATCGACAAACTACGAAGGCACGGGCTAATCAGGAACCCTGCGGTGTTTACAAAAGGAATAACGCCCTCCATATATCGTTCATCCTACAGATAATCCAATCATCAGAGCGGGTAGAACTCTTTGTCAGGCTTCCAGCGCACTTGGAATCACTCAAATCCGAGTTCAGACGAAGGATTTACGGCGGAAACAATCAAACATACGTAACGGAGCGTCTCAGGCTGAACTGGGACACCCGGGGTGTCTCGGGAAAGTCGAAACACCCCAGGGGTGTCCCAACGCCCTGTACCCCCTCTTGCCTATAAATAGGAGCCTTAGGCCTCACTTTTTGGAGATCTGGATTTTTGGAGAGTTGGCGAAGCCCTGCTGCAGTGAAGAGTGGTCGAGCGTTTCAACACAAGGGAGTTCCTCATCACCCGTGTCCGTTCCTTAGCATTACCCTTCGCTGGTAATCCTAAGAAGAGCAAATATCTCGCTTTAGCCGAGATAGGCGCTTCAAGCTTCTAGATCTCATCGCGGATCGACAAAGCTCTGCCCGATTTTTCTGGATCAGATCTGATTGCCAGGTAGTCCACGGATATCGACGTCCCCATCACAGGCTAAAGACCCATGCAAGCAAGAGACGACGAATGGATCTTGTGTTTATTTTCGAAAAGTTGTAATTTTTATTTTCGTTATTTGAATTTCATTTGTAACGCTTAAAGTTTTAATGAAATCAATGATGAAGGCAACTTTTGACGAAAACAAGAGTAGGTTGCAAGGCGATGTTGCGGGTCAATCATACTGATAAAGGAACATGGATAGTGAGCAAACTTGTTAATAAGCATACAAATCACGAGTTGACTAGTCTAGATAAGGTTAAGAATCATTATTCACATCGAAAGTTACATCGAACAAAAGGTTGTCAAAGTCTGATTGATAATTTGCATGAAGAAGGGCTTCCGCCAGCAATAATTTCACGAGTAATAAATGTTGGTAGTGGGAATCGGGAGGAAATCGTCACACCGCAACAATGTAGTGATCATATCAGAAAACAGAGAAAGAATAACATGGGTAATGAATGCATATTAGTCATTCAAAAATTCATAGATAAAAGGGCATTTGATCCAGATTTTTATTTTGCTATTGAATTAGATACTACAAGAACTATGAGGAGTGTATTTTGGGCAGATGGACGAGCCAGGGCATCATTCTTAAAGTTTCATGACATTGTTGTTTTTGATGTTACATATAGAACTAACAAGTTGGCACTGCCTTTTGCTCCATTTACTGGTGTTAACCACCATAAGCAGTCAACTTTATTTGGTTGTGCACTACTTGCAGATGAGGAAGAAGACACATTTGTCTGGTTGTTTACTTAGTGGGTTAAATGTATGAATGGAGTGGTTCCGCATGCTATTATTACAGACCAGGACAAAGCTATATGCAATGCCATTCAAAGAGTGTTTCCAAATACTCGACATCGTTATTGCAAATGGCATCTTGGCAAGCACATGATTGATCATTTATTATCTCTACAAAAGTTGCATGGAGAAGAGTTTGCGAACTACTTTAATAGATGGTGGCATAGCAAGACAATTGAAACATGTATTCAGCAATGGGATGAATTAAAAGAAAAGTTCAATATAGAAGAACATGAGGAAGGTTGGTTACAAACCATGTACAGAAAAAGAACACATTGGGTTCCATGCTATCTCAAAGATACATTCTTTGCAGGAATGACATCAAGCCAACGTAGTGAAAGTATAAATGCCTTCTTTGACACATACGTCAACTCACAAACATTGTTGCCCGATTTTGTTGAGCAATATGATAAACCAATATTGTCGCGTCGTTCTCAAGAATTAAGTGAAGATTTTGTTACTTTGAATACAAAGCCTGTGATGCATCTAAACCATCCGATTGAGATTCAAGCTGGAGAATTATATACAAGAGCTATATTTGAGAGGTTTCAGGATGAGCTTAAAGGTTCTGTATCTTTGTTTTATGATGAGATCGGAAAAGAAGAATCAATTTCTAAATACATAGTTGGCTCGATCTCTACTGAAAGAAGTGTATGGGAGAATGTAGTTTATAATCAAAATGAACAAAGAATAACATGTACATGTGCTATGTTTGAGACTGATGGAATATTATGTAGGCATGTCATTCATATTATGATATCGAATCAGTTGGTAAGAATTCCTCAAGAATACATTATGCATAGATGGACAATGAATGCAAGGCACCGTAATATTGGAGTCTCTCATGTGTTGCTGGAGAAAAACTTTAATAGTAATAGAGAACAATGGACTACTTTGCGCTCTTGGGCTTTGAGAGCAAAATTTAATAACGTGATGGAGTGGGCACCTGAATCACCTATGGTCTTTGATGAAATAGATACATTTTTTTTCTAATTTGATGGAAAAGCATGAAAAAGATATTAGTGCTAAGCAAATCAAGGGGATTGAAGCTACAAGTCAGGTTGAATCTAGTACTCCTCCTTCCTATACTATTGAGAAACTCCCTCAAATCATTGTTCGTGACCCTCTCAAGTCTACAAAACATAAGGGGCGGCCGAGAACAATTAGCAGATTGAAATTGGGACTTGAACAAGCACAGGAAAAAAAAGAGATAAAAAAGAGGACATGCGGCAGATGTGGTCAAAAGGGACATTATAAAAGTAGTTGCAGGACATGCGGCAGATGTGGTCAAAAGGGACATTATAAAAGTAGTTGCACTAATTCTCTTGTTGCTAACCCGTCAAATAACTAGGTATTTTAATGTTTAATTGTTCAAAAAGATACTTACATTAGTTGATTGATACATTTTATTTACAGCTAGTTCTATTTATTCATCTGATTCTTGTTTATTTATACAGGCATAATTTGAAGTTCATCATCCGACTCCTAGCAGCAAGTCATTTTGGATCTGAAAAACAAATTACAGCTTTGCTATTGTTTGTGAATTTTAGGCAGTTGCCAACATTCTGTTTGTGTCAGAATACAATGCTCTGCATGGATATGAAGATCATATGTTTGATGGAATGAAATCATGTTATAGGCAAGCTTGATGAATGAGGAACTGATTTTTTCTTTAATGTTTGATTTAGACGTTATGAGCTTTTGTACCAGGAGTTAAATTGATATTTGATTGTGAACTTTTGTACCAGGAGTTTGCAATCAAGCTTTCCACTTTCACTGCATCGGTAGGTGGCTCAAGACTAGGCAACTCCAGTAATGTTTTCGGATGTCGAAAGTTATAGGGATCAATGTTGTGTTAGTTTTTTATGCTAAAAAGTTCCCTCCCCACTGTATGATACTTTCTCTTGATCTTTTTGACAAATGTAAAATAGTTCATAAGAGATTACCCCAGTTACCTCATCAGTCACGTGGAAATTCTAACTTTATGACCGTGTAATAGTGTACCCTCTCACTAATAGCTCCTCTTTGTTGACTCCACGGAAGTGTAATCAAATTGCTCTCAGGAGCTTCTTTTTAAGCTTAAGGCAGAAATTTGAGGTCAAATTTACTTCTTTTTACCTGTATGCATGAATTCAATAATCCATTACAAGGATGTGAACCGTACACATACTACAGGTTGGCAGGATGTAAAAACTCAAATTCAGGCATAAATTTGATTGGAGCATTGCCCGTAGATGCTTGACTGGGTGATACACAAGTATTAAAAATGATGAACTATTATTAAAAGATTGAAATAAAGTGATGAACAAGCATTAAGAGATTGAAATAAATCACCATTCACATAGCTCTAGTAACTGGATGTGCTGGTTCATATCCTTCTAGAAAAAGGTAAACTACCACAATGAACCTCTTCTTCAAACCCTCTTGCTGAACTGATCTGCAGTTCTCAATTCAGCTATACTCATGACAACAGAAGTGCTTCCAATTTTCCCTCAGTTAGAATTTTATTTATTTATTTATTTATTTTACACTTCCCTTATTCCTGTCCTATAATTTTATTATTTCATAACATCTATGTATCACCAAATCAAGGACTCAAGCATAGTTGAAATGAGAAGAAATAAACAAGCCAATCATCGTATATCTGATCCCTCTCGCCATCCTTCATTTCGACAGACTTCTTCACTCATTTCGGGTGGTAAGTCACTTGATACCATGCCGCTGCCTTACTCTTCATATATCTGATTCCTCTCGTCATCACTTAGCTGAGATAAATGGCCCCCAATCTCCTCAAAAGAGCATCTATATTTCTTATTAAGTGCATAATATGCATTCTTGAGCCTCTCTTTGATCTCCCATTGTTTTCTGCTGTTGTAGCTTCCCAAAGAACAAATATGCCCTGTAACAACCTCTCCCTCTTTATCAACTCTGAATTGCCCTAACAATGCATTCAATTGTCGATCATATGAACTTTGGTTTCCCAGGCTTTAGTGAGATAATCAAATGCCTCCGAAATATCAAAAGCTTGATCATATGGTAAGTCCTCGTAAGCAGATCACGAAATGAGCTCAGAAGAGTTGTCCTCATCAGAAGCAGATATTATCTTTCGGTATAATCTTCCAATGATCTTCTCTAACTTGTATGTTATGTGTTCATACGTGTTCATGAAGTCAGGATAGAGTTTAGGCTTGTAAGAAGCGGGCAAATTAACGAATACCCCGGTTTTAGGGAAGTCGACAGCAAGAGGACTGAAACCACAAGTCAGGTTGAATCTAGTACTCCTCCTTCCCATACTATTGAGAAACTCCCTCAAATTACTGTTCATCGCCGACAACGCGTCCGAGCAAAAGAAATGGGTTCAGAGAGAAAGTGAAAGGGGGTGAAAATCAGAGAGAAATAAAGAATTGGGTTCGCTTGAGATCATTGCCGACAATGCATTCGAGAAAAAGATTGATAGAGTACTTGAGGGCGCCGGCAATGAGGCCTGGGACGGCGAAGAGATCGGCGGAGATCAGTGACGCTTTTGGGACACGAAGTTGAAGGAGGTTTGCCGGAGCTTGGGGAAGGAGGGCTGCAGAGGTTTGCCGGCGCTTGGGGAAGGAGGGCTGCGGAGGTTTGCCGGCGCTTGGGGAAGGAGGGCTGCGGAGGTTTGCCGGCGCTGGAATAATTAGGAAAGGCCGATCATAATCTCTCCTGATTTATGATTTTTACATTTAGGTCCTCAATTTTTTATGAATTCCCTCACTCGGAAATCTGTTACTTCTATAAATAAATATCCAGCGAATAACAACTTGACACGTGGCGCCAGCGTAGGAAATTTCCTACGCTGGCAGCTCACCTCCCGTTTTGTTTTCTATGTATACATAAGTTTTGTTTTCTATGTATATATATAGTTATATATATACATGCATAGTTTTTGGTTTCTCATGTATATAAATATGAGATTACATATTTCATATTTATTATTTTGATTTGGTTTAACTACTTAGATATAAAACAAATATATTTTCATATACATACTCCTATGTTTCATTCTCTAATGTATTTGTGAAAATATCACATTCTTAATTTTTGGACATAACAATAATCATATACATATTTTATTAAGTCTATATAATCATTGTGCAAAGTTTTAAAACATGGTTTAAAGTCTATATAATCATTGTGCAAAGTTTTAAAACATGGTTTAGCCAAAATATCAAAATTCACATGTTTATTTTTTTGTGTTTTGAACTATTTTGCAAAATGATGATTTTTCACAAATGGGAAATGCAATTTGAAAAATTCTTTTTGTAACATGTTCATTTACATGTTTATATACATTTCCCAAAGTTTCATTATTTTTGGACTTCATTTGTTATTTTTAACATATTTTCCAAAGTCTCAAAATTAGTTTTTAAAACATGTTTTACTGTAGTATCAGTTTTCGGTCGACCGCACCGGTCGACCGCTTATATGTTCAGCCATCAGTGGGCAGCAGAGAGTTTGTCGGTCGACCGGTCCGGTCGACCGAGAGCTCCATCGGTCGACCGCAGGAATTTCCGGTCGACCGCCAATATATTCGTTGGTTCCCAACGGCTATTTTTCTGAGCTGATTTTCTGGGGCAATTTTTGTTTTTTGCTTGGGGTTGTTGGCTGAAGGTTTTGGAGGTTATAAATACCCTCCTTGATCTCAGTTATCAAGTAGCTAAGAAAAGTTTTTAAACAAGGGTTTAAGGTTTTTACTGTTTGTTTAAGTTTGGGTTTCTGTTTACAAAGAAGGAAGTTTTCACTGCAGATTGAGGGATCATTCTCAATCTTCTTCATCCTCTTCTTTGTGTTCATAGAGAAGTTTTCTAACTCTTTTCTCTAGCAATTTCATTATTGATTTTCATATTCTTATTATTGCTAGTTTGCTATTTGAGTTAGATTTTATTTTATCTCATTGTTACACACACCCACTTGAGCTTATTGTATTTGCATTCATAATATATTGTGGGTTGGTGAGAGGTTGTAACATTGAGTGTGAGCTTTCATTGTGTTCTCATCCATAGTTAAGAACAATCAATTATTGTATTAAGCCTAATTGTGAGATTCACTTTGTAATACACTTGTACACCGAGTGAGGAGTGTGTGGTGAGAGTCGGGGATCGTTCCAAGAGGAGTGGCGTTTGTTGACGAACCTAGGGAGAGGTTATAATCGAGCACTTGAGGGAGACACGGCTAGGTCCAACACTTGTGTGGGTGTAGAGTGTGATTGCATAGTGTTTGTTGTGTGAGAGTTTTCGGTAAGCTTGTAAACCGAGTGTGTAGAAGTTCTGGCTTCCAAACCGGATTGTGATAGTGGATTTCTCCCCGGGAGTGGGGAGCGGAGACGTAGGACGGAAGGTCCGAACTCCGTGATCATATTGCTTGTTTGAGTTTGGCTTAGCACACTTATATTTGTTCATCTTTATAGCATTTCTCTCATTATTTATTTCATCCACTATATCATTTGTTTATGTTACCCTTGTGTTTGCATATCCTTGCATATATCATATAGTATACCTCTTTGCTAGGATATATCACCTTGTGTATATTGCATATTCTTGCACATAACTCTTTGTATATCTATCTTGTAAGAATATATTTGTTAATTAATTTTAATTGGCATAAAATCGGATTAGATTAGTACAAGACCCTAATCACCACCCCTCTAGGGTCTAACAAGTACCACCTCAAACACCTTTCTATATTTCAAATGAATTTCACAAGCCAGTGGTAATTAACTTACTAATGAGTTTCATGCTCACAGCAATTCATGACAACAATACCTTATATTGGTCCTCAAGTGCTTTCTCCTTACTCTAAGGGGCTGTTTGTTTGCTAAAAAAATAATATGAGAAAACCCCCGCTACACCAGATTTCAAGAAATCCCCTTCTACCACGTAGGATTTTGGTTTCAACCGATTTTCAAATCACATGTTTGTTTCGTTTTGTGATTTAAAGAAATAAGGGTGTCATGTAGGATGCCACTTCAGATTTTTGAGAAAAGTGTTTTCACACCAAAAACCTCTGAAAACACCTGGAAATGTCACTTCATTAAATTTTTAATTACTAAAAGCATTGTTGAAACAGTGACTATGAATAAAATAAATTATTTAATTACTGAAAACACTATTACTATTGTGGCTGATTTCTATTTCCTTTTTTTATGTTCAAACAAACACAAGAAATGGAAATCAAAACACTGTTACTATTGCGGCTGGAATTGTTTCTTATGCGACGTGGCGGTGACGTGACAGTGATTTCATTGCGGAAAAAAGAAATGCGGGAAATGTATTGAAATATCTTGAAATGAGTTGAAATATGAGTTTTCCATTTCTAATTTTTTTTTCGGAAAACAAGCAAACAACCCCTAAGCTGAAAAGAGAGACACTGGAAATTTTCTTTGAAGAAAGAAAATATTGATAAGATTTAGTTTGATATTCAGTTTTAGTTTGTTATTCTGTTAGAATAAAGTTCCAATCTTTATATTAGAATGTGGGTTGTAGTTTGTTTCTGTTTTTATTCGGTAAAAGCTATTTAATAGCTGCTGTTTCTCTTTCAATGAATATGATTCCAGAATTGTTCTTTGCATCTAACATTCTGATATCAGAGCCATCCCGAGGGCCTGACTTGAGAACTTGAAAGAGTGAGTGAGAGAGAAAAACAAGTAAGGGAGTGTGCGAAAGATGGGGTCAGAAGCAAACGGTGGCTTTGCTCAACCTTCTATTCCAAAGTTTGATAGTGACTATGATCACTGGAACATGGTCATGGAGAATCTCCTCCGATCCAAGGAATACTGGGTTGTTGTGGAATCAGGCTACTCACAACCTGATGATGAAGAGGTGCCGATGGCTACACAAAGAAGAACCCTAGAGGGGGTGAAGCTGAAAGATTTGAAGGCCAAGAATTACTTGTTTCAATCCCTTGACAAGTCAACTCTAAAGACAATCACACAGAAGGAGACATCCAAATAGTTTTGGGATTCCATGAAGATGAAATGTCAGGGCAACGCTCGCGTACAGAGGGCCCAACTTAATCGTCTTCGCAGGACTTTTGAGGTTCTGGCAATGAAGCAAAGGGAATCGATCACTGACTACTTTGGTCGTGTAATGGTGGTTGCAAACGACATGAGGAATTGTGGGGAAGATATGACTGATGTCAAGATAGTTGAGAAGATTTTGAGAACTCTCACTGAAAAATGGAATTACATTGTTTGTTCCATAGAAGAAGCAAATGATATTGATCAGCTCTCCGTGGATGCCTTACAAAGTTCACTTCTTGTTCATGAGCAGAAGTTCAAGAAGGATGGTGGAGAGGAACACACACTCAAGGTGTCACATGATGAGGGTTATGGTGGAGGAGGACATGGGAGAGCTGCTTTCAGAGGAGGAAGAGGCAGAGGCAGGGATCGTCAAAACTACAATAAGGCAACTGTTGAGTGCTATAAATATCATCAACTCGGACACTTCCGTTACGAGTGTCCTAGTTGGGGGAAGCAAGCAAATTATGCAAAACTGGATGAGTCGGAGGAGATGCTACTATTACGAGTGTCCTAGTTGGGGGAAGCAAGCAAATTATGCAAAACTGGATGAGTCGGAGGAGATGCTACTAATGGCCTATGTTGAGTCACATGGAGTGAATAAATTATGCAAAACTGGATGAGTCGGAGGAGATGCTACTAATGGCCTATGTTGAGTCACATGGAGTGAATTGAGATGATGTGTGGTTCATTGATTCAGGCTGTAGCAACCATATGTGTTGTGATTCATCTCTTTTCTATGACTTGGAAGAAGGATTCAAACAGGTGGTCAGATTGGGCAATCATACAAAAATAAATGTTGTTGGCAAAGGAAGTGTGCGATTGTCTTTGGAAGGTGTTAGCCATCTTGTAAAATATGTGTTTTATGTCCCGGAGTTGAGAAGTCACCTTCTCAGTATAGGCCAGCTGCAAGAAAAGGTCATAGCCGTTCTAATGCAGTCAAATCAGTACCAAATCTACCATCCCACGAAATGTTTGATCATTCAAACCAACATGACAACCAATCAGATGTTTGTATTGCTATCAAACACACAACCAATCAAGAAGGAAACAAAGGAAGTGTGTCTCCAAGCAACCACTTAAGACCTAGCTCATCTCTGCACCGTAGATATGGCCACCTCAGTCACAAAGGACTTAAGACTCTACAAAACAAAGGAATGGTGAGGGGTTTGTCGAGTTTTTCTAAGTCTGAAGCTATATGTATTGATTGCTTGAAAGGAAGCAACACTGAGATGCTATTTCGAAGAAAAGCACATGGAGAGTGTCAGAGAAGTTGAAGCTAATTCATGCTGATATTTGCGGCCCAATCTCTCCTATTTCCAACAGCCACAAGAGGTACTTTATTTGTTTCATCGATAACTTTAGTAGGAAGGTTTGGGCACACTTTCTTGTTCATAAGGCAGATGCATTTGCTTCTTTTAAGTTATTTAAGAGTTGCGTAGAAAAGGAGACAGGTTTGTCCATTAAATGTTTAAGAACAGATCGTGGAGGAGAGTTCACATCAAGTGAGTTCAACGATTATTGTAGAAAGAGTGGAATCAAGAGGCAATTGACCACTGCCTATATACCGCAACAAAACGGTGTAGCAGAACGAAAGAACAGGATTGTGATGAATATGGTGAGGAGTTTATTGATTAAGAAAGATGTTCCGAAGATGTTCTGGCCAGATGCGATGAACTGGGCATTTTATGTTCTTAATAGATGCCCAACGTTGTCAGTGAAAGACATGATGCCAGAGGAAGCTTGGAGCAGAGTGAAGCCTTTTGTTGAACACTTGAGAGTGTTGACCCTATAGTTTTGATGATGATTTGTCAAACAATTTATAGCTAATATATTTTCTAGTTTTCGTTGTTTGGTTTTTCTCTTTTCAAGTAATTCAACACACGACAATCAAGAGTTAAAGATTTAAGTTCATGTGTGTGCATTCACCTAGGTATAAGAGTAATTCATACTTTATTATATATATAATGTATGCATGATATATATATACGTGTTTACAAGTCATATCTCAATTTTCATATTCGCGAAAAACAGGTTTTTTTAACACTTTTCAAAAACGGTGTGTTTTCACAAACGAAAATTTCATTTCCAAAAATTCCTTTTCAAACATGTTTATTTTATCATTTAGAAACTTTCCCCAAAGTTTTACTATTTTTGGAATTGAATTGATATTTTTAACGCATTTTTGAAATTAGTCCAAAACCTGTATATTGCCATGTATCAGTTTACGGTCGACCGCCACGGTCGACCGCCAGCAGTTAATTTTCATAGTATGGATTTTATTTATTTGCGGTCGACCGTGACGATCGACCGTGGCTTCATCCAGAGACTTTCGCGGTCGATCGCTGCGGTCGACCGCCAGCTTTTAAAGTTCTTTTTCAGTATTTTTGTGCTTCGCAGTCGACCGCAAGATTTCCACGGTCGACCGCCGAACTCATCATTGTTTTCTCAACGGTTATATTCTCATTTGATTCCCTGGGTCTATTTTGGTCTTTTCAAGTTGGTTTTGGCTGATATTTTGAGTGGGTATAAATACCCCATTGATCTTCTCTTTCAAAATACTAAGTTTTGTTTTTACAGTGAAGTTTTAACAAAAGTTTAAGTGTGTTTAAAGAGCTGCTTAAGCTGATTCTGATTATCTGTTTCAAAAGAAGTTTTCTACAACAAGAAGAGGCCTTCAATTTAACTGAGGATCCTTTCCTCGTCATCCTCTACTGTTCCTCTTATTTATTGAGAAGTTTTCCTAACTCATCTTTTCATATAGCTTATAACTTTATTTTCATATCTTAGCTATATTTATTGAGTTACATATTTTCATTCACTGTTATCACACACACTGTATTGAGCTTAATATTCCATACTATATATTGTGAGTAGTGGTGTGTGATTTAGTGAGTGTGAGCTTCATTGTGTTCTCATTTGTTATCGAGAACAAATCATTGTATTTAATTATTATTGTGAGTATCACTTGTAATACACTTGTACACCGAGAGAAGTGTGACGCGTGAGACGAGGTCGAATCCAATAGGAGTGGCGTCGGTTGACGAACCTAGGGAGAGGTTGCATCTGAGCACTTGAGGAGGAGGACACGGGCTAGGTCCCTACACTTAGTGTGTAAAGTGTGATTGCATAATATTTGTTGTGTGAGAGTTTTCGGTAAACTTGTAAACCGAGTGTGTAGAAGTTTCGGCTTCCAAACCGGATTGTGATAGTGGATATCTCCTCGAGGTGAGGAGCGGGGACGTAGATCGTGGTGACCAAACCTCGTAAGCATATCGTGTGTTTGTGTTTTGCTTAGCGTATATTTTATTTGTGGCTATTCATATTATTCTTGCTCATATCTATCTCATATCATTCTTGCAAGAACAAATTAATCAATATAATTTTAATTAGAATTTAATCAGGATTAGATTAGCATAAGACCCTAATCACCCCCTTCTAGGGTCTAACAATTGGTATCAGAGCTTGGTGCTCTTTGATTTAAGGACTAACCGTCTTGAATTAAAGATCCAAGTTATCGTTTTTTTTGCTAATCTAGTGTTGATTATATTTTTCTTGCACATAATCATTATGGATATATATGATGCATCCAGTTTAGGTTATGCTATTAATGTTGCTCCTCATTTGGATATTTTCCCTATGCTCAATATCGTGTTAGATTCAAACTTTTTGTTTAATCTAAACAATTCGATTTATGGGAAATTATTAAGGATGCTTATATTATTCCCACTTCAAAAAAATCCAAGTGGAATAAAGATGATAAGAGAATGTTTAATATGAACAAGCTTTTGTTAGAATATTTGCTTAGTGTCTTTCACTCATCTTTTTCTAACAAATTTGCTCATTTTGATAGTGCTTACACCCTATGAAAATTCATTGAAGCACATCAAGGGGACTTGGAGGCTATTCAACAAGCGTTGGAAAATCCCGCTTTGAGTTCTAAAGAAGCCTCATCTCCATGTACACTACCACTAGGTGAAAACCCTAGTGAGGTATGCAAGCTTGACAATGATGATATTATTACTTTTGATGAGCTTGCTCTTGAGTTTGAAAAATTACACAATTGCTATATTGATGTAAAGAGTAAGTATGTGAATATAAAATCCACTCATGAAACCCTAGCCATTAAGTTTAATTTCATTGCAAATGAAAATATAATTCTTAAAGAATGCAATAAAAATTTGAGATTAGAAAATGCTAGTTTGCTTCATGAAAAACGTGATGCCATGTTAGAAGTAGATAAGTTAAAATCTATGATGAATAATCATGTTTATCTTACTTCTAGTAGCAATGCTTATATGCACAATGATGAGTTGAATTAAATGAAAAAACGTATATCAACCTTAGATTCAACACTAAACACTTGTATTGCTAATAATAAAAAGCTTATGGACTTGTGTGCAAAGTACAATGTTAATTCTTCTAAAAAACCTATTCACTATGCACACATGTATGACAAAATTTACAAATGCTCTATTTGCGGTCTTAAAGGCCATTTAGCCCAATTTTGTCATAATGCACAAAAAAATGACAAGCCTATTCATGATTGTGCATCCCATCAAGCCTCCTCATCACATACACATGTACACACACATAGTGTAAATCATAAACAAGATCATGTGTACAAATATGATTATTATGGTCGTTTTGGTCATTTGGTCATGTTTTGTTTCGATTTGAAAAGAAATTCTAGTTTGTAAAATAATTACAAAGAAAAATCTATTTTTGCAAATAAACCACGTGTAAATTATTTCGGTCAACGCAAACCATTCAAACCCCTACATTTCACAAATTGCAATCGCATGGGTCATGTTTATGATTTTTTTGACCGTATCGGTGCACAAAATATGCCCAAGCGGGTTCATCATCATAGGGCCTTGGATTTACATGATAGGGGTCATGTCCCAAATTTTAGTGGTATCAAAATGATTTGGGGTACCAAAATGAGTTTTATTTCATAACTATCGTTGTGATTTTTGTTTTATAGTTGTTTTTGAGTTTTAATGGTGATTTTGTTTTTATTAAGTTAAAATAAAATATTTTCTTGTACTACTAGCTAATATATATTTTTATATATAATATCTCATAAAACAAATTTTTACTAAGGTCTAAAATAAAATTTTCACAAAAACCCAGATTTTACAATGATTTTAGTTTTATTTTTCTCGCGGTCGACCACCACGGTCGACCGTAAAAGTTTCTGAGATTGTCACGGTCGACCGCCAGAAATCCTTTTTGTTTTCTGCTCATTTTGTTATCGGGTTTCGGTTTTATTTGGTTAATCTTTCTAAACCCGAATCAATCATAACCATTGATCCTATTTCTAAACTGATCTGAGCCGCTCCTTCTTCATCTCAATAAACCCGACCCTCTTCCTCTTCCCCCATTCGAAAATTTTCCCAAAATTGTCGATTTCTCCTTCACGGTCGCCCGCAGCTCTCCATTGATCGACCGCGGCCATCTCTCTTCATCAATCTCAGTTGGAAATCTGTTTGGGTAATCACTCCTCTCATCCTTCTTGTTTCCATTCACTCTTAGGGTTTCATTGTCTATTTCTAGGGTTTCTGTTTGGTTCCGTTCTTTCAAGTCTTATTTTTTTTAATTCTGATATTATGCCTCCTAGAAAGAAATCGAAACAAGATGCTGGTTCCTCATCTTCCATTGCCTCTAATTATGAGGATTTTCTACTGTACAAACCAATTGTTAAGAAATATAGGAAACTTTGTAAGTTGAAAATCCTGCCTAGTAGGTATATCAAATATGAGGAATTAGCTATCTATAACATTCATGAGATTTTATATGCTGTCGGTTTGGATAAACTGTTAGACGTGGAACGTAAAATTCCTTATTATCCATTTCTCGTCTATTTGTTTTATGCAAATATGTCTGTCACCACTTCTGCTGATGGTCTTCAAACCATCAATACTTCTGTCAAGAATATTCAGATATCTTTTTCTGCTGACAAGCTTGCGGGAATCCTTAAGATTCCGTCAAGTGACGTTGAGCTTATGTCTATTGATCACACCGATCAGAATGTGAATGATGCTATGTTTAAGCCCGGTTGCACCTACCCTATGAACAACAAATCACTTAATCCCACTGCTAAAATCATTGCTCGTATTGTTGCTCAGAATCTTATTCCTAAGACCGATAGCTTTGACCATTTTACTCCTGATAAAGTCAATGCTGTAAATGCCATTTTTGCCAAAATAAAAGTGAATTGGGCAAACGTTTTTCTTAAAAACATGGCATGTAAGTATTACAAGTTTTTACCCTTTGGTTGCTTCATCACTCTTATTTTACAACACTTCGGTGTTACTCTATCTCATGAACCCAAAGTTGACTCGAGTAAGGGATATTTTGATAGAGTTTCTCTCTCCCGTATGCAAATTTTTGACTCCTTATCTGATCCCACTATATCATCCTCTTCCCGATCTCGCTCTGGAGCTTCTTCTGTTTCAGCTTCTGAGGTCTTCGTCCGACTGGATCGTCTTGAGACTCAGGTCTTAAGTATTCAAAAGGACATTAGGACTATTCTCAGCTATCAGCGTCAGTCTCTTGGGATTCTGGATCCCTCTTCTAGCTCTGACTCTGGTTCAGGAGAGGGCTCTGATGAAGGATCTGCTTCTGGTTCGGGATCTGGCTCCGGTTCTGCATCTGACGATGGTGGTGATTGACTCTTGATGTTATTGAGTTTATGTTTTGTTGAACTAAAACTGGATACTTATGCTTTATTTTGAGTTGTAATAACTCTACGTTTTGTGTTTGAACATTATGTGATATTGTGGAACTATTTCTGTTTAGTGTGCTTGTGATAGCTTATGACTATCTCTATGAACTATGTATTGTGAAAACATGCTATTAAGGATGCTTTGTGTTAAAAGTTTGGTTTGGCTTTTGATTCATGTGTTTATGGTCTTAATAGCTTGTTAAATTGGTTATGGATGCTTATGGATGTGTAGCTCTCATATATATATGTTCTTTTTGTTATGTCATTTATGCAAATTGACAGGAGGAGCTTTGATCATATATTTGTTTATTATCCGTGCTTGAATGCAGGGAGAGCGTTGCTCCTATATATATTCCTTTTCCCTTTTTGATGTTGTCAAAGGGGGAGAAAATCTACATATTGATGTTCAGTTTAATGGTTTATTCATATTGATGGAATGTAATGATGTGTGGTTATATGGTTTATTTATTCATGTTAATATGATTTATTCATGTTATATATGTTTGGTTTATTTGGTTTATCAATATGCATTTCATACCATTAAATAAATTGTTTGCCATCATCAAAAAGGGAGAGATTGTTGGCCCTATAGTTTTGATGATGATTTGTCAAACAATTTATAGCTAATATATTTTTCTAGTTTCTGTTGTTTGGTTTTTCTCTTTTCAGGTAATTCAACACACGACAATCAAGAGTTAAAAATTCAAGTTCATATGTGTACATTCACCTAGGTATAAGAGTAGTTTGCTTACATATATTGTATGTTTATATTTAAGCTCAATATGTAAACACAACACAGATTTGACGTTTTCTATCATATAAATGATTTTTCATCAAACTTTATTACAATAGTTTTTATTTTATGTTTACAGCTCATTCATACTTCATTATATATATAATGTATGCATGATATATACATACAAGTTTACAAGTTATATTTCAATTTTCATGTTCGCGAAAAACAAGTTTTATGAACTGTAGGCTGTCTAAAAATCACAATAGATAGCTGATCCCCATCAAACACCGATGATGGAAGTTACAATCTGACGACTTCCAGAAGGTTACAATTTGAAAACTTTCACGTAGATCGCTAAAGGTTACAATCTGACGACCTTCACGACAACTGATGGAAGCTCTAATCAAACAGCCTTCATAATCAACATCGGGAGTTACAATCTGACGACTCTCATATATCAGAGAGCTAAAGCAAAGATTACAAAATGACGATCTTTGCAACGCTTCGACAGAAAGAGACTACAAATCGACGGTCTCTTTAAATCAAACTGTGGAAGTCCTCCCCGCACACCAGCATCAAGACGCATCGCGTTCATAGCCACGAACGCAGCTAGACGCAGCTCAAACGCAGCTCTAATCGCCGCCAGACGCAGCTCAAATCGCCGCCAAACGCAGCTCAAATCACCGCCAGACGCAGCTTCCAAATCGCTGCAAACGCAGCTCAGACGTAGATTCTAACGCTGCAAACGCAGCTTCTAATTGCTGCGTCCGAGCTTCCAGACGATGCGTTCAAGCCTCCAGATACTGCGTTTGAATGCAGAATTCACGTCATAACACGGGCCTGCGTTTGACTCGTTCAAACACGAGCTGAATGGTTCCAAAACCGTTTCCCACGATCTGAGGGGATCACAACTCCACTCAGGAGTGATTTAAGGGGCGGTTACATCCCATTAGCCCCACTTAGGAGCGAATTAAGGAGGTGGTTACACCCCTTAATCCCCTATAAATAACGACAAACTCAACAGAGTTAAAAGGGGGATTTTTGATAATCAGATCGGGGCTGGATCTTTCGAGGCGGTCGGTTGGAACTTCTTGGCAGCGAAAAGAGGATCCTTCATCCTTCGGTTGGAGCTTTGGAGATCGGCAACAAGATCTTCTTCATCCTTGGCTTATAACCGACTTTCGGTTAAATCAACTCTTTCATAGAGTTTTAAACTCGTTCAGAGTTCTCCACAACGTCAAATCGTGAGGAGAAGACCACGTTCCAGTGAATCAAGATATTCGGATCGTCAACGGAGAGCAAACTCGACGCGAGCATTCGAGGGAGGCATCTCATCGCCACCGTGAAGAACCCAGAATTAAACAAAGGGGAGAATCCAGATCATTCTCCTCTCTTTTGTAATCAGAAAATCCAATTATAACTGAGATTAAAGGAATACAAATCAAATTTTCCTTTATTGTCTTTTTACTGCAAATTTTCCACAAACAAAAGATGGCGACTCCGCTGGGGAAGAGCTTCTCTGACGAAGAAGTGGTGGCGCAATCCGACGTTCATCTCACTGGAACAACCGTCGAAACTCTCGTGGTAGAGTTTGATCAAGCCAAGTACGAGGAAGCCCTCTCCTCCGGATCCCTTAGCCCCAAGGCTATGCGCAAGATCCACAAAGTCTCCAAGGAGACTAAAGCTCCAATTGTTGCTCCTATGCCGAAGGAAGCCTTCTCCTTCAACCAAGAATGCTCGAACAGCCCCTCCTCCGAAGGAGTGGGCTCAGCTTCGGCCAAACTCGTCCACCGAGTTGAAGGTGTTGCTGCCAAGGCCTTGAAGCAGGCTAAGAAGAACGTCGCTCGACGAAGGA
>NC_033797.1:50631830-50637678 GCF_001876935.1 Asparagus officinalis | reverse complement strand
GGAGCCTCTCATAATCTGCATGCTCCCCTGACCATACCCTATAGGGTGTATCACCATCCAATATGGAATGTGGAGAACGGTTCACAATATAACAAGCTATAACCACCACTTCTGCCCACCATTTCTTGCCCAATCCAACATAAAGATAGCATACTCATTGCTTTCTCCTGCAATGTTTGGTTCAGCATCTTCGCGACCCTATTTTGCTGTGGTGTAGATATGACTGTCTAGTGTCTAGCAATGCCCTCCTGATCACAAAACTCCTTGAAAGAACCATTTGTATATTCTGTACCGTTGTCAAATCTTAGTATCTTCAATTTCTTCCCTGTCCTATTTTTAACCATCACCTTCCACTTCTTAAATGTTTTGAATATTTCATTCTTATACTTAAGAAAAAAAAATCCAAGCATACCTCGAATGATCATCTATGAATGAGATAAAATACCTGGAACCACCCTTGGAAGTTGTTTGAGCCGGACCCCACACATCTGTGTGCCCATAGTCTAATATACCTCTGCTCTTATGATTGCTTTTCAAGAATTTGACCTTGTGCGCCTTCTCGTACACACAATCCTTACAAAAATTCATGCAAGGTTTCTTCACATTCTTCAGCAAACCCTCCTTACCAATCAGATCCAGACCCTTCTTTGACATGTGCCCAAGCTACCTATGCCATAATCGTGTGTGCTCACATGGGACCACTTCCTTCAATTCCAACAGCTGCATCTCCCGTCACCGTTGTACCTAAAAGAGTGTATAAATTACCATGACGAACACCTTTCATCACTACTAGGGAACCCCGAACAACCTTTTTCACTCTGTTCTCTATAATAATCCTATAACCACCTGAGTCTAATGAACCAATTGAGATAAGATTCTTCTGCAAGTCGGAAACGTGCCTCACATCCGTCAAGGTTCGGACCACTTCATCATGCATTTTGATTTTGATATTACCTAGCTCCACCATTTTATAAGCATGGTTGTTCCCCATCAATACGATTCCACCATCAATGCTTCTTCAGGTAGTAAACCACTTCCTATTTGGGCACATGTGGTAAGAGCAATCTGAATCAAGAATCCACTTCCCGGAGGTATCCTCCCATAACGATATAGCATTCCTTCTCGCTCTCTTCCTCTGAAGCATAACTCGCTTCTTCCTTGCCTTATCTCCTCTCAGTCTTGTTGTTGTTCTTCTTTCCACCTACTCTCTTATTTTGAGAGTCGACCGTGAAATGCCTAACTTCACCGTATTTGAAACACGATCTTCCTGCAAGAGGTCTTGATTTAGATCTAGACTTTCCTCCCTTACCTTTTCTTTGCTCATTGCTCCTTCTTCTAACAAATAATCCTTGTGCCTGTTCCTTGTTACCACAAGTAGTCATGTCACTGGTTGCAATCTTCTGAAGGTCATTCATTAGAAGCGCCATTCTAGTCTCATCCATCGTCAAATTGTCTCCCCACAAGCATCAGTGTTCGCACCAGGATCTCATAAGACTTCGGTAGAGATAAAAGTAGTAGAAGAGCCTGATCCTTGTCTTCTATAGTTACATCGATGTCCTTCAGATCCGATATTATCCTATCGAACTTGTTGTTGGCCCTATGGTTTTGATGATGATTTGTCAAACAATTTATAGCTAATATGTTTTCTAGTTTCCGTTGTTTGGTTTTTCTCTTTTTAGGTAATTCAACACACGACAATCAAGAGTTAAAAATTCAAGTTCATATGTGTACATTCACCTAGGTATAAGAGTAGTTTGCTTACATATATTGTATGTTTATATTTAAGCTCAATATGTAAACACAACACAGATTTGACGTTTTCTATCATATAAATGATTTTTCATCAAACTTTATTACAATAGTTTTTATTTCATGTTTACAGCTCATTCATACTTCATTATATATATATAATGTATGCATGATATGTATATACAAGTTTACAAGTTATATTTCAATTTTCATGTTCGCGAAAAACAGGTTTTTCGCGAAAAACAAGTTTTATGAACTGTAGGCTGTCTAAAAATCACAATAGATAGCTGATCCCCATCAAACACCGATGATGGAAGTTACAATCTGACGACTTCCAGAAGGTTACAATTTGAAAACTTTCACGTAGATCGCTAAAGGATAAGTCCTCCCCGCACACCAGCATCAAGACGCATCGCGTTCATAGCCACGAACGCAGCTAGACGCAACTCCAACCGCTGCTCAACGCAGCTCCAAGCGCTGCCAAACGCAGCTCCAAGCGCTGCCAAACGCAGCTCAAATCTCCACCAAACGCAGCTCAAATTCAAACTGTGGAAGTCCTCCCCGCACACCAGCATCAAGACGCATCGCGTTCATAGCCACGAACGCAGCTAGACGCAACTCCAACCGCTGCTCAACGCAGCTCCAAGCGCTGCCAAACGCAGCTCCAAGCGCTGCCAAACGCAGCTCAAATCTCCACCAAACGCAGCTCAAATCACCGCTAGACGCAGCTTCCAAATCGCTGCAAACGCAGCTCAGACGTAGATTCCAACGCTGCAAACGCAGCTTCTAATTGCTGCGTCCGAGCTTCCAGACGATGCGTTCAAGCCTCCAGATACTGCGTTTGAATGCAGAATTCACGTCATAACACGGGCCTGCGTTTGACTCGTTCAAACACGAGCTGAATGGTTCCAAAACCGTTTCCCACGATCTGAGGGGATCACAACTCCACTCAGGAGTGATTTAAGGGGCGGTTACATCCCATTAGCCCCACTTAGGAGCGAATTAAGGAGGTGGTTACACCCCTTAATCCCCTATAAATAACTAAGAAATCAACTTAGTTCGGGGCTGGATCTTTAGGGCGGTCTGTTGGAACTTCTTGGCAGCGAAAAGAGGATCCTTCATCCTTCGGTTGGAGCTTTGGAGATCGGCAACAAGATCTTCTTCATCCTTGGCTTATAACCGACTTTCGGTTAAATCAACTCTTTCATAGAGTTTTAAACTCGTTCAGAGTTCTCCACAACGTCAAATCGTGAGGAGAAGACTACGTTCCAGTGAAACAAGACATCGGATCGTCAACGAGAAGCAAACTCGACGCGAGCATTCGAGGGAGGCATCTCATCGCCACCGTGAAGAACCCAGATTTAAACAAAGGGGAGAATCCAGATCATTCTCCTCTCTTTTGTAATCAGGAAATCCAATTGTAACTGAGATTAAAGGAATACAAATCAATTTTCCTTCATTTCTTTTACCGCAAATTTTCCATCAAACATGAACACTTTTCAAAAACAGTGGGTTTTCACAAACGAAAATTGCTTTTTTAAAAATTTCTTCTCAAACATGTTTATTTTATCAATTAGAAACTTTCCCCAAAGTTTTACTATTTTTGGAATTGATTTGATATTTTTAACGTATTTTTTAAATCAGTCCAAAACCTATATATTGCCATGTATCAGTTTGTGGTCGATCACCACGGTCGACCGCCAGCAGTTAATTTTCTTAGTATGGATTTTATTTGTTCATGGTCGATCGTGACGGTCGACCATGGCTCCATCTAGAGACTTTCACGGTCGACCGCCAGCTTTTAAAGTTTTTTTTTCAGTATTTTTGTGATTCGCGGTCGACCGCGAGATTTCCACGGTCGACCGTCGAACTCATCATTGCTTTCTCAATGGCTATATTCTGATTTGATTCTCTGGGGCTATTTTGGTCTTTTCAAGTTGGTTTTGGCTGATATTTTGAGTGGGTATAAATACCCCATTGCTCTTCTCTTTCAAAATACTAAGTTTTATTTTTAGAGTGAAGTTTTAACAAAAGTTTAAGTGTGTTTAAAGAGCTGCTTAAGCTGATTCTGATTATCTGTTTTAAAAGAAGTTTTCTACAATAAGAAGAGGCCTTCAATTCAACTGAGGATCCTATCCTCATCATCCTCTACTGTTCCTCTTGTTTATTGAGAAGTTTTCCTAACTTATCTTTTCATATAGCTTATAACTTTATTTTCATATCTTAGCTATATTTATTGAGTTACATATTTTCATTCACTATTATCA
This sequence comes from Asparagus officinalis, assembly GCF_001876935.1. Lineage (NCBI taxonomy): Eukaryota > Viridiplantae > Streptophyta > Magnoliopsida > Asparagales > Asparagaceae > Asparagus > Asparagus officinalis. The sequence goes on along the minus strand of NC_033797.1, from coordinate 50,633,662 downwards.
CACACACTGTATTGAGTTACATATTTTCATTCACTATTATCACACACACTGTATTGAGCTTAATATTCCATACTATATATTATGGGTAGTGGTTACTATATATTATGGGTAGTGGTGTGTGATTTAGTGAGTGTGAGCTTCATTGTGTTCTCATTTGTTATCAAGAATAAATCATTGTATTTAATCATTGTTGTGAGTATCATTTGTAATACACTTGTACACCGAGAGAAGTGTGAGGCGTGAGACGGGGTCGAATCCAATAGGAGTGGCGTCGGTTGACGAACCTAGGTAGAGGTTGCATCTGAGCACTTGAGGAGGAGGACACGGGCTAGGTTCCTACACTTAGTGTATAAAGTGTGATTGCAAAATGTTTGTTGTGTGAGAGTTTTCGATAAACTTGTAAACCGAGTGTGTAGAAGTTCCAGCTTCTAAACCGGATTGTGATAGTGGAGATCTCCCCGAGGTGAGGAGCGGGGACATAGGTCGTGGTGACCGAACCTCATAAACATATCGTGTGTTTGTGTTTTGCTTAGCGTATATTTTATTTGTGGCTATTCATATCATTCTTGCTCATATCTATCTCATATCATTCTTGCAAGAACAAATTAATCAATATAATTTTAATTGAAATTTAATCGGGATTAGATTAGCATAAGACCAAATTAATCAATATAATTTTAATTGAAATTTAATCGGGATTAGATTAGCATAAGACCCTAATCACCCCCCTCTAGGATCTAACAGAGAGTCTTTGGTAGTATAGCACATGCTCATGTGCCTGATGCTTAATGAACAAAGCTTGAAGATAAGAGTCGTAGTTGTTTTTTATTTGGGGTGAGCAAGGAATCAAAGGGATACAGACTATATGATTCAGTGTCGAAGAGGATTGTAATTAGCAAAGATGTTGTTTTTGAGGAAGACAAGAAATGGAGTTGGGATGAAAGCTATGAAGACCAGATTAAGCTAGATTTGGAATTGGGAGATGAAGAACAGAGCAGTGAGGAGAATGAAGAAGGAGCAGAACTGAGTAGTAAAGAGGAAGAAAATGAAGATACGGAAGGGAGTGAAGAAACTGTGCTGACCCTAGAAAATCTTGATGTTCCTGAAACTTCAAATGCAAGAGAAATTTGAAATAGAAAAGCACCAATATGGATGGGTGATTATTTCACTGGTGAAGGCCTTTCCAATGAAGATGTGCAAGCTCACTCGGCTTTGTTTGCTAGTTCTGACCTGACCAGTGTTTGCGTCAAAAGTTGGTTTTGTTATGGAATTCATTATATCTTCGGTCGATTACAACAAATTCAAAAGAGATAGTCTTTTTATAAGACTTCTTTTACACAACAAAAGGAAAATTACAACTTTTTAGAAACAAACGCAGGATCGTTGTTTGGATCGCTGCTTGCGTGGGATCTTTGCCTGTGCCGGGAGCGCTTTGACTCGTGGACCACCAAATCACAGATTCTGATTGAACCGTGAGGGGTTTAATGATTCTTCCTTCGTTTATCGAAGTAAGAATTTGAAGCGAATATCTTATCGATGTAAGATGTTCACTCTTCTAAAGATCAAGTCAGAGCTTAGATCTCTAGGAATCGCCAGAAGCTTCTTGAGGATGTTTGTGAAGAAGGAAGGCTCTCTCTCTTGCTCTAATTCACCAAAACTCCAGGCCTTCTGCTCTAATCTGCTCTGGAAATGCTCAGCCCCTGTCAATGATGGCCATATGGGGGTATTTATAGCCTCCTTAGACGATAACTGAAGAAATAGCCGATCAACAACTGCCTCTTTAGGCACGACAGTTGATTCTGTCGCGCCCTTTGGCACGGCAGTTGATTCTG
>NC_033797.1:50621633-50631609 GCF_001876935.1 Asparagus officinalis | reverse complement strand
CCCCATGTCCTGCCGCGCCGCCATGTGTTGCTTGATGACGTGTATATTATTCTTCTATGTCGTCTTGAGTGGTGTTTGGATGTCTGTAAGCATTTTTTGACGCCTTTTTTCGTATTTGAAACTGTTCTCCCACGACTTTTAACCACCTTTTTTCGTGGTTTAACTGTTTGTCCACGTCAGCACACGTTCTATTTCTGATACGCCGCCACGTGGACTCCAAAAAATCATCGAATAACTGTCTTACAACTGCCACAGCATCCTCTTATAATGGCCGCGGCACCATAGGTTGCAGCGGTTAAGCCGCGGCACCATAGGCTGCCGCGCCTTAGCCGCGACACCTTGGTCTGTCGCGCCTTAGCCGCGACATCACTGCCGCGCCTTAGCCGCGGCACCATGTCCTGCCGCGCCGCCATATGTTGCTTGATGACGTGTATATTATTCTTCTATGTCGTCTTGAGTGGTGTTTGGATGTCTGTAAGCATTTTTTAACGCCTACAGATACCCCCTCCAAAGTATCTCAGACTCATCATTTTTTAGAGAGGGGTCTGGGACACTTTGGATATGATAAGCTTTCTCTGCAATTTCTCCAGTGCTTTGTTGAGGAAATTGCGTAGAACGGTTTGTGAATGGCTTCAATCCTTGATTTTTTTCATCTTTTAGCCTATTCAGTGCTTTGTAGAATAGCTAAAATTCCTCCAGTTCTGCGTTTATCGCGTGGCCGTTGTCGAAATCTCAAATTAGAACTGCTGTCGAAGAATTTGAGAAACAGTTTATACTCATATACTATATTGGAGTGTTCGGAAAATAGTTTAACCTCATATACCCGTTGGGAGGTGGCCACATTATTCTTAAGAATATTTTGAATGATATTCTCCAGAAACTTCCTGTACCTGGTCTCTTGTTTGTTGGTAGAGATGAACCCGATGATGGAGAGGAAGAATTTTATATTCTATCTCCTGGTCTCTTGTTTGTTGGTAGAGATGAACCCGATGATGGAGAGGAAGAATTTTATATTCTATCTCCTGGTCTCTTGTTTGTTGGTAGAGATGAACCCGATGATGGAGAGGAAGAATTTTATATTCTATCTCCAGGTGCAAAGGAAACTCAAAGTGGGATCTCCACTTAGAGAATCTGGATTGGTTTGAATAATCCTAACTGTCATAAGGTTTGATTACTCAATTCAAAAGTAAACCTTTCGTTCGCAAAAATGAATCGAAAGGAGATTTTGGTTGTGGTCCTAACTGTAGTAAGGTTTGACCAAGTGGGAGTTCTGAGACGATCCTAACTGTTTAAAGGTTTGATCGTTCAATTTGTGGACCTCTCGTTCATGGAACGAATCGAGAGGGGATTTTGGCTTTGGTCCTAACTGTTTAAAGGTTTGACCAAATGGACAGTGAGACGATCCTAACTGTTTAAAGGTTTGATCGTTCAATTTGTGGAGCTCTCGTTCATGGAATGAATCGAGAGAGGATTTTGGTTTTGATCCTAACTGTTTAAAGGTTTGACCAAAAGGGAATTTGAGACGATCCTAACTGTTTAAAGGTTTGATCGTTCAATTTGTGGAGCTCTCGTTCATGGAACGAATCGAGAGAGGATTTTGGTTTTGGTCCTAACCGTTTAAAGGTTTGACCAAAAGGGAATTTGAGACGATCCTAACTGTTTAAAGGTTTGATCGTTCAATTTGTGGACCTCTCGTTCATGGAACGAATCGAGAGGGGATTTTGGCTTTGGTCCTAACTGTTTAAAAGTTTGACCAAATGGACAGTGAGACGATCCTAACTGTTTAAAGGTTTGATCGTTCAATTTGTGGACCTCTCGTTCATGGAACGAATCGAGAGGGGATTTTGGCTTTGGTCCTAACTGTTTAAAGGTTTGACCAAAATAGGAATTTTGTGAGGGAAGATTGATCTAAAGAGGTGATCGAATCTCATCTCAGCAAAAGAGTATTCGAAAATCACCGTGGGGATGTAGTGTTTATCACCTTGTTTGTAATGATCGGGTTATCCCTAAGAAAATTACATATAGCATTCTTTCGAGAACTTTCCGTTACATGAACCATCCACCCCCAGCTTCCTTTGTGAAACTGGGTCTATCATTATATTCAGCTGCATGATCAGGTTATCCTTAAGAGTACTATGCAAGGCGCTCTCCAGGAATTTCCCATGAAAGAAAGAAAATAGTTTAGACTCATATACCTGTTGGAGTATCGAGGAGCAGTTTATACTCGTATACTCTTCGGAGTGTGAGGAAACAGTTTATACTCGTGTACCCAATGGAGTTAGGGAAAACAGTTTATACTCGTGTACCCAATGGAGTAAGGTCATCTTTAATCGGCTTGTTTCGCCATTATGACGCCGGAGTCAATTAATTCTTGGATTTTATTTTTGAGTCCAAAGCAAATCTCGGTGGGATGAAGAACCCTTCTGTGGTACGCACAGTAGTTTGGATCCGTAATCCTCTTAGCTCCATCCTGATCTTTAATAGGTGGTAGCTCGATTTTGTCATTGGCGAGGAGGTATTCCAAGATGGCTGGAGCTTCATCATCTTCGAAAGAATACTCCTTTTGAAACCTCGGATCGGGAGTCGCGTTCCCAGTGATTGCAGATATCGTCGGTTGGCTTCTCTCAGCTTTCTTTCTTTTAAGAAAGTGTTCAGCTTGTTCACCGCGCATTTTCAAATCTTTCCAAGTTTTGGATGGTACGACCCCCAAAGCTTCCAGGACATCGATAGAGAGATTATTGTGGCATGTGAGAGATTATTATGGCATGTTTGCAGGATGAACTCTTCTGTAACAGGATCTCTGCAATTCATTGCCTTGTTACGGAAGCGCTTGACAAAATTATCGACTGACTCCCCGTCTTTTTGTTTTTCATCCAGAAGGGTTCCGATTGACACTTCGGTGTCATCATCGAAGAAGTTGCTGAGGAACAAATTTTCTATGTCATCCCAGCAACTTCGGTGTCATCATCGAAGAAGTTGCTGAGGAACAAACTTTCCATGTCATCCCAGCAATTGATGCTCCCTGGCTTGAGCCGTCGGTACCAATCGAAGGCGGGCCCACGAAGGGTGCCAACGAATGACCGGACCATTAAAGCCTCGTTTCCAGAGATCATGCCCAAATGAGACTTGAAATAAATCAAGTGTTGAATCGGCGAACTCTTCCCTTCAAACGGTGTGAAGTTAATCAGATTGAATTTGGTCGGGTATGGTATTGAATCCCATTCCCTCGGATAAGGACATGGAATACCCGTCTTCTTAACTTCTTGAGCCGTCATCAAAGCATTGATTTTGTCTTCAAGTTTTTGCATTTTCCCGTCATCGTCTCCATTTATTTCTGAATGATGTCGAGTAAAGATAATTGGACCACCCCCAGTGAGAGGTGCTATTGAACCACCCCCAATATCGTTATTGGGAGGGTGTGTTAAACCACCCCCAGCGTTATTGCTATTGGGAGGTGTATCAGCAAAAATGACTTCATCCACTTCTGGATCACTATCATCTGCCACATTCTGAGTGTCAGGAGGTTGAGGCTGTTGAGTTAACAGTTCTCTCATTTGTTGGATAGCCAACTTCATTTCTGTCTTCACTTCAGCTCTAATTTCTTCACGTTGTTTGGCTAGAGCTTCCTGAAGTATTTGAGTGAACTGATCAGCAGTGATTGTGAATACTTCTCTGATTTGTCCTGTGCTAGACATTGTATCATCAGAAGCGATTGCAGAATAAGTGTCCGAGAATTCATCCTCCGAGGACATTCCTTCTTGCATTCTCTTGTAGTCTCTGCGTCTGATAGCTCCTAATTGGAGTCGAGACATCCTTTGAGCAATTCTTGGATTGACTTTTCCTTTCGGGGAAAAGTCGGGATTTGAGTCACTTGAATGCCGCTTAGACTTTCTTTTATCAGCCACGTTGATGGTGACTTCAGGGAATTCATCATTTTGGGCAGCTGATTTTCTTTTGCGGAAATTTCTCAGCTTAGGCTTTGATAATGCAGAGACTTTTCGTGGGATGACTTCTCGTTTGAAACAGTCACATTCTGATAATGCTGCTTTAACGAGTCGCGCACAGGAACAATGAGAGCGAATAATTCTTTTTCGAAATTTATTTACACCCCTAACTTGATAGTATAATTCATCGGTATGATTGCCGGAAAATCTTATCGTCTGTTGGTATGACCCCCTAGGTATAACGATGTCTTTTGATGAACATGTTTTCTTCTGAGGATATAAGACCTCGTTGGCATTCTCAGGACAACTTATTATTGTCTTTGAACGATCCAAGGTTATGTCAGGAGTCACACGTTTAGAACCACCCCCTTGTGGGCATGGAATCTTAACGGGCTCTGAATGCTGATTTTGCAGGAATCCAAACTTGACGAAGTTTTGGTGATTCTTTGGTCACCATTTCCTTTCTCTTTTCTCGTCTTTGTTGTGAGAGAGCATGGGCATTAGCAGCTTTTGCACGACGTTTTTTGTATACGTTCTTTGAGGGTCGAACGAGCCCTTTTGACAATAGTCCATTCCTCTGTTGTGAGTTGTGCAGAAATATGAGTGGTTGGTTGTTGAGATAACTGAACCACTCGATGCCTCCTCGACTTTAGGTCCGCGTGATAACGAACCCCGTCGGTTTGTTCCAAGGCCTTAGCTATTTGACGAGCGCGGCGCTGACATTGTCTCTGACGAGCCCTCTTCGTCGGTGCTGGTAGGCTTTGATTCGATGATTCTTTAACTAGATAAGAGTCATTGTGAGCAGAGGTGTTGCGAGTAAAATCCTCAGCAACAATCAGGCGAGAGTCTTCATTTTGTGCCTTCTTTGGCATGTAAGTCTTCCTCAATTGTGAGATCCTCTTATACTTGCGAGATAATGGAGATCTTGAAGAGGATGATGAGAGATATTCCTCAAACTTGGTTTGGTCGAATTCGTATTCGACCATGGATTCAACCGGGATCTTGATGATTGGCTGCGACACGACGGTCTCGGCAGCGAGACCGTTGGCTCCCACTGTGGTCACCAGCTTGTTTGCGTCAAAAGTTGGTTTCGTTGTGGAATTCATTATATCTTCGGTCGATTACAACAAATTCAAAAGAGATAGTCTTTTTATAAGACTTCTTTTACACAACAAAAGGAAAATTACAACTCTTGAGAAACAAACGCAGGACCGTTGTTTGGATCGCTGCTTGCGTGGGATCTTTGCCTGTGCCGGGAGCGCTTTGACTCGTGGACCACCAAATCACAGATTCTGATTGAACCGTGAGGGGTTTAATGATTCTTCCTTCGTTTATCGAAGTAAGAATTTGAAGCGAATATCTTATCGATGTAAGATGTTCACTCTTCCAAAGATCAAGTCTGAGCTTAGATCTCTAGGACTCGCTAGAAGCTTCTTGAGGATGTTTGTGAAGAAGGAAGACTCTCTCTCTTGCTCTAATTCACCAAAACTCAAGGCTCTCTGCTCTAATCTCTCTGGAAAATGCTCAGCCCCCGTCAATGATGGCCATAGGGGGGTATTTATAGCCTCCTTAGACGATAACTGAAGAAATAGCCGGTCAATAACTGTCTCTTTAGGCGCGGCAGCTGATGATGTCGCGGCTAAAGGGCGCGACAGTTGACACTGTCGCGGCCAAAGAGCGCGGCAGTCGACACTGCCGCGGCTAAAGGGGCAGTTACACCCACGTTCATACGTGTTTGAAACAGTTCTCCCACGACCTTTAACCACCTTTTTCGTGGTTTAACTGCTTGTACACGTCAGCACACGTTCTATTTCTGATACGCCGCCACGTGGACTTTAAATAATCATCAGATAACTGTATTATAACTGCTGTAGCATCCTGCTTTAACTGCCGCGGCACCATAGGTTGCAGCGGTTAAGCCGCGACACCATAGGCTGCCGCGCCTTAGCCGCGGTACCTTGGTCTGCCGCGCCTCAGCCGCGGCACCTTGGTCTGCCGCGCCTTAGCCGCGGCACCATATCTTGCCGCGCCTTAGCCGCGCCGCCATGTGTTGTTTGATGACGTGTATATTATTCTTCTATGTCGTCTTGAGTGGTGTTTGGATGTCTGTAAGCATTTTTTGACGCCTACAACCAGTTTTGATGAAGCAGTAAAGATGAGAAATGGAGGCAAGCTATGGATTCAGAAATAAGATCAATTAAGAAGAATGAGACGTGGTTTCTAACTGACTTGCCAAAGGAAGCTAAAAGGATAGGAGTCAAATGGGTCTACAAAACAAAATTGAATGAACATGGAGAAGTGGAGAAGTACAAAGCCCGCTTAGTCGCAAAGGGTTATGCTCAAGAACACAGAGTTGATTATGAAGAAGTGTATGCTCCTATAGCTCACATGGACACAGTGCGGATGATCTTAGCTATTGCAACTCAGAGATGTTAGAGTGTATTTCAACTTGATGTGAAATCAGCCTTCCTTCACGGAGAATTAACTGAGGACATTTATGTTGAGCAGCCGAGGGTTTATGAGATGAAGAATGAAGAGCAAAAGGTATGCAAACTCAACAAAGCTTTGTACGGCCTCAAGCAGGCACCAAGAGCATGGTTCAGCCGGATTGAGTCATACTTCAAGAGAGAAGGTTTCGAGAAGGATGATAGTGAACAGACTCTGTTTACCAAAGTTACCAAACAAGGTAAATGTTTGATCATTAGTTTGTATGTTGATGATTTAATTTATACCGGAGACGATGAGGTTATGATGTGTGAGTTTAAGGACTCAATGATGAAGGAATTCTATATGTTAGATTTGGGTAACATGAGGTATTTTCTGGGTATTGAAGTAGTGCAGTTTGATGGAGGGATATTCATTAGTCAGAAGAAGTACACGATTGAAGTGTTAAAGAAGTTTGGAGTGGAGGATAATAATTCTGTTCAAAATCCGATCATTCCAGGGTTCAAAATTTTTAAAGATGGAAATGGTGTAGAGGTGAATGGTTCATTCTACAAGCATCTAATTGGAAGCATGATGTATTTAATAGCCACAAGGCCAAATATAATGTATGCGGTTAGCTTAATTAGCAGGTACATGTCCAAGCCAACTGAGCTACATCTTTCAGCAGCCAAGAGAATTCTACGATACTTGCGAGGAACCATTGGCTTTTGTATTCTTTACAAGAAAGAAGGAAATAAGGAGTTGGTTGGCTTCACTCATAGCGATTATGCCGGCTTTGTGGAAGATAGAAAGAGCACGTCGGGTTATGCTTTTATTCTAAGGGGTTGTTTGGTTGGTCTCCTAAAAACCAAGAATAGGAAATTAGAGCTTGAAATTTTTAAAAAGTGCAATTTCTACCATTTCCATCCCTAAAACTTCCCACAACATCTAATAAAATATTATTTTCATCCAACAAATCATCCACAACATCCAATAAAATATTATTTTCATCCAATAACTCATCTCATATCATCCAATAAAATAAACCAAACAAAAGAAATGTGTCACATCATCCAACTCATCTCATCTTCATCTCATCTCATCTTTAAAAATCACTCACATCATCCAATAATATGGTGGCAACTCATCTTATTTCATTAACATTTCATCTCCACCCATTTCCTCCAAAAAAAACAAGGAAATTGATTTCCTTAAGTGTGGATCACATCATCCAATAATATAATGACAACTCATCTCATCTCTTATTTTTAAGAATGAACCAAACACAAGAGAAGAACCAATTATAGGAAATATGTTTCCTATTATTTGATTTCCTTCTTTTTTAGCCAATCAAACAATCTCAAAACAAGTTTTCTTAAAAAATCACCCACATCATCCAATAATATAGTGACAACTCATCTCATCTCATCTCCTATTCTTTGATTTCCTTCTTTTTTTAGCTAACCAAACAACCCCAAAACAATTTTTTAAGGAAATAGGTTTCTTATTCTTTGATTTCCTTCTTTTTTGGGCAAACAAACTGCCCCTAAGTGGAGCAGCGGTGGCTTGGTCTTCTCGAAAGCAACCAATAGTTACACTAAGCACAACAAAAGCCGAGTTTGTTGCGGCTGCAACATGCACTTGTCAGATAGTGTGGATGAAAAGGGTGTTAAAGAAGATTGGTTATAATGGCAGTGAGGGTCCAGTCATTTTTTGTGACAATAGCTCAATAATCAAGCTGTCAAAGAATCCCGTAATGCACGGCAGGAGCAAGCACGTTGATGTGCGATTCCATTTCTTACGTGATCTGGTGAATGAAGGAGTTGTGCGTCTCAAGTATTGTGGTACACAACAGCAAATAGCAGACATACTTACCAAACCACTCAAGCTAGAGTCATTTAAGGAGCGTAGAAAGAAACTGGGAGTTTGTGATCTGGTGAATGAAGGAAAACTAGCCGCTTATGCAGTCTAGTTTAGGGGAGGAAAATGATAAGATTTAGTTTGATATTCAGTTTTAGTTGGTTATTCTGTTAGAATAAAGTTTCAGTCTTTAGATTAGAATATGGGCTGTAGTTTGTTTCTGCTTTCATTCTGTAAAAGCTATTTAATAGCCGTTGTTTCTCTTTCAACGAATATGATTCCAGAATTGTTCTTTGCATCTAACAAATATGTACCGAAGTTAAAAGGATATTAAAAGTTTAGCACTTAATAGCATAATACTTAGTGGAAAGATGTGACAACAGACATGAAATGTTCTTTGAAATCCATAATGGAAATAAAACAGATGTCATGGCAAGAACAAACAAGATATGACTCTACGAGAACAACCAAGTTTAACCCCATAATTTATTGGCAGAATCAGGATCCATCATGATTCTAATGAATTGTTACTAGCCTTTGCTTGGTGATATAAAAGAAATACAAACAAGAATCATTAATTATCCATGTGCGAGAACAATTATATCAAAGTTGCATGTTAAAAAAAATTTGCATGTAATGGCAGTTTCCTTGCATCTTAAACATTTGCTAGGCGATTCACAGCCTCCTTCCTCATCAAAAATTATTTTTAAAAAAAGTGAAAGAAAATTAGAACTAAGAGAACTTGCAATAATTAAACACAAAAGCTTCATTTGCACTCTAAATTTAATAACCACCAAAAAATATATATATCGCAACTTTTTTTTTGTTAATTAAAAGCTATCGCAATTGAAAATACCAAGTTCATGTTCTCGATAATGGATACTAGAAGGCTAATAGATGTTTCAACAAACAAATTGTAACTGAAAATGCATCTTTCCAAAATGAGTTGTTGAATTTCCACCCAAAGAACAAAATGAAAGAAAACTCCACATTAGAATATTAATTTATGTCAAACAGAAAGATAAAGGAAACGCTTACCGTTCCAAAAGGAGAAAGCAGTAATCCACGAGTAAGTTAATCATAAATAGACAATCGTTTCCATAGAATTGACCGCGAAGGAAATGAACGCTCTAATCCTAGTGCGAAGAAAGCAAATGTCTCAGTTGACAAGATTATTGTTATCAAGTTGCCTAGTCATGGTATATAGCATTTCCCATTACATATTAGGGGTGGTAATTTATGATCTGACCTATCAATCCGATCCGACCCGTTTATAATGGGTATGGGTCGAATTACATGGGTCATAAGCAGGTCAACCCAAACTAACCCATTTATTAAATGGATCAATTTGGGTTGACCCGAACTGACCCGTATAATACAAACACCTGACCTGTATAACGACCCTGAACCAGCCTCCAGTAACCCGTCGTCCCTTCATCTTTAGAAACGAAGACCTAGATTTTCCAACACAAACCTCGAGCAGCGAGCGCCGGCGAGCAGTCGAAGCTCGGGATGGTGGGGAATCCGGAGGCGATGACAGAGAGATCGAGGTCAGTGAGGTCGAGATAGAAGGATCTGGAGGAGGACTCGGAGCTCTGGAGGCGGAGCCACTGCTTGCAGATGAGGCTGTACGCCTCCTTCTCCTCCGCCTCCAGCTTTGATAGGATTCGACCCCTTTACTAAAAAATAAAAATAGGGAAAAAAGCTTCCAGCCCTCAAAACCCAAAAAAACGTGCTCCCCCCCCCCC
>NC_033797.1:50601342-50621623 GCF_001876935.1 Asparagus officinalis | reverse complement strand
CCCCCCCCCCCCCCCAAGACTTTGTCAACGAGTGTTTTGCCCCCAAAAATAAAGATTTTGTTCTCTGAGTCCCCAAAACACAAAACCCAAGAGATTAAAATATGTGAAGACCATAATACCCTTCTCTCTCTCTCTCTTTATCATGATGTACTGAGATGATAGTTAAAATGATTGATGTAGATTATTTTATTATTTTTGTTTTTTTATTATTTTCGTTGTTGATGAGGGGAACTAACTGTTTGTATTGGAAGATTGTTAAAGTTACAGGTTAATTGTTAAGCTTATGGGTCAATTGTTAAGGTTATGGATCCTCTCTCTCTCTCTCTCTCTCTCTCTCTCTCTCTCTCTTTATCATGATGTTACTGTGATAATGTTGAAATGATTGAAGGGGATTGTTATTTTATTATTTTTTTTTTTTTATTATTTTCGTTGTTGATGAGGAAACTAATTGTTTTTGTTTGTATTGGGAGATTTTTAAGGTTACGGGTTTAATTGTTAAGGTTACGGGTTTAATTGTTAAGGTTACGGATTTGTTGTTAAGGTTATGGGTCGGTTGTTAAGATTACGGGTTGTTATTAAGGTTACGAGTTTAATTGTTAATGTTACGTGTTTAATTGTTAAGGTTACGGGTTTGTTGTTAAGGTTATGAGTTTAATTGTTAAGGTTACAGGTTTAATTATTAAGGTTACGGGTTTGTTGTTAAGGTTACGGGTCGGTTGTTAAGGTTACAGGTTTGTTATTAAGGATATGCGTTGGTTGTGAATGTTACGATTTGGTTGTGAAGTTAACCTACACAACAAACTCGTAACATTAACAACAAACCCGTAACATTAACAACAAAACCGTAACCATAACAACCAACCCGTATAGTTAACCTACACAATAAACCCGTAACATTAACAACAAACATGTAACCTTAACAACCAACCCATAACCTTCACAACCAACCCGCAACCTTAACAACCAACCCGTAACCTTAACAACAAATCTGTAACCTTAACAATTAAACCCGTAACCTTAACAATTAAACCCGTAACCTTAAAAATCTCCCAATACAAACAAAAACAATTAGTTTCCTCATCAACAACGAAAATAATAAAAAAACAAAAATAATAAAATAACAATCCTCAAAGCAAGAAGAAAGCTCCGGTGGTCGATCTCCAAAGCTCCAAATCGAAGATCCCCAAAAAGAAGCCAAAGATCTCCTCCTCGCTGCCAAGTCTCAGATCTAAAAAAGCCAGCCCGAACTCAATTGAGTTTACCCATATTTATAGGGAATTAAGGGGTGTAACCACCCCCCCCTTAATTCTCTCCATAATGGGGTTGAAAGGGGTGTAACCGCCCCCTTAATCCGCTCCTAAGTGGGGCGGAAATCCCTTAAATCGTGGAGGGAAAACGGTTCCTGCAACCGTTCAGCTCGTGTTTGAACGAGTCGAACGCCCACATTGGCGTTCAGGATCCTAACTCCGTGTTTTAGAATGGAGACGAGGAGTTGGGTACTCGCTGGGTGTTGAAAAATGCGAGGGCCACCCGCGTTTTGGAGTCTGAAGGTTAGAAACGCGGGGGTCACCTGCGCTTCATTTGCTGAAGGTTGGAAACGCGAGTGTAGGCTGTCTGAAAATCACAATAGATAGCTGATCCCCATCAAACACCGATGATGGAAGTTACAATCTGACGACTTCCAAAAGGCTACAATTTGAAGACTTTCACGTAGATCGCTGAAGGTTATAATCTGACGACCTTCACGACAACCGATGAGAGCTCTAGTTTAACAGCCTTTACAATCAACATCGAGAGTTACAATCTGACGACTCTTGCATATCAAAGAGCTAAAGTAAAGATTACAAAATGACGATCTTTGCAAAACTTCGATAGAAAGAGACTACAAATCGACGGTCTCTTCAAATCAAGACGTGGAAGTCCTCCCCGCGTACCAGCACCAAGATGCGCCGCGTTCATAGCCATGAACGCAGCTCAAATGCAGCTTCAAAAGCTGCAAACGCAGCTCAGATTCGGCCGCCAACGCAGCTTCCAAATCGCTGTAAATGCAGCCTTCAAACGCTGTAAACACAGGTCACATCTAGCTCCAAACGCAGCTCAGATCTGCTGCCAAACGCAGCTCTTAAATCGTACAAACACAGCTTCCAAATTGCTGTAAACGCAGCTCAGATCCGCTGCCAAACGCAGCTCTTAAATCGCTGCAAATGAGCTTCCAAACGCTGCGTCCGAGCTTCCAGATGCTGCGTTCATTCTTTTAGGCATTGCGTTTGGACACAGAATTCATGCCAGAACGCGGGCCTGCGTTTGACTCGTTCAAACACGAGCTGAACGGTTTCAAAACCGTTTCCCATGATCTGAGGGGATCACAACTCCACTCAGGAGTGATTTAAGGGGCGGTTACATCCCATTAGCCCCACTTAGGAGCGAATTAAGGAGGTGGTTACACCCCTTAATCCCCTATAAATAACTGAAAATCAATTCAGTTCAGGGTTCGGTCGGTTGGAACTTCTTGACAGCAACAGAAGAGATCCTTAGGCAGGCTTTGGAGGAGATTGACATCATCCCTCAGCAACATTCGGCAACAAGAGTTTTCTTCATCCTTGGCTTATAGACCGATTTCGGTTAAATCAACTCTTTCATAGAGTTTCAAACTCGTTCAGAGTTCTCCACAACGTCAAATCGTGAGGAGAAGACCATGTTCCAGTGAATCAATACGTCGGATCGTCAACGAGAAGCAAACTCGACGCGAGCATTCGAGTGAGGCATCACATCGTCACCATGAAGAACCCAGAATTAAACAAAGGGGAGAATCCAGATCATTCTCTTCTCTTTTGTAATCAGGAAATCCAATTGTAACTGAGATTAAGGGAATACAAATCAATTTTCCTTCGTTTCTTTTACTGCAAATTTTTCCACAAGCAGCGAGGGTCGCTTGCGTTTTGCTTGTTGAAGCTTGGAAACGTGTGGGTCTCTCGTGTTTTACTTGTTGAAGCTTGGAAATGCGAGGGTCGCCTGCGTTTTAGGAATTGAAACGCGAAGATGAATTCCGTGTTTTAGAAGGAGCCAATGACTTATAGCTTCTTCTGCAAAGCGTTGAAAAGACTATTATCTTGTAATCTTCATCAAATCTCCAAAAAATATGAGAGTCGTCAGATTGTAACTCCCGATATTGATTGTGAAGGCTGTTGATTAGAGCTTTCATCAGTTGTTGTGAAGGTCGTCAGATTATAACCTTCATCGATCTATGTGAAAGTCTTCAAATTATAACCTTTTAGAAGCCGTCGAATTGTAACTTCCATCATCGGTGTTTGATGGGGATAAGTTATCTGTAATGTTTTTTTAGACAACCTACAGAACCCCCTTCAAAGTTTTCGAAAGTTCACGATTGACTGGGACGAATTTTCGAAATACTTTGGATCTCAACTCTGATCTTAGAGCTCTTGATTCCTTATCACAAAGGAATTGTTCTCTGCATTCGCTTTAAAGGCATCTTGGTTGAAGGGATTTCCCACGCAGGACCTGTGTGATGATGAGCTTCAAATTGAAACTATAGCGGCGGTACAAGCTACTCATGAGCAGAAGCTATCAAACATCACGTCACGGCCACCTCCATTTAGTTAATGGGCCTACAAACATGCATAGGATTTTTGGCAAACCCTCAGCCATCAACGGATTTGATAAGCCTTTACGGCCTACAAACATGCATAGGATTTTTGGCAAACCCTCAGCCATCAACGGATTTGATAAGCCTTTACCAATTAACGTTTGAGTCGGGCTAGCATGTGGATTGTCTAAGTCCGTTCGACATGTAACATTATGCTAAGAGAATGAACCCTCTTAGACTTGATGCTATGATTTTGAATACATAGACTTTGTCATTTTTTACAGAAAAGACTAACCGGCAACTCGTGTTAGGCGTAGACTTATCTCTATTTAGGGATCGAGATAAAGTCCCCCATGCGTGTAAGGTATGGATTTTGACGTTATTAATAACGACTTGCCACGATGTTGAATACGTGAGCTTTGCTATTTTTACAGGAATACGCTACCCGACAGCATGTGTTAGATGCAGACTTATCTCTATTTAGGGATCGAGATAAAGTCCCCCATGCGTGAAAGGCATGGATTTTGGTGCTACGATGTTGAATACGTAGACTTGGTTATTTTCGCGGGAACGAACCACCCGGCAGCATGAGTTAGATGCAGGTTTATCTCTGTTTAGGGGTCGAGATAAATTCCCCCAGGCATGAATCCTAGTGTCTTTTTCACGACGAAAGATTAACCGACAACGCGTGTTAGGCGTAGACTTATCTCTAATTAGGGATCGAGATAAAGTCCCCCATGCGTGGAGGCATGGATTTTTGATGATGTTTCTTCCTGTGTTACTTAAAACACTGAAAGAAAGTTGGAATCGCCAGAGGTATAGTATTAACTTGGCATGAATTTTCACTTAAAGTGAAATTCGGGAATTTTCTTTATTATCGCTAGGATAATTTTAGAAAATCTTTAATCCGTTGGAGATTTTATAATGAAAACTTGCTATTCTTGTTGAAAAATGATTAACAAGTTTATTAGGGGGGTTTGACTGTTAGAGGTGTTATGTTAACCTAACAATATTTTATGGGCCTATCGCTCTATTGAAGAGAGTTAATAAGTTGGTTTGGTCGTCAAATGTGTGATGTTAACTTGACTAGTTTGCGGACCTATCGCCCTATTAAAGAGAGTAGATAAGTTGATTTTGTCAGAGGTGTGATATTAACTTGACAAGAAGAATATTGTGATCGGGGCAATTTTGAGGACCTATCGCTCTATTAGAGAGAGTCGATAAGTGGATTGTCAGAGGTTTGGTGTTAACATGACGGGAATTTGTTGACTTATCGCTCTATTAAAGAGAATCGATAAGTTGATTTGGTCGTCAGAGGTGTGATGTTAACTTGAAGGAAAAAATGTTGCAATCAGAGTAACTTTGAGGACTTATCATCCTATTGAAGAGGACTGATAAGTTGATTGTCAGAGGTTTGGTGTTAACATGACGAGAATTTGTGTTGCGATTGGAGCAACTTTGTGGACTTATCATCCTTTTGAAGGGGATTGATAAGTGGGTTGTCAGAGGTATGATATTAACGTGACAAGAGAATGTTGCGATCGGAGCAACTTTGTGGACTTATCGCTCTATTGACGAGAGTCGATAAGTTGATTCGTGGCAGGCATTTGTTGCGATCGGAGTAACTTTGTGGACTTATCATCCTATTAAAGAAGATTGATAAGTTGATTGTTAGAGGTGTATTATTAACGTGACAGGAATGTGTACTTGTGACTTGCACAAAATTTTGGGAATTAGCGTCTCGCTGGGGAAACTTGCTAAGCGAGTTTATCATCAGAAGCGATGAGTTTTGATATTTATAATTTGAATAAGATTTTGAAGACTTAGTGTCTTGCTGGGGAAGATTGCAATTTGAGCAATTTTGAGGACCTATCATCCTATTGTCAAGGATTGATAAGTTGATTATTGTCAGAGGTATATTGTTAACGTGACAAATTGGGAGTGATGCAAACTGAATTCATACTCCGTGGGGGTGATGATCGTCAGAAGTGTAATGTTCACTACACGATGTGAAAGATTTGTTACTATTAATCAAATAGATTTCAAGTAACCAACCCCCAGTCTTGATTAAGACTTAGCAGGAGAATGAAAAGAGGTAGACAAATCACATCGCCTAGTGGGGCACTATCCATGAAATCGTAATAGAGTCACATCACCTGGTAGGCCATTATCTGATGAGTTTGACTATCAGAGGTAACTGTTAACGTGATAGTTTTGTGAACCTACCATCCTATTGAAGAAGATTGGCAAGTTGATGGACTATCAGAGATAATTATTAACGTGATAGTTTTATGGACCTGTCACTCTATTAAAGAGGATTGGTGAGGGAATTTAGAGAAAATGGACTATCAGAGGTAATTATTAACGTGATAGTTTTGATGGACCCACCATCCTACTTGAAGAGGATTGTGGGGGAATTTGGAAAAAATTGACTATCAGAGATAATTGTTAACGTGATAATTTTGGTGGACCCGCCATCCTACTTAAAGGAGGATTAACAAGTTGATGGACTATCAGAGGTAATTATTAACGTGATAGTTTTATGAACCCTCCATCATGCTTGAAGAGGATTGGTGGATGAATTTTTAGGAAAACAGACTATCAGAGGTGATCATTAACGTGATAGTTTTGGTAGACTTTGTGGTTGACAGAGGCATTCTATTTAACATGACAACTCGAAAAATTTATTATTCATAATCCAATAAACTACAAATAAACCAACCCTCAGTCTTGAACAAATGCAGGGGGAGAAAAGGGTAGACATGACGCATCGCCTAGTGGGCCACTATCTAATAAGTTTGACTATCAGAGGTAATTATTAACGTGATAGTTATTAAACCCGCTATCCTACTGAAGAGGATTGGCTTCAGTGACCGTATTATCTTCCCTTTTTTGACTGAGAAGATTGGGCTTGGTCAGATTGCTCAGGCTGATCCTGCTTACTTTGTTCTTCAGTTTTGATCCTGGCAATAATCTTTTGAGCCTGTTCACCATGAGAGATTAGTTGTCTCCAGGAACGACATTCTGTAACCCTCATTTGTGCTAGAAGGTCAGTCTGCAAGTTGTGTCGACAGGTCTCTACTAGTGTGGACTGTGTCATACCTGTCGGACATCGTAGAGCCATGTTTCTGAACCTCTTGACGAAGGCTTTGACGGACTCCCTCTTCTTCTGCTTGGTGGCGAGAAGAGTATGGATGGAGACTTTTGTATCCTCTTCAAAGAATCTTGACAGGAAGAGTCTCTCTAGATCTGCCCACTTTTGGATACATCCCACAGGCAGTTTCCTGAACCATTCAAAGGTAACTCCCTTGAGGATGCCAATGAACAATCGAGCCAGTATGGCGTCGTTTGATATCACATTCCCAGTCTGTGACTTAAAATGATAGATATGTTGGTTCGGTGATCCCGTACCGTCAAAAGTTTGTAGCGTCGGGATCTCAAATTTTAGAGGATAAGGGGCTGCATCCCATTCGGCAGGATATGACCTAACAACTCCATCGTCTTGGAGCTCGCTTCTGTTAGCAATGGCATTGAGACGGGCTTCTAATTCTTCCATTTTAGCAGATTGGGGATTTTGCTCGTTCTCACTCTCTCTTCCTTCATCAAAGGAAGATTTCAGGTTGTGGGCTTCTTGGTCAGAAGCCGTGTCATCAACCACTTTTTTCTTCCCTTTGCTTGTGTGAGGTCGGGATGAAGACGTTTTTTCTTTCTGGGAGGATTCTTGCCTAGGTGGCGAATCTGTCTTCTGAGATTTGGCCTTGTCTGTGACGATTTGAGTCAACATGGCTAGGAGTTCATCGAGGGTCTTCTGCTGTGATTTGAGCATGGCCTCCTACTCATCAATCCTCTTTGAAAGATCTTCATGGTTTCCCGTCATATAAGCGGAGCTCTTATGTTCAACATAAGAGCTTGATGATTGGGACTCTGTAATGGCTGAGTGTTCATCATCGGAATTGGTTCCCCCGGCTAACCTCCGATAGTTGACAGGGGGAATGGCTCCTGTTCGAGTCCGAGTACGTTGGTAGATTCCTTCAAACTTGTTAGCGATTTCTCTGACGGTCGGTGAACGACTTGTCTCAGAGTCATCGGAACTAGGACCAGAGGCTTTCCTTCTGCCAATCACATTGATAGTGACCTTAGGATATTCGGTCTCTGAAGATTTCTTCTTGTGCGAACGTCGTCATTGGTTGGGCAAGGCAACGTTCGTTAATTGGTTGAACACCAATGGTTTGCCCTCATATGAGCAGCATTGACATTTCGAGAGGACCATAAGAATCAGTCGTTCACATTAGAATGAACGAATGACTTGTTGCATCGGTCTTTCTCTCGATACGAACTCTCTCAAATCTGTTGTAAAGATTTGAGGAGAATTACTCACTGACCGTGAGGTTTGAACTGGAACCCCCAGTCTATGATCAGACAGGACTCGCTCTTGGTAAGCATGGATCTGGTTGAGGTGCCTTGAATCCATGGACTTTTTATATCCGCCCCTCGATCTAATCGCGCTACGCAGAGTATTCGGGGGTACACACCAGGTTCTATATTGAAATTCATTACCCGGACGCATGCTTGAGCTCCAGGTTGTGCTGGTGAAACGCAATTCTGATGTCTGCGTTTAGCTGATGAAACGCAGTCCTGATGTCTGCGTTTAGCTGATGAAACACAGTCTTGAAATCTGCATTTTGATTCTGAAACGCACTCTTGAGAGTTGCGTTCAGTTTGTGGAACGCACTCCTGAGAGTTGTGTTTTGGTTCTGGGACGCACTCCTGAGAGTTGCGTTCAGCCAGATCAACACAGTTTTGAGGTCTGCGTTTTGATGTTGGAACGTGCCTCTGAGGGTTGCGTTTCATTTGGGAAACACACCCCTGAGGGCTGCGTTTAACTTGGCTTATGCAGAGCTCGTATTGAGGCTCACAAACACAGAGCTCGTGTTGATTGGAGGATCGACTTTTTTGGAATTATGCCGAAGCCGAGTCTTCTCCTTCAGAGAGGGGACTGTATGAACAGTACAACCCCCAAGGGAGACAGTCCTTCGATGAGTCGGCCACAACTGGAGCTTTAATCTCCGTAGAAACTTTGTGGATCTTACTCATAGCCTTGGGTCTAAGGGATCCGGAGGAGAGGACCTCCTCAAACTTGGCTTGATCAAACTCTACCACGAGAGTTTCGACTGTTGTTCCAACGAGGTTGACGTCGGATTGCACCACCACTTCTTTATCATAGAAGCTAGTCCCCAGCGGAGTCGCCATCTTTTGTTTGGTGGAAAATTTGTAGTAAGAGAAATGAAAGAAAATTTAATTTGTATTCTTTTAATCTCAGTTACAATTGGATTTTCCGATTACAAAAGAGAGGAGATTGAACTGGATTCTCTCCTTTGTTTATTTCTGGGTTCTTTACGGTGGCGATGGAATACCTCCTTCGAATGCTCGCGTCGAATTTGCTCTCCGTTGACGATCCGAACGTCTTGATTCACAGAAACGATATATTCTCCACGATTCGACACTGTGGAGAACTTGCAAAGCAAGTTTTAGAACTCTGAACGAGTTTAGAAGAACTCTGTAAAAGAGTTGATTTGAACCGAAAATCGGTTAATAAGCCAAGGCCAGAAGAAAGCTCCGGTGGTCGATCTCCAAAGCTCCAAATCGAAGATCCCAAAAAAGAAGCCAAAGATCTCCTCCTCGCTGCCAAGTCTCAGATCCGAAAAAGCCAGCCCGAACTCAATTGAGTTTACCCATATTTATAGGGAATTAAGGGGTGTAACTGCCCTTCTTAATTCTCTTCATAATGGGGTTGAGAGGGGTGTAACCGCCCCCTTAATCCGCTCCTAAGTGGGGCGAAAATCTCTCAAATCGTGGAGAGAAAACGGTTCCTGCAACCGTTCAGCTCGTGTTTGAATGAGTCGAACGCCCACATTGACGTTCAGGACCCTAACTCCGCATTTTAGAATGGAGACGCGGAGTTGGGTACTCGCTGGGTGTTGAAAAACGCGAGGGCCGCCCGCGTTTTGGAGTCTGAAGGTTAGAAACGTGGGGGTCGCCTGCGCTTCGTTTGCTGAAGGTTGGAAACGCGAGGGTCGCATGCGTTTTGCTTGTTGAAGCTTGGAAACGTGAGGATCGCTCGTGTTTTGCTTGTTGAAGCTTGGAAACGCGAGGGTCGCCTGCGTTTCAGGAATTGAAACGTGAAGATGAATTCCTCGGTTTAGAAGGAGCCAATGACTTATAGCTTCTTCTGCAAAGCGTTGCAAAGACTATTATCTTGTAATCTTCATCAAATCTGCCAGAAAATATGAGAGTCGTCAGGTTGTAACTCCCGATGTTGATTGTGAAGGCTGTTGATTAGAGCTTTCATCAGTTGTTGTGAAGGTCGTCAGATTGTAACCTTCATCGATCTATGTGAAAGTCTTCAAATTGTAACCTTCTGGAAGCCGTCGAATTGTAACTTCCATCATCAGTGTTTGATGGGGATAAGCTTTCTGTAATGTTTTTTTAGACAACCTACAGTAACCTTAACAATTAAACCCGTAACCTTAACAATTAAACCCGTAATCTTAACAACAAACCCGTAACCTTAACAATTAAACACGTAACTTTAATAATTAAACCCGTAATCTTAACAACAACCCGTAAACCTTAACAACCGACTCGTAATATTAACAACCGTCCCGTAACCTTAACAATCGACCCGTAACCTTAACAACAAATCTGTAACCTTAACAATTAAACCCGTAACCTTAACAATTAAACCCGTAACCTTCACAACCAACCCGTAACCTTAACAATTAAACCCGTAACCTTAACAATCTCCCAATACAAACAAAAGCAATTAGTTTTCTCATCAACAACGAAAATAATAAAAAAACAAAAATAATAAAATAACAATCCCCTTCAATCATTTCAACATTATCACAGTAACATCATGATAGAGAGAGAGAGAGAGAGAAGTGATCCATAACCTTAACAATTGACTCGTAACCTTAACAATTAACTCGTAACATTAACAATTAACCCGTAACTTTAACAATTAACCCGTAACTTTAACAATGTCTCAATACAAACAGTTAGTTCCCCTCATCAACAACGAAAAAAATAAAAAACAAAAATAATAAAATAATCATCATCAATCATTTCAACTATCATCTCAGTACATCATGATATATATATAGAGAGAGAAGGGTATTATGGTCTTCACATATTTTAATCTCTTGGGTTTTGTGTTTTGGGGGCTCAGAGAATAAAATCTTTATTTTTGGGGCAAAACACTCGTTGACAAAGTCTTCAAGGCGGGAAGCATGTTTTCTTGGGTTTTGGGGACTGGAAGCATTTTTCCCATAAAAATATTAATTTAGTTCCCTGCCTCTCGATCTCCGTCACCAACATCCCTCTCCTCGTCGAATCGGACCTCGTCCCTCACCTTTTAGCTGCAACCGACGACATGAGCTTGACGGATCGGATCCTCGCCGTCCTCTCGAATATCGTGTCGACGTCAGAAGGTCGAAGGGCGGTGACCGGATCCAACGATAGCACCTCGATCCTGATCAACGTGTTGAACTGGATCGATTCGCCGAGCTGCCAAGAGAAGGCAGCTTAAATCGCTGAAATTTGTTGTTAGAGGCCTCGAATCACGAGCAACAATAGAAAAAATATAGGAAACGAGGTAAATAATAGCAATCTCGATGAGTTAGGGGGCTGATTCAGAATACTGAAGGTGTAAGGGACTAATATGGAAAAGTCTCTTTTATTTATTTCTTTTTGGGTTAAGATATTAATAAAAGTTTGGGCATTTCCAATATCCGAGGATGGGTTGGATGTTTCTATAAAGCACAGGGACTAGCATGCATCACGTTTGGTTTTATGAGGTTATATGGGTCGGGTCAGGTAACCCGTTTAAATAAACGGGTCAGATCAGATCGTATTGATTCATTTATTAAACGGGTCGGATCGGGTCACACTTATATGGGTCGGGTCAACTACGACCCGACCCGACCCGACCCGTTTGCCACCCCTGCTACATATAATGAGGAAAGCTAAAGTTAGACTACGCGTTAAAAAGAACAACAAATTCACTGCAGGCAACAGTTGGGCAAAAATTTTCAATATTTGATGCCTAAAAGGATTCAGAACTTTTTGAGGATATCAATCAACATATACAATTGACCTAATAAGAGCTTGGTTTCAGCAAATACTTGCCAACTATGAAGAAAGATTCCTACACTCCTGACTATAAACCAATATAAGCTCCAATATAAATTTGATGTTGTTAGTGACTACTCTTGGAGATACTTTCCTTTTCTTTTTCGCAAAAGGAGTCCGAGAACCTTAAATAAAGAAAAAACGCTAACTACAGGAAAATTAACGAGCTAAATGTGAAGCAGTCGTCTGGGTTCCCGATAAATGTCCCATAACTAACACATGAAGCATAGCTTACCGCATTAACTCTCACAAGATTTAACTTTGCTTCCGAAGCACATCAGAATACAACTGAGCATGCATTGCAGCAGACTTTCTAGTTGAACAGACAAAAAGGAGGGGGGAAAACAAAACAGCAACAACAGTATGGCATAACTCTCTATCACAATGGAGAACTTTACATAATCCAAATATCTGTGTGAAACAAGAGTAAAGTGACACCTGAATTACTAGAAACCCAACACAGTGAACACGACCGATTTGAGAACAAAAACACAGTCGATTTGGAGTGGGCTTTATTGTGACGCTCCTGGTTTAAATCAGATAAATAACTCTACAAGTGTATACATATTACAGACGTATTGCAAATAAGAACGTAAAGTGGTGAACAAAAAACTGACACCAGGTAGGCTATAGTGAGACTAGCATACAGATTAAAAGAAGAAACTGTTCGTCTGATCAATGGGTTCTCCTTCCATCAACAGCTCTGTCCTGTAAAAATAAAGGAAGTTTATAACGCAATGCGTGTTGTCTATATTTATCTTAATATTTGATCTGCAACAAATCCATGGCAGTAAGCTCTTTATTCAATATTAGTTATCGCACGAGACAAAGAATTAGAGCAATACTCGCCAGGCTGATGAATGACTGATACCAAGACCATTGCAGGTGAGTATCATTCCCTTGAATCTTGTAAGATATTCCTGAATAGAAGGAACAATAGTTATCATACGAGGAGTACAGTAAGATTTGCAAAATCAATGATCTAAATCAGATACAAATCATACCCGTAAAGTGTATCTATTGATCTCATAAGTACCAGATATATCATAATCAAGTCGTTTAGCGGGGTCACTAAGTACTGCAAACATGCAAAAAATGGAATTAATCAGTTTCAACTATGCCCAACTTCACGGATGGATACTTTCTTGATGCTACTTAAAATGTTGATGAGCAATCCAGTATGTACGATTTAAAATTGTGCTACTGACTCTAAACTCAGTAGCAACTATCAGGAAAATAAAACAGCACAAACATGAAAGTTTTCAATATATAACGTTATCCTACCCTTGTTCCTGTGCATATGAAAGTCTACCAAATATTCTAGCAAATGACAAGCCACAGAATTCACAAGAAAACATAATGCATGCACTTTTTATGCGGAAAAATTAAAACGTACCTCTGTAAGCTTCATTTATCTCCTGAAACCTTGAGGTAACATCACTATTTCCCTGGTGTTTGTCAGGATGCCATTTCTAGTCACGAAATAGAAATAGGTATCCAATTATTTTATCCATGATATTAAATCAATAGATATTTAACAGTGCATGTCAAGGATAGCTAAACGAATATAGAAGGTTTAGAGAACTGACCAGAGCTAATTTTCGGTAACTTAATCTAATTGCCTCATCTGTTGCATCATAATCAACTTCCAAGACTTTGTAATAGTCCTGAAAACAGAATGCAAAACCAGTTTAAGAAAAGTGTAAAATTGCCAAAATTCTGTCGTATAGACAGAGCTACTCAGGTTCAGTATTGAAATGGAGTTAAGAAACAACACAACCATCATACTCATGTTTTAAAATACGGCATGTATCGCCAGAATACAGAAAATGTAAACATGCCGATCTGTCTGACTATTTGTCAAATTTAATTCAAGTACTCTTTAGTTGTCAGTCCAATTACAGAGAGGGTAATATCTAATACTCATTTATATGGCTTACAACTATCTTTACAGCTACGAGTACAGGAATATAATAATAATAAACAGGACAACACAACATATCAAAGTGTACATCATTAAAAACATGAAAGAAGACCTTCAAACATAACTTATTCTAATCATCTAATCTTCCAAAATTTAACAGGATTGATTCTACTAATATACTTAGTACTCAAGAGAACTAAGAACGAGGCCACTGAACCTAGAACCCAAGATGTTAAATTCACAAGGAACCAAATTCCAAGCATGATCTTTTTAAAAGCCAAGAGAACCAATTGCATCAATGCCCCTTCTTCCCTTTAATCTAATTTCTCTTTTTGGAGATAGCAATGACACTTTTCTTCTTTCTTTGCATCAGTATCGTGCTCTTGCTGGATTTTCCTGTGTTAGTCTCCTCTATTGAAAATTTCCTTATAGGTTGGAATACTTGTGGTGCCTTCACAGGATCCAACAAATCACTGGAACACTGGAGGTTGACACCCTGCTCAACTGCCTCATCCCACAAATGCCTACCTAGTTCAAATTTCCCATTCCTACAGACCTTAGTTATCAATAGATCATATATTGGTCCAAGATTGTGGCTATCCAACTTCTGCTCTTCCCCTTGGCAGAAGCGGCAACTCCTCTTCACCCGCTCCAACAACTTAAGCGCATGTTCCACCTTCTCCATTCCACAAAGGACGCCAATTAGACGATGGTAGAATCTCGAGTTCGCCCTTGGCATCAACCTCCCTTTATCCTCCTCCTCGATCATTTTATTCAAGAGCTTATTTCCTCTACCAAATCTCCCCGTAAGGTAAAGCAATCTGATAACAAGGTAATAGCTCATCACATCCGGAGTGGTTCCCTTCCCCTCCTCTCCTTGCATCATCGAGAATATGATTTTACAAGATTCCTTCACCCGCCTTGCTTTCCCCAGACAAGAAAGCAGAATGTTGAAGCTAACAGAGGTAGGAGAGATGCCCGAATACCTCATCTCCGTCATCAAATTGATGGCCTCAGGAACGAGAGCAGACGGATTGAACTTAAGGTTTCTCTTGCAAATGCATCGGAGGAAATCATGGTACGATGCCAGTGATGGCTTATTTCCCGAAGACTTCATCTCGTCCAACACACGACGAGCCTCCTTGGCATTCCCATGAACAGCCCATCCATGAAGTACAAGACTCCTATGATGATGTAACTTCTCCTCAGTCTTAACCTTATCTTTGTGATGATAAAGTATACCCAGTGCTTTTCTAGCATACCCCTTAGCACACAATGCATGAACAGCCGTTGTTACACTCGAGCATTCTTCATCTTCACTACCTTGTTGCAACTTCAATCTCTGTTTCTCTTCTACATCCCTAAACAAAGAAACCGCCTTCTCCGGCCTCCCCAGTTTCACAAAGACCTCCGCCACACGGGCAAATGTCTCCCTATCCAATTTCAAACCCACTTGCTTGAGATCCGATACCGCAATCTCTATTGCAACGGGGTCCTTCATATCCACAAAAGCCCGGATGGCGTGATTAAAAACCTCATTCCCCAAACCCACATTACTCTTTCTCCTGCACCAGGAAAAGAACCTAAGCAGCCTCCTACTGCTGCTTCTGCTGCCTTTGCTTGATGAGCTTATGACGTCAGTCACTAGCGAAGGGGTGACCTCATCAATCCCGAGGCGATCGAGGGCTTCCTCCATTTCTCGGAGGCCGCCGACGCCAGAGGACACTACATCGACCAGCGCCCGAGTCGATCGATGACGAACACTGCCTCACGAATCTCAACGAAGAAGAAGAAGAAGAAGAAGAAGAAGAGGAAGCAGCAGCCCGCAACATCATAAAATCTCAATGGTGCGTTTTCAAGCTAGGGATGGAATCTAATCGTACCTATGATGACTGGATTGGGGAAGATAAAAATTAAAAAAAAAAAAGGTTTTTGAGCTGAAAACCCTAACTCGGGAGGGTTTGTACCTTTTGGGGGTCGGTGGCGGTTATGGTGCGATCGTCGTCCATAAGAGGGTAAGATGCTCCGCGGGGTTCATTAAGATGGATGGGGGCGATCGAGGTTGGATTCAGAGAGAGCGAGAGAACGAAAAGAGAGTAGAGGTCTTTTTTATTTGGGGCTTTCAGCTTGCTTTGCTGTGATCGGTTGGTCCAAAGAGGTTTCTTTGGTCCCTGCGTAGGTCTGTGCGTGGATAATGAGAGAATTGGAGGAGGGAAATTCTTCTTTTTTTTTCCCCCCACTTTTTTTTTTCTTTTTACAGGGAGATGATGGGTCGATTTTTGTTATTTTGGTGCTTCAACGCAACGGAGCGCAACATTTTAGCAGAGATGGACGTGGATGTCGAAGTTGTCAACGAAAGGGACCGATCGCACCCATCCGCGCCGCGCTGCTGAGAGGATCGTTTGTGAGGAATGTAGTCGTGGGCCGAAGGCCTCCCTTGCGGAAGAAGCAACTGAGCAAGCCCTTAAATGAAAGGCCCATTGGCGCATTTCTCCCAAAAAGCCCGTAGGAATAACTCGCCGCTATTCCTTTCCGAACGTTCAAAAGTTTATTTTTGCCATCGTCGCATCGAATATGTTAACAGGAGCTCCACTTTTACGGAAAAACCCAAACCAAACCCCTCCCGACCCGAATCCAGCAAATCTCCACCGTTGAATTGAATTACATGATTGTGACTCGAATCTCTACAAGACAGCGACCAGCCCCTACCTCTCGTGGCCCTACCCCGCCCCAGTCAAAAAAAAAAAAAAAAAAATCTCCATCCCTCACGCCTACAATATTCCGCCGCCTCCTCACCTCTCATTCCCTCTCTCACCCACGCCTCCAGGACCGCTAGCATAGCAAACCCTAAACCCCATGAGGCCTAACGGCTGTTCGCCTCCGCCTTCGACGGCGACGCGCCTTCACCGCTGCCCGCCTCTTCTCCAGCGGCGTCACCTACGCTACAGCGACTCATCATCCACCCCCGGCTCAATCGAATTTCCCCGCCGACGCGTCGAACCCTCGTCTCGCCTCCTCGAGGAACTTGCCCCTCTCGATCCTCTGGCGTCGCCCCTCCGATGGACACCGTCTCCGAGCCTCCAATGGCCGTCAGCCATGGCCTCCCCTCGGCGGCGCGCGCATCGGTCCACTTCAAACGCCTCCCCCTCTCAGCCAGGCCGCCCATCGTTCGAGGCTCGCGCCAATATCTTCCGCCATGAATCCCGTTTCGGCGTCGGATCCCGTCTGTTTGTCTCCCCTTCGGATTCCGTTACGTCGAGTCGACTTCGGGCTCGTCCAACTTCTTGATCGCTAACGGAATCCGGCTGCTCGAATCCCCAGAACCTGTCGGCGTCGTGGCGAGATCTGATTGGGAGAGTTTGTCGGAAAAGGATTCGCCGGTGTCGGGCTACATGAGGCCAGTTCCGAAGTGTGCTTCTGCTGGGCATAACTTCGAGCAGCTTGCTGCATTCTTGGCTGATGAGAAATTGGAGCTTGCGCCTATTGCTGCTGATGACGGCGAGGTCCTGGATTTGGTTACGGATGAGATTGTGCAGAGGATTAGGAGCTATCCGAAGCTCGGAAGCCCGTCGCTGGGCCCTGACGGAAGGTTCTTGGTGGGGGCAGCTATCGGGACGAGGGAAGATGACAAGGAGAGGTTGGAGCATTTGGTGAAGGCCGGAGCGAATGTGATAGTGATAGATAGCTCCCAGGGGAACTCAACATATCAGATTGATATGATTAGGTATGCGAAGAGCAGGTTCCCTGGATTGGATGTTATTGGGGGGAATGTGGTGACAATGGCGCAGGCACATAATTTGATAAAGGCTGGTGTGGATGGGTTGAGGGTTGGGATGGGGTCTGGGTCCATTTGTACTACTCAGGAGGTTTGTGCTGTTGGCAGAGGACAGGTAAATTTCACATCTTTTGCTGATGAGATAGAAATTTGTTAGGAAGGAAGATAACTCCATGGGTTTGAAGGCTTTCTTAATACTACCACCCTGTGATATCCATGAATGTTCACTTCTTTTGGGGGTTTCTGTGTGTTAAATGTTTCTAAGTGTAGAATTTATTTGACTGTTGCAGGCATCAGCAGTGTATAAAGTTGCATCTGTAGCCAAGGATTATGATGTCCCCATCATTGCTGATGGTGGTATCAGTAACTCTGGACATATTGTGAAAGCTTTGGTACTTGGGGCTTCTACTGTTATGATGGGCAGTTTCCTAGCGGGTAGTCACGAGGCTCCAGGAGTTTATGAGGATCAGGTATGTTAACCAGAAGTCTTACATGTTGGAATAAAAAAAACATCTCATTGCTAAGTCTCTTTTGTTACATATATTGCATAATTCTGTTACATGTGATGTATTTGCAAAGTGCACTTTCCAGGATATGACTGCTTTTCTATTTCATGTTCATGGACATTGACTTACTCTTCCTCGGTTGGCATTAGTACTAATAGAACTTGATCATAATACAATTGTTTTAGTTCCTACTCTTAGTATTCGCTTGCTACATGTTGCCCCTCTGTGTTCTTTCTGAATAAAAATGCACAACCACAAAATGTATGAGATTGCGTACTCTTTCTGAGGGTATGACATGTGTGCAAAGTGAACTTCTCGGAGATGAGCACTTTTCTATTTAATGTTCCTTGAAGTTGATTTACTTGTTTTCTGTAGCCTACGCAGAAAATTTGATCGGAATAGTGGTATTTGTATGTATACTAATAAAAAATCATGTTACTCCCATAATCATCATGGAGAATCCACTGTTAGTTTGGTCCTTTGAAAGATGGTCTATCTATTAAACAGCCTTACAAACTACCTGTTTTATGCCTACTTAAGGATACAATGATGCAGACATGGTGATATGGGAAACTTTTTAAAGGTCAGTTACACATACAAAATTATAATTGGACCCACAATACATACATAAGAATTGGTAGGAATATGACAGAGATTGGTTTATTGTTAGCTTACATCCGTACCCTTAGAACTTTTTAGTGTTGGACGCAATGTTTTAAAAGAGAAAGAGACCAAGGCAATGAGGCTGTATCTTGCCTAAGGTGAGAGACACCAACAAGCAATTACTTGAGTGAATTAAGATGATGAAATATTCAAAGCATTCAGAAACATTACAGTTGTTTTAAAATCCCTGATATAACTGATACTCAATACCCTTTGCTGTTTTTGGCAAATTTTGGACGATATATCCCCAATATGGCCGATTTGTTAGCCGTTACGTCAACTGATTTATCCCTTTTATATGGCTCGTTGCTAAATAATATAGTCCTACAAAATTTCTTTAATGTTTTCAACAAAAGTTCTAGCTACATGATGTTTTTTTAAGCAAATTCTAATATGCTTTTTTTTTTCTTTAAGTAAATTTCTACAATTGGTTAGTGACCCTATTATTTACATTTTTCTATGATTAGATTTCATTAAGTATATTTAGATTACATTTTAGGACACTGTTATATATGCACATCATCTGATATGACGCTTTAATAATTACTATATATGTCTGATATTTGCCCGAGATCTGCAATTCGATATGAATTTTGGCCATTTGATATCTCTCCGATTTTCGATATTTAAAACCTTGAGCATTACAAATAGTGTGCAAAATTACAACAGGACAAATAAATCACAGTTGAAAGTAGTAAGTTAATGAATACTCAACAATTATGCTAACTAGTAACCACTAACATAGATAATTAACCGATAAAATTTGAACTTTAAAGGTTCAACTTTATGGTTCAACTTGTGTAGTAACATATATTGGATAGTAATACTGCCTAGTAACCGTTAAAATACATAATTAAGTGGTTAAGTTTGAACTTTTAAGGTTCATCTTGTGGCATGTTCTCAAAATGATGTAGGTAATAAAGTACATTACAACAGAAAACAACTAAAAATCAACAAGAAGAAAAACAAAGAAAAATTCCAAAATGAAAACATATTTTACTTTATTGGACACCTTTTACGGCTTAAAAAATTCATAACAAATACAAACACCTTTTGCACCTTGCCACACATGCTTTAGGCGAGTGCTTGAGACACTAAGGCATGCTCATCAGGCACCAAGGTGTGCTCTTGAGGCGTCAAATGTACGGGTGCAAATAAATCCGTATTCGTGGATTTATCTATACGAATATGGTTACTAAATATCTATATTTAATAGGATATGGTTATGTATATATATATGTGGTGAAATATTCGAATCAGTATCCAAAATATCTGATAATATATTTGTCGTACATCTGCAATTGTTTTAAATCCTTAAGTTAACTTTGAGGTTACTTTTGATGATCAAGATATTTAAACTTAACTTTTCAGATATAACAGACATATTAATAAACTCCTGTATCACATGAATTATATTTTTCTCAAGATTATTTGGTTCTCATATCCGTTTACTACTTTCTAGCCACATATATATCTACATATATATTTGCATTTCCGCATGTATATCAGTATTCATATCTGATTCTAGAGGCTATCTGTATGAGTGTTTCTTAGCTGGAGATGTCCATGTTCATTATTGATAAGCAGATACAGATACGATAAATATCATGTTCGAGTAT
>NC_033797.1:50594089-50601332 GCF_001876935.1 Asparagus officinalis | reverse complement strand
GCCTCGCGTGAGCGAGGAGCTAAGGCGCATCATTTTTTAAACATTGGTTGGACAAATCTATAACATCTATCCAATACGTCTTGGATATGTTGAAAATTAAAAATATGTAAAAAGAGTATATGACATGTACCCATCTCCTACTACACTAAAACTAAATAAATTTTCTCATCAGGATGTTGATTTCTCGAGGGAGTCATTTCCTCCATTTTGGAGGTGTTCTTGTATTTTTTCCTTCCCCGTGTTAGTTTCTTTCCCCTTCATGCAAGCAGGGTAGATAAGAAAAAGTATTCAATGTTTGACCTATAATACTAGTTTGACTTTGACCTACATAGTGGATTTCGCATATTATCTGATTATAGTTGCAATCAGATGAAATATCTTGTCACCTTAAAGGACTTTTACAGTCGTACTTAATGGAGCACAACACCATTTCACAATGAAACATTTAGCAAACATGGCTATAGCAAGCTGAAAGAGGAAAACATGTGGTATTAGCCTTGTTAGAATTGGAGGCAAGTTTTATGCATCAACATATTTTAGTTGCATATTGAAATATTATAACTATTTGCTGAATTAAAATCATTAACATTGTAGTCTATGAATAGAATAATCACCACTTGGGATTTCGTAGCAAATAAATTTTAAACATTCATGAGACTTGTGTCTAAACAACAAATTTACAGCATAGAAACTTGCATAGTGTGAATAGTCTGTATTTTTAATAATCATATAGAATTCGTGGATCAACTCGTCCCCAAAAGCTCAAACTTTGTGATACCTTTTAGGGAAACTTCATTTGTATAAACAATAATTTTACAACATAGAAACTTGCTTAGTGTGAATAATACGTATTTCTTTCTAATTATCATGTAAATTTCATGTATCAATTCATCCCCAAAATTGTAAACTCTATGGTACCTTTTCAAAAAAATTCATTTGTATGAAAATAATAAATTCACCTGGAATATTAAAATGTGAAGGATTTTTAACATTAAAATGCCCCCATACATCTTCAATGTGACCATGTATGTGTGAATAAGATAATATGTTATGCATGTAGCTTGGTTCATTATGATTTGCATATATACCTCACATATATAATTCTTAATTACTAATCAGGACATGAATGCATCTGCTTGTAAATTATTATACCACTATATATTATATGTTCACAATTTCTTTTTACGAACTTTAAAATTAAAATACTTAAATATGAGGCTTACACCTCAAATTTTGAAGCTTGCGCTTCACTTCATTAGGGGGTCGAATGCTTAGCCTTGTGTTTCTGCTTTTTTAAAACATTGTGTGAACTTGATGCAACTTTGTCTATGCCAACGATGCAAGATGCATGCTTGTAATCCTAGTTTAATGTAGATATAAACTTCCCAATTCTAGTTTCTTATGTTTAGATATATTTTGTGCACCATTCTTGCATATTCTAGATAATTTAATTTAAGCATGATGCTTGTAATTCTTCTATGAAGACATGTAGTTGCAGTAGTTTTTTTAAATATTTGATGTTAAGTGAATGACTTGTGGACTTTCATTATAAAGTCCTATGGTATACCTGTTTTTCTATGAGGTAATATTGGAGTTACAGTGATGGCTGTGGTATTATAGGAGTTAACGGAAGCATTTGAGATATCTTAGGTCCTCATGTCCTTGGTATTCCTCACATGGTTTTCCTCTTTGTAAATCTTATGTATTAAATTATTAAAAGATTTTATATATTTAGAGTTTTTAATCTATATTTTCCTCAATTCTCCTCTATTTTCAGATTTGACTCTAGATCCAACTATCTGCTAGTTAAGATTTAATTAATTTATCCTCAGATTTTTTGTTAGTGAATTTACTTGGTATATTATCCTATTTTCTATTAAAATGACTAGTAGATTTAGTCATGACTAATCTTAGCTTAATAAAGTTTATTTAATTAGGTTAACAGAAAGGGGGTGGGAGTTCTCCAATAACTAGGTTCAGGCTGCAAAAATGACAAGGGCTTGGGTTGTGGTGAGGTTTTTGGGTGGAGTGGGGAGTTTTTCTTTTGTTTTTTTTTTTTTTGCATTAGGGAGGATAATAGAGGGAGGGATTATGTTTTTTGTTTTTATTTTTTTCCTCACTTAACCTGTGACGGTCTGAGAGCTTGGTTTCCCACCGTGGTAGGGAGGGAGGGAGGGAGGGACATCTTGGTTATTATTTTTCATACTTTACCTATGGAGTTCTGAGAGCTTGGTTTCCGAGGGTGATAGTGAGTTAAGAAATATAGAGGACATTGTGTTTTTGGTTTTGGTTTTTCTCATCCTACCTCTGAAGTTTCGAGAGCCTGCTTTCCCAGGGTGGTAGCGGAGTTAAGAAATATAGAGGAAATTACTTTTTTGCTTTGTTTTTTTCCCCGTTTACCTGTAAAGTTCTGAGAGCTTGCTTTCCCAGGGTGGTAGCCGAGTTAAGAAATATAGAGGCATGGGCTCTCTTGAAGCCATGACTAAGGGGAGTGATGCTCGGTACTTGGGTGACACATTGAAGCTGAAGGTTGCCCAAGGAGTGGTGGGGACTGTGGCTGATAAGGGATCGGTGTTGAAATTTGTTCCTTACACAATGCAAGCTGTCAAACAAGGATTCCAAGATCTTGGTGCATCTTCTTTGCTGTCTGCTCACAATCTTTTAAGATCAGGAGAGCTAAGATTTGAGGTACATTCCATAAATAACTCAGCAAGTTTTTGCATATTTTTATGCATGTTATTGTTTATTTTTCCAGTTGGATAAAGCATTGTGTTGATGACTTATATCTCTATAAATATGTTTGTCAGTCTCATTCTTTTGTATTTCTTGTTATATGTAGTGGCTGGATAAGTTAAGCTCATGTATTTCTCACCCTCAAAGTACCTAACTTTTTTTTTACATATAACAATTCAGGAACATTAGCTTTTACAGACAACTATAATACATATGTTACCGGAATGTTTCAGTACAATTTTACTTTTTGCCATGTTACGTGAAATTAAGTTGAGAGTGAATGAAGAGCAATAATATCTTTTGGCGTAAACTAGACTAACTATGGTCGTGGTCATGATATGTCCCTCCTTTAGGTGCCATTTGGCAAGGGGTTAAGGGAGGAGGGGTAAGGAGAATGATTAAATTGGTTAACCTGTTATGAGGTATTAAAAATAATTAAATTCCATTTGGATTAGATAGGTAAAGTGAAGGATGAACTGTTTTTGTGTTTGGCAATTAAAAAGGGTTAAAGATGTTATTATGCTAAGTTTTTAAAAAAATACCAAGTTTAACCTTATTAAAAGTAGACAAAAATTAGTAATGGTTGTGCAAAATGTTTTCTGGATCCCTCTCCCAAATGCAAATACACAACAAATTAGTTACTACACATTTATAATTAGCAAGGAAAAAGATCTCTGCAAAGCTTTCAATAGGTATATATGCTGTAAATTTGTAATGCAGACAAGTAAATGATATTTATCCCAAATCAAAATGAACTACATATGAACATGTCAAGTTAACAGTAACGAGAAGAGAGCAGTGAGTTGAAATATGAAAATAACAAAGCAGCACAACTTAATGTTAAATGAAACATTAAAATATTAGAAGTATCCTCACACTCCTTCACCCTATCTCTTACAAATTTATAATTAAATATTAAAATATCAAAACTTATTGCTGCTCAATATTTCTTTGTTTGTAGCACTTTCAAACTAAAGTCAAATATTGTAGTGGATGCATTATTTGATGGCCCACATAATCTCTTCTTTCTTTGCTAAATTACATGCGTTGCCCTTGTGATCGCACAGATTAGATCTTACTCCGCCTCAGTAGGCGGAGTAGTTAACCCATCAAATGGCGGGTTAACTTCCCGTTAAACATCACGTGAGCTTTTATTAGCCCTTGGATACTTTTTAATCCTCTTAACCCCCTCCATTAACCCCTTCCCAGACAGGGCATTAGGGACAAATCTCCCATCAAAATAGTTGGATTTGTACAAATTTTTAATAATTTTAGGAATCTAACCGATCATGATATGTTTTAATAGTTAAATAATAATTGTTAGGTAGGTTTTTATTAGTGTTATTATAAATGTTTTAAAATATATCTTATTATCATAGCTAAACAACTTCACCCTTAGTAAGTCCTATACTTATTTTCTTTTGGCTATATATGGTCATAACAGAATTGTTATATAAATCTTATCATGGAATCTAAAGTATTTTAAAAGCACATGACTTACTTTATATGAGCAATAGTTTATTTACTATTTTTTAACTTTTTCTCAATATTTTAAAAGAACGTGTCTTATTTTATATGAGCAATAGTTTATTTACTATTTTTTAACTTCTTTTTCTCAACTTAAAACTAGTCTATACGAATAGTTGTTCATCCAAGTGTAATTTTGTCAGTAGAAGCTCATACACATGGCACATAACAAGTTTTAACAGTGGATTAATAAAAGAAGTTTTTGTAAAAAACCATGTGATACGGTGCATAGTACATGTACAGAGGAAACTCGATAATAATTTTTTAAATTACCCAAAGTTCATGGTAAGGTATTGAACTCTAGCCTTTCTAGAGCACTGTTCTTAATAAAAAGGTGTGTTATTAGGGTTCACTCTTTTTGAACACGAGCCTTATATGTAGGGGCGGAAAACGACCGAATCGATTCAAACATCAGTGAATTCGAATTCGAAATGGGTTGATTTTTCCAATACTTGAATTCGAATTTGGGTTGAATATTACAATGATATTTATAAAGATAGAACATAAATGAATATTTAGTGACCAAGCAAGTCGAATAGACATTTGGTTAATTCTATTCGTTATCAATAGAATACATAAAATTATTCATTTATTGTTAAATGAGATATCAAATCAAATATGATCGAATAGCTGGACGAATAGTAACCAAACTGTATATCAATTATTTTGTTCACTTCCATCTCTACTTATATGCAGTTTCAGGGATGGCAGACTAGTAACTCCTCTTTTTACTGCTCCATTCTCAAAACTTTCATTCTTCAAGCTCTAATACATAATTTTTTATTTGATGGTCAAATTTCATGAAACAATCACAATAGTTTTTCATTCTTTCTGAGGGCATTTATGTGACACATGTACAAGATGGTTGCCCCCTGTTTTCATTTCTATAATATGTAGAATTTTTTGTTAATTTTCTTTTTGAGATACTTTCAATTTGCATGCATGTCCTAACTTGTTTGGATGATCTATCCCCCTTTTCAAGGTTCGGACAGGTGCCGCACAAGCGGAAGGAGGGGTGCACGGTTTAGTTTCATACGAGAAGAAGCCCTTCTGAGGGCTCCAATGAACCTCGTAGTTATTCTTGCGGTGGCAGTCGTGGCAAAAATATGCAAGTTTGGTGAGAGTCTAAATTATTCCGGCTATCTCGTTCATCGCTTGGGATTCTTTTCTTCCTCCTCAAAACTGGCTAGTATGAGCTAAATTTTGGTGTCCGCTTGCTGCCCCTCGGAGACTTGGTAGTTTTGTGTCGCAGTTCAATATCAATAAGTCTTATTAAATTGTAGCTTGAACTTCAGTTATTTTATGTATCAGTTTCCCTTATATTTGAGCTGTGAACGAGAGATGCTGCTACTTATAATGAAAACAATCTGGTTGTTGCATTTGGGGAACAATTACAGATCTGGCTTTTGGATCTCAGCGGTACTATCTAATTGCCCTCTCTGTGTAAAGCGCAAAGCTATGTTGTATTCTCTCTCAAAGCAACGCAGATCAAGTAGTTTCTGGTTTCATCCTGAAGTTGTAGCAGTTTTGCTTGGGTTATCACTGAATTTTGTCGCAAGTCTCTGATTTGAGGATTCACTGCTTGGGAGTGCACTCAAGCAGCCAGTTATGTTATATACTTGTCTTAATCATGTGGTTGTTCTCCGGCCAGTGTCTTATCTTCCCCTAATCTTCATTTGAACCGTTATGCGTGTTTTTAGTAGATACTGTTAGCTTTAGGCCTTGTTGAAGCGCAAACACAGGCAGCTGGATGCTGATTATAAATTAGACTGATAGTGCTTTGATTTTTTTTTAAAATTAATAAATATGGCATAAAAAGCCCATGCTACATCAGAAGCACAAATTGCGAACGGCTCACGCACAACACTGAGCTGCTCCGCTTATTAAAACACACTCATTTTTCGAGCTTCACTGTCAATATTTTTGTCCTTGCGGACATCTCTGTTATTTTTGCATTGTATGAGGACGGTGCCTTTGTATATCTACCTATGATTCGATGAACTGGCGCATCGATGTATCTTCGTGTGTGAGCGGGGCACCATTTATAGCGTGTTTCCTATCCAAGGTCCGTCTTATTAAGGAAAAACATTTTACAAGATATATTTATGCGGTTTTTTTCTCCCGATCAGACCCTAAGGATGACCGAATAAAATTCCAATGTTTCTTCTAATGATGTAGTTAGTCATTGTACCCGCTTATACTCATGGATATTTCAATTTGTCTTCTCTTTAGTTTTATTTATTTATTTATTGTATCTAATGTGCAGCTAATCTCCTGCCGTCTCCAGAAACAGTGGGACTCGGACCAACTTCATTCATATCTATATGATATGAGAGATACTACACAGCACCTAAACCACTTTTAGTAGATGCTAGCTAGATCAAGCAAATGGGCAGTGAATCTTGGCTATTTTTTAAAATTGATGCCAACATCCGAACAATCTTTAATTCCAACTGATCAACGACCTTTGTCCATGACACCACAAGAAATCTCCACGGGGAGTGAAATTACAGACCGCATCGTTCAAGAGCACACGTACGTTAAGATAACACCAAAGGTTCTTCTTAATAAAAACACCGAATCAAATACTTATAAATCATAATTAGCTCCACACTTGCATCACACTTTAATACTTATACTGGTCCTTAAGGCCATATCACGTAACCACGCATCTTATTAACACTCCAAATTGCTTATAATTAAAGAAGATGAAGGATAATGTTCCTTGTAATTAATACTGCTTACTCTCAAGGAACATACCCTTCATTCTTCCGCCACCACCGTCCGCCGTGTCCTCCCCCTTACTTCCCCCCACCCTCTCCGTAACACGCACCCTCTCCGCCGAGCCACCACCAGAACCGTACCCCTCCGGCAGCAACCTGCCACCTCCTCCACCACGCCCCCACCCCCGCCGCCGCCGCCACCTCCGTGGCCTCCTCCGGCGCCGTATCCACCTCCGCTTCCGCTCCCAGCTCCACCGCCA
>NC_033797.1:50557251-50594064 GCF_001876935.1 Asparagus officinalis | reverse complement strand
TATCCAGCACTGCCAATGCTACCTCCACCACCACCGCCACTACCGCCACCTCCACCGTAGCCTCCCACATGATCTCCTACTCCGTATCCGGTCCCACCACCGGCACCGGCACCGCTACCATAGCCGGCAACTCCAGCCTCTACCGTGTAGAGGGCTCTAGCAGCAGAGCATATGGTCACCCCTAAGAGCACTAGGAGTGAAATAGTCACAAGTCTACTACTAGTGCTTCTGATAGTAGTATTAGCCATTGTTTGTGTTTTGTGTGCGTACTGATGAAGGAATGTTTGATGGGTATTTATAGGGTTTGGAGGTGAGCTTGTGGGCTCAAAAAGGGAAGAAAGAGCTAGGATTCACTTTGGTGGATGGGAGTGGTTGAAGGCGCATGGGATTTGTGCGTGTTAGGCCCACAGATGCCAACATTCTCTAGTTGTGATGCGCTTCTCCTGGCATGCACGATCTATGGGCTGTGAAATATTGAGCTGTTTTTATTATTCTTGTGACCTAACTTATGGTCTTATACCACATCATTTCCCTTATCTTGAGACCCGTGGATTTTGAGTCATCTATACCTCTTTCACACGAGCAAACTTAGCAGTCTATTTAAACATGCACAGCACAAGGTATCTAATATTCACAGTTTTAGACTTGGAAATTCTGGATTAGCAACATTTCATCAATTCTCTTCCCCAACAGTCAATGCTGGGTTTACAAGTGTTAATAGAGCAAATGTTGCAAGAAGAGTAATAGCTAGAGCTCCAGGGAATTTAACTCGGGCATCTCATTTCTCTTCTTTGGACTCTCAGATTCTTGATTTTGACCCATGTTATATTGATAGAGGTGGAGGGCAATAATGCACTTTGCTATCTGGAATATTAGGGGCTTTATTAAGTCTCCTAAACACTTAATTGTGAAGCAATTCATTCATGATTATAAGCTACCCTTTATAGCTCTTTTAGAAACAAAGCTTTCTGCAGGAAAAATGGATAAAATTGCCCAAAAAATTGCAAAGCATTGGGAATGGACTTCTAATGTTCAAGAAGCAGGTAATGGGATGATTTGGCTTCTTGAGAATAGTGACATACTCTCTATACAGTGTGTCAAAGTTTCTATACAATATATGACATGCTCAGTCCATACAAGAGATGTCAGGTTTTCTTGCTTAATGACTATGGTTTATGCTCTTAACCAAAGAGAGGGAAGGAAAGCACTATGGCATGATCTTCTAAACTTTAAGCAATCAGTTAATTGCCCTTGGTTAGTTGGGGGAGACTTCAATGCAATTCTCAGTGGTGAGGAAAAGCTGGGTGGTGCACCAATTTCTGAGGCTGATACTGAAGACTTACAGCACTTTATTTCCTCTAGTCAATTGGTGCACATTAAGACTACTGGGTGCTTCTACACTTGGAATAATAAACAAGAGGCTGATACTAGAGTATGGAGCAAATTAGATAGAGTTTTGATCAATGAACTATGGATCTTACAACATACTTCAAGTCAAGTAGATTTCATGCAGCCAGCTTGCTCTGATCATTCACCAGCACTCATAACAATGGGAGAAGATGAGTTTCAGGGGAAAAAGCCTTTCAAGTTTTTCAAGATGTGGACAAAACATCATGAGTTCCTCCCTATTGTCAAGTATATTTGGGACCATGATGTACATGGATATTATATGTTCAAGTTATATTCAAAGCTTAGGATGCTCAAGCCAATACTGGAAGGATTTAAATAAAAGACACTTCATGAATATGAATATAAGTGAACAGGTGTTAAGAGCCAAGTAAGAGCTATCTGATACTCAAAATAAATTGTGTACTGATCTTTTTAACCCTCATCTCATTTCTAAGGAAAAGGAAAGCTTAAAGAAATACACTACTCTGCTACATTGTGAGGAATCATTCTATAGACAGAAAGCGAACATTAAATGGGCTGTGCATGGAGATAAATCCTCTCAATTCTTTCATTCAATCATGAAAGCTAGAAGACATCATAACAGGGTTCTATTTCTTTATACTGAGGATGGCAATAGAATATCTGATATGTCTACAATCATCACTGAGCTTATTGATTATTACAAGAGACTCCTAGGGACTTCAGGGAGTTATACTGAGCCTGATCCAACTATCATTGCCAATGGCCCCATCTTATCTTCAACCCAAAGGAATAAGCTAGGCTCTCCTGTCACAAGGGAGGAAATAAAACAGGTTGTGTTAACAATGTCAGATGATAAAAGCCCAGGGCCTGATGGATTCAGTGCATCATTCTTCAAAGCTGCCTGGAGTATTATCGGAGATGAAATGTCCAAAGCTGTGGAGGAATTCTTTTATACTGGTAAGCTTCTTGGTACCTATAACTCTACCTCTATTACCCTGGTGCCTAAAATCCTTAACCCCAGATCTCCAGCTGATTATAGACCAATCTCCTGCTGCAATTGCATATACAAGGTTATTTCAAAAATCATAA
The DNA here is from genome assembly GCF_001876935.1 of Asparagus officinalis. Taxonomy (NCBI): domain Eukaryota; kingdom Viridiplantae; phylum Streptophyta; class Magnoliopsida; order Asparagales; family Asparagaceae; genus Asparagus; species Asparagus officinalis. The sequence continues at coordinate 50,591,604 of NC_033797.1, read as the reverse complement.
CTGCAAGAATTCAGAATGTTATTGGATTTCTGATTGATGATGCACAAAGTGCATTTGTTAAAGGAAGGCTTATTTCTAACAATATCATGCTAGCTCATGAACTTATAAACATTATGGTAGAAAATATGTCTCTCCAAGAGCTGTTCTCAACATTGATCTGAGGAAAGCATTTGACATGATTAGCTGGAGTTTCATCAGACACATGTTAACAGGTTTGGAATTTCCTAATAACATGATTACTTAGATAATGGAATGTATCTCTACTCCTAAATTCTCTCTGTCAATTAATGGTTCCTTGCATGGGTATTTTAAGGGAGCTAGAGGACTGAGGCAATGTGATCCATTATCTCTTTACTTGTTTGTGTTAGGGATGAAATATCTATCTAGAAAATTAAAGACTCTCAGCACTGATAGAAGATTCAAATATCATCCAAAATGTGCTAGAGTGAAGATTACACACTTGGTATTTACTGATGATTGCCTACTGTTCTGTAAAGCTGATATGGACTCAATATCTAAAATGCATAGCCGCCTTCAAAAGTTTAGCAGAGTTTCAAGTCTGGAGGCTAACTCTAGCAAAAGTCCAGTCTTCATGATTGGTATATATTAATGATAATTCAAAGATACAAATATGCACATTCTTAAATTTCTCAGAGGGCTGTTTACCAATGAGGTATTTAGGCATGTCATTGATTTCAAAGAGACTCTCTTTCCTTGACTGTTCACCATTGATATCCAAAATTTTAGAGTAATTTCCAACTTGGCAGAACAGGAAGAAATTGTCATATGCAGGGAGAATTCAGCTCATAAAGTCTGTCATTCTGGGGATCCAAATCCATTGGACAAGTAATTACATTCTGCCGATCAAGGTTTTAGAAAAAATTGACAAGTTGTGTTCTGCTTTCTTATGGGGCAGCAAAATCCATCTGGTGTCCTGGACTGAGGTTTGCAAGGATAAAAAGCTAGGACGTTTGAGTCTCTTCACAGCTAGAAATTAGAATTATGTTGCAGCTATTAAATTGTTATGGATGATACATACAAAAAAAGATTTATTGTGGATTAAATGGGTTCATGAGAACTACTTATAACAGCAAGGGATTTGGCAAACTCAACCAGGGAAGAATGACTCTTGGATGTGGAGACAACTCCTAAATGTGAGGGATTTGGTGATAACAAGATTTGGGAATGTGGAAAACATACATAGAGTTATCACTAGCTATCATAAAAATGGCAATATTCAAATTTCTTCTGTGTACAATGTTATCTCTCAGTCCACGAAAGTTACAAGTTGGTCGGATTCAGTTTGGGGAGGCTTGCATTACCCCAAGCATTCGGTGATTTTATGGCTTGCAATTCATTCGAGGCTTCTGACAAGGGATAGGTTGTGTCGCATGGGGATACTGGATGTCAACCAGTGCCATTGTGTCTTGTGTGCTATATGTTGTCTAGAATCAAAGAAACACCTCTTCTTTGAGTGCTAATTCTCATCTTATGTTTGGAATAAAGTGATGAATGTAGAGATGGAGCTCAGAAGCAGTTATGGAAGCAGACAGCTTGGCGGTCGACCGGGGCGGTCGACCGCGTTCGTGCACAGGAGGCTCTGGGCGTTTGGATCAGTGGCGGTCGACCGCAGAAGTTTTTGTTTTCGGGGCGATCGACCGTAGGAGTTTCTGGACTCTACTGCTATTCTGGGATTGTGGGCGGTCGACTGTCGAAGCGGTTTGGGCTGGGTCTGTTTTCCAGACCCGTTTCGTTTGAGTTTTTTTTATAAATACCCAAACTCGATTCTAGGGTTTGAAAGACAAGTGTTTTGAGCTGTTGAAAGGAGTTTTCTTTGGGCTTATATTCTAGGAGAAATTTGTGAGATCAAGAGTTGATTTGTTGAGGGTTTATGAGAGATTTGTAACCCTAGTTGTATCCCCTTAATTTCTAATAGTGAAAACTCCACCCTTCTTGCCCCGTGGACGTAGGCATCTCGCCGAACCACGTAAAATCTGGTGTTGATTGTGTTTGTGCTCTTGTTGGTGTGTTGATTTATCTCTTTCGGCTATTTGGTTGGATCTCGGCATAGGGGTTTCTCCTCAACAATTGCTATCAGAGCTCCGGGCAACGCTTGGGCTTTTTGGAGGTGTAGATCAGTTGGGAAGTTCATCTAGAGCTTCGATTGGTGATAAATGTGGAATCTTTGTGGTAAAGTTTCTATCTTTTTCAAGTTGGATCTATTTCTTGTTTGTTCCGCAATAGTTTGGGTGCTTTGAGATATATGGCCGAAAAAGATAAAAGTGGGGAGTGTTCTTCTAGTGTGAAGGCCGTCCAAAGTTTGAATATACATTCTATGAAAATAGATGTGGAAAAGTTCAACGGCATAAATAATTTTGGACTTTGGCGATGCGAAGTCATGGATGCGCTAAATGCGCAAATTTTGGAAGATACGTTAGAGTTGGACGGGAAACCGGACAACATGAATGATAAGGTTTGGAATAAAATGAATAGAACGGCGTGTTGTGTGATTAGGTCTTGTCTTACCCAAGATTTAAAATATGATGTGATGAATGAGACTTCTGCAAAGAAGATTTGGGAGGTCCTAGAGGGTAAATATTTGACGAAGAGCATCAAAAATCGTTTGCATTTGAAGAGGAGGCTTTATCGCTTCCAATTGAAGAAGGGGACATCCATTAGTGATCACATGAACCACTACACGAAGCTACTTGCAGATTTGACGATTGTGGATGTTATAGTTGAAGATGAAGACAAGGCATTATTGTTATTGAGTTCCTTGCCCGACGAGGAATATGAAACCTTCGTCCTCACTCTTATTAATGGGAAGGCATCTCTTTCGTATAGTGAGGTCACCACAGCCCTTGTGAACTATCAACTTCGAAAGAAGGATAAGGAGACTTCCATTGAGCCGGTTGCTGGTGCATTGGTTGCAAGATCTAGAAGTCCAAACCGTGGTAGGAGGTCGCAGTCTAGAGGGGGGCATCCTGTAGTTGGTAGGAATCAGTGTGCCTTTTGTAGAGAGGATGGACATTGGAAAGCCGAATGCCCAAAATTGCAAGTCGTGAAGAATAAGGGGAAAGCTGTTCAAGCTTCAGAGGTAAATGTTACCAAGGCTAGTGGTGATATTTCAGATTCAGATTCTTCAGGCTATTCATGCCCAGCTCTACCATCAGTTGGTATTATCGACTCCACCGAGTGGATGATAGATTCGGGTGCTACTTACCACATATGCCCTAGGAGGGATTGGTTCTCCAGCTTTTAGGAGTTGAAAAGAGGGGATGCTGTACTTATGGGTAATAATCACAGATGCCCTATTGGTGGTATTGGTACTGTTCGTATTCGGACGAGTGACGCGATGATTCGGGAGTTGGTTGATGTGAGGTTTGTTCCTCAACTGAGGAAGAACATCATTTCACTTGGGGTATTGGAGGCATCAGGCTATAGGGTGACCTTGGCGGATTCTCGCTTGAAGGTCACATCGGGGTCCATGATTGTGATAAAGGGCGTCAAGAGGAGTAACTTGTATTATCTGCTTGGGATCACGGTGGTGGATAGAGCGCTGATGACTTCTTTGGCTAGACTGTGACATTCGTTGGTGCTGGGATATATTATTGGCTATGCCGTGCACAGATTGTTGAGGAGTGCTATGACCTGCAGATTGAAGTCCTGTGAGCACATTGAGATGAGCGAGGAGACCGAGGTGGAGTTCAGTACTTCTATCCACCGATCGAGGGGTCTTATTGGAGGTGTTCAGTCAGGCATTGGGGGGCCTTCCATGTATGCATCATTGGGAGGTAATCATTATTTTGTTTCCTATGTTGGGGATTGTACTAGGCATATTTGGGTTGTAACCAAGTCCCGTTGGTATAAAGCCCTAGTAGTCCGTAACAGTTGGAGGAGGTGTATGGGCAGAGAGGTTACCCGTCGTACTAGTTCTAGTAGGGGTCCTTTCTTGCATTGGTGCCGAGCTCATGGTAGTTGGAGACACTTCTTAGGGGAGAAGATAGTGGGGTGACGTGATGAGATGGCGGATTTAGTGGGCCGTTCTTTTCTGGAGGAGGATCAGTATTGGTTGTCGAGCAGTGGATTTGATATTCAGGCTTCGACAGGTTTGGGTCATCTTATGAGGTTGCCGACTGTTGCGTATAGAGTTGTTAGATCTGGTGGAGCTGCTTTAGATTTTGGTCGGCGTCGGATATTTGGTTGCCCAGCACTTGGTCACATCGTTGATGTGAGATTGGATCCGATTGCGCATTTGGGATTCAGGAGTTCATTCGGCTATCAGTTGGGAGCTTCTGAGTTTGGTCTGAGCAGGTTTGTCACTTTGGACTCTTGGTAGGTAGAGAGTATTGAACAGATCAGAGGGATACCGCAGCGGATGGAGAGTGATGCTACTCCACATTGGGTGGAGCTTACTCCACATATTCCAGGTCATTCTGCATTATTGGGTTTTCCAGCTGAGGTGGCACAGCGTGGGAGTCATTTGGATACAGATGCGGATGACGAGTTGGTAGATCCGTGTGCAGCTGGTGGATATAGCTTGGATATGGCCATTGGTTCACCTCAGGTGGAGGTGTTTGGATCATTTTAGTATGGGGCCGTTGGTGATGCTATCAGTCGCGCATTGGATGTTGGTATTGGTGAAGAGTTGAAGACTCTTCTTTTGCATTGAGGGCCTTTGGAGGCCATTGGGTGAACTACGTGAAGGCTTGATTCCTTAGAGAGGATACGTTGGCAGTCAGTTATGATGCAGCCGATTTGGTGAGTAGACACAGTTGTTTTGGGGTGAGTGTTTGCACTCCCGTTTGGGTCTCAACATGTTGTGGATGGGGTCCGTTGTCATGAGTCCGTTGCCATGGCGTACTGGATGCAACAAGCGAGGCATTGGTTTGGTTGGTGTCGGCTCAGTTTGAAAGAATCTTCGCCGAGGTGGAGATTTGTAGAGATGGAGCTCAGAAGCAGTTATGGAACAGACAGCTTTGGCGGTCCTTTACTGCTATTCTGGGATTGTGGGCGGTCGACCGTGGCGGTCGACCGTGATGGATCGTGGTCGACCGCCGCGGTTGACCGTCGAAGCGGTTTGGGCTAAGTCTGTTTTCCACACCCGTTTCGTTTGGGTTTTCTATAAATACCCAAACTCGATTCTAGGGTTTGAAAGGCAAGTGTTTTGAGCTGTTAAAAGGAGTTTTCTTTGGGCTTCTATTCTAGGAGCAATTGGTGAGATCAAGAGTTGATTTGTTAAGGGTTTATGAGAGATTTGTAACCCTAGTTGTATCCCCTTGATTTCTAATAGTGAAAACTCCCCCCTCCTTGCCCCGTGGACGTAGGCATCTCGCCGAACCACGTAAAATCTGGTGTTGATTGTGTTTGTGCTCTTGTTGGTGTGTTGGTTTATCTCTTTCGGCTATTTGGTTGGATCTCGGCATAGGGGTTTCTCCCCAACAATGAAATGGTTAGATTTTAAATGGAGATCGTGTGACTGGGATCATGTAATAAATTGGTATAGCAACAACTTGAGAGGTTTAGGCTTTGTGAAGAAGATGAAAAGAATGGTGTTGTCAGGGACATTATACTGGATATGGAAGGAGAGGAACACAAGGATATTTCAGCAAAAATGCCGAAGTCCAGATCAGCTTGTGAAGGAGGTGAAGGTTTCAGTTCTCTTAAAAGTTTTAAATGAAGATATTCCAGAGCATTTGAAAGGGAAAATTAAAAAGTTGTAAATTGAGTTTCAGTTTGATTACCAGAGAATTTTCTGATTATCTTGCTGTACTCTTATTTCAAAACTTAGAAAATGAATAAAATCTTTTTTCATTGACAAAAAAACTTGGAAAAATTGCTTCAAGGCCCCAAAATTAAAAAAACAATGTGCAACAGCCCCCTGTACTTTTAATGTTTGGTATAAACCCAAAATACACTCCAAAACTTTATTTCAGCCCCTCCAGCTCACTCAATTCTCAGAATCCCGAATCTACCCTTCCCGCCCACTCTGCTACAGCCTCCGTGCATTGGTAACGGTGCCGTCCACTCCGCTACTATCGAGGCGCTCTCTCTCTCTCTCCTCTCTCCCTCCCGCACTCTGTCTCTGGCTTTCTCTCCGGTGAAAAACCAAAATCCGCTTCTAGGGTTAGGTCGAAACCAGATCGCAGATGGAGAAAAAATCGGCGAACGAATTCGAAGTTGTTCACCATCCTCTGCCGCCGCTGCAACGTCAGGAACATGCACCAATGAACGACGAGCGAGAAGACTCGCCGTCGCCTTCGAAGACCGACGAAGATCCTCCCTCGCCTTCCAAGACCGACGAAGACCCCCCTTTGCCATCTGAGACCGACCGTGGCACCGATTCTCTCACATCCTCCCCTGCCTCCAAGTCGTCATCCACCCATGCGTCATCATCAGGGAATGGCAGCACCGATGAAGCCACCCAAACATTGTTGAGTTTACAGATGGGTGTAAGGAGAAAAAGAAAAATTACAAGTTCACTAAACGCACCACAGAAATCCATAAAGAAGTAAGATAATGTTATATGTTATATTTTCCAATTTACATAGATGTTAAGGGATTGAAGTTGAATTGTGAGCTATATGCCTGGACATTGGTTGAAGGACATGTTAGCTGATACCTTAATGTTAAATGTGAACTATATACCTCTTATTAATGTTAAGTTTGGCTGTTGTTTGTTAAGGTTTATAGCGTAACTGTTAACCTTCATTGTTGCATGTTAACTATTGGATGTTGGATGTCAAGTGTTGTTAATGTTAAATGTTTAATTATAATACAGGAAAAAGTCAGGTGCTGCTAAAATTAGACCCACTGCTAGTTTAACCGTATATTGTAAATTTATGAAAGTCCTCAAACCGAGAATGCGGCAGTGTCATTGGGATGCATACCAAGGGTGTACATTCCAGCATTATGTAAAGTTTGGCCCCCCCAGCAGTAGATCGACCCACGCTGGAACTTGTATTGAGACACTATAAGGGTAATGAAGTGGCGTTTTCTCTGCCCGATGCCGAAAGTGGGAGAGAAAAGGTTGTTAATTTTGATATGGACTGGGTGCATGAACATACAGGTTTCCCAATTGATGGGGAAATAATTTACAATAATAGAGATCCTTTCCCTAGGCTTTGGGTGGAGTATTTTGATGAACATTTTACTAGAACCCCAAAGAAATCAACGAAGAATATGCGGCGATATGTGGAAGAGCTACTACAATCTCTTGTTGAATCAAGAAAGAAGAAGGATATTGAAGATTTTGTGTTACTGCAGATACTTTATCAATGCTCAATGATGTGGTGCCCTAGCAGTGTCCAAGGCATCCCAAGGCTCTTGTTCAAATATGTTGATTCAATTGAAAGAGTGAGGAATGTGGCCTGGGGGAAATACATCTATGATCAGACGAAGAAAGGAATTAAGATTGCCAGGGAAGGTCTGCACAGGTCAGGAGTAAGCTATGTACCTGGATGCATGCCTTTGATCCCTGTAAGTTGGATTAACCTGTGCATGTGAACGTTTGCTTGTATTCTGTCAACTTACGTCAAGAAACCATTAAGGCTTACTGGTTCATGTTAACTATTCTAAGGATCTGGTTAACTATATTTAGGTTCATGTTAACTATAGTGTTTCCAGTATTAAAGTTGGTGTTGTCAGTGTTAACTATATTGCAAGATGAGTTGTGTTAACTATATTCATGTTTAAAAGATTAGTATTGCATACTAACATGTATTAATTGATTTGTCCTATAATATTCAACACCTTTTGCTTGAATGTGACATCTCTCAACAGATACGGATCCAGGTTGCAAAGGAACTCCGATGCGGATTTATTCCTAACAATGTTATGGAGTTGATTTTCTTAAACCTTCGGGAAGTACGGTAAGCATGTATTATCCCAGTGTTGAAAATAACGCGTTTCGTAACGCAAAATAACGCTTAACGTAACGTAACGGTAGCTTAACGTTACGTAACGTTTGAAAATAACGCAAAGACAAAATAACGCACGTTATTTTAGCTATAACGTAAGTTACGTAACGTAACGTCGTAACGTTTTATAACTTAGGTTATTTTGTCAATGGTTTAGATTGCTTTTAAAAGAAATGAACGGTTGTGATTGAGTTATAACTTAGGTTATTTTCCGCCTCCCCTTCCCCTTTTCACGCCTTTTTCACGCCGCCCGCAGCTCCGCCTCCCCTTCCCCTTTTCACGCCCTTTTCACGCCGCCTGCAGCTCCGCCTCCCCTTCCCCTTTTCACTCCTTTTTCACGCCGCCTGCAGCTCCGCCTCCCCTTCCCCTTTTCATGCCCTTTTCTTTGCTACTTTAGCCTGCAACTCCCCCTTTTCGCACCGCCTTGTCCAAACATAAGCATGCTTTTGGTTTTGGGTTTATGGATCATTGGATCCTTTCATTACAACTTGATTCATAATTTCATACTCATGGATTCCAATCCAACCCAATAATTTCATACTTCATAGTTTATGGATCATTGGATCCTTTTTGGTTTCGAACTTGAAGTATTTTATGCTTTTGGATTGATTGTTAAGGCAAACATGGTTGATTTTGTTGTGAAATTGTGATGATATATTGATTTGTGAAATTGAAAATTGCGATGATTATTCATATTTTTTTATTTTGAATGTTATATATCTATAAATTATTTAAATAATAATAAATTATTTAACCTACGTTACGCTATGCGTTATCGCTATTGTAACCTAACCGGAGGTAAGCGTTACGCTATGCGTTATCGCTATTTTCAACATTGCTAACATGTATTAATTGTTTGCAGCTATGATACTATGAAATGACGGGGATTAAAAGATATGCCTTGAGCAATAGATTCAAACCACCCCTCACTAACTGGGTGAAGATTGGTGAGAAGTATGGATCTTTTAGAAAGCGCACAATAGTTGCCAAGGATGCAAAAGCTAGCATCCAGGTTGTACATAAACCAATAGCTAAAATTGGCCCATCCGATGAGAAATATCCAATCAGAAGGCCATTGATGAGGCTTAGAAGGGAAGAGATTGTACCACAATTTCCAGTCGTACATAGGGAGGAGAAGAAAGCAGCAGTAAGGAAGAGGAAGATTGAAGAAGAAAAGAAGGTTGAAAAGAAGGAAGAAGAGAAGGAACATGAGAAGAGATGGTCAATAGGTTTGGTAAGTTCTAAGGTGCTAAATATTATCACAAGAATACATAACATGTTAGCAACAATAGATAACATGTTTTCTACAACAGTTAACATGTTAGCAATAATAGATAACATGTTTTCTATAAGAGTTAACATGTTTGCCACAAGAGTTAACATGTTAGCAACAAGAGTTAACATATTAGCAACAAAAGTTAACATGTTTCAACAAGAGTTAACATATTATCACAAGAGTTAACATGTTAGCTACAAGAGTTAACATGTTACCAGAGAGAGTTAACATGTTAGCAACAAGAGTTAACATGTTACCTATAGATGATTGAAGAACCTTTTAATTATCTGTGTCAATTGTGGACCACTTACTGTTAACCTTTATAAACTTGATGTTAACTCTTTGTTATTTCTAAATTATAGATAATGTCAAAAGCCATTGATGAGGCTTTCGAAAGGGAAGATGAGATTGAAACGTTACCAGTTGAGGAGCAACTGCAATTTTAGAGAAATGCTGCTAAAGTAAACCAGAGACTTTGCCGTACACTGAGGGTCTCGAAGAAATTGTATTGTCAAACTTTCATGGACGAGATTCATAGACTTAACGAAAAGGTTAACGGGTTGGACGAATCTTGTGACATAGTAGATCCCTTGATTTTAAAGAACAATGTGAAGAAGCTTATTGCACAACAGCTGAAAGGAAACCCTACAGTGGAAGAAGAAGAAGAGGACAAGCATAAAATCGATGGAGAGGACAACTATGGAGAGAGAGACGACGTCACCATGAATGAAGGTGTCGAGGAAATGGGCAAGAACGAAGAGAGAGACGCAGTGATCAAGGATGAGGAGGACAAGCAGATGGTTAAGGATGAAGAGGGCTCGAATGGAGAGAGAGACGATGTTACCAAGAATGAAGTTGTCGAGGAAATGGGCAAGAGCGAAGAGAGAGACGAGGTGATCAAGGATGAGGAGGACAAGCAGATGGTGCAGGAGGAGGAAGGTGTGGTTGAGAAAGTTCCACTCAGCGAAGAATTGAAGAGGTCGAGGAAGCCAGTGAGCAAAAAATATGTGGGTTATAGGAGTAGAGCTCCAAGCAAAAGAGCAACCAAGAAAGGTAAACTGGTTAGGACACCATTTACTGAGGATAAGAAACCGAGGGCTAAGGGATTGAAGTTGAAAGAAGGTGAGCACAAAGATGAACCCATTGTGCTTGGTGACACCCCAAAGAAAATAACAGTTTACCATGACGACAGTGTTGGCAAGTGGGATGTGCTAAAAAGCACGTATTTAACAGATGTGGATCGTGCTGCCTTAAAAGAGGTGAATGAGGGTATCCCTGATGTAGGCACGTTTAGCTTACGAGTGTTAGATAGCGCTGGGGCTTTTGTACATAACTACAGAATACCAAAAAATGTTGCAGAGAAACTCTCAGCTGAGGAGAACAAATGGCTCGAGCAGTACTGCAAGGAGAAATGTAGCCCGTAAGTGCTGATTTCAAAATGTAAAGCTTTCACGTTTAAATTTAAGCAACAAGGGTTAACATGTTAACCACGAGTGTTAACATGTTAACAACAAGAGTTAACATGTTAGCAGCAATAGTTAACATGTTATCCATAAGACTTAACAGGTTAGCGACAAGAGTTAACATGTTATCCACAAGAGTTAAGAGGTTAGCAACGAGAGTTAACATGTTATCCACAAGAGTTAACACGTTAGCAACAAGTGTTAACATGTTATCCACGACAGTTAACATGTTAAGTAATTTAATGCTAACTCTTTAATATTAACTGTGAAACTCTGTTTTTTGCTTGTTATGTTTGTGCGTTTAGATGTTAGCTTTCATGTTTTAAATCTTAACCCTCTGTAACTTATTGCTTGTTAAGGTACGTATATGTCATAACTACTGATAACAGCGCAATTACACACCCGGAACTACTGTATATGATCCGTGGGGGAAGACTCAATGACAAAGTAACAGAGGCATTCTTAGATAGATTACGGCTATGGCTGCAGTTGCCAGAGAACGCTGAATTAAACAAGCAGTACGGGATTGTATCTACATATTTCTGCGTGTACGGGATTGTAAGACCAATCCTCATATAATTAGTTAACAGATAAGCTCTTATATTTAACATGTTAACCAAAATAGTTAACATGTTATCCAGAATAGTTAACATGTTATCCACAAAAGTTAACATTTTTTACACAAAAGTTAACATGTTATCTATAAGAGTTAACAAGAGTTCACATGTTATCTACAAGGGTTAACATATTAGCCACAATAGTTAACATGTTTTTCACAAAAGTTAACATATTTTCCACAAAAGTTAACATGTTTTCCACAAGAGTTGACATGTTCTCCACAAGAGTTAACATGTTTTCAACAAGAGTTTACATGTTCTCAACAAGGGTTAACATGTTTTCCACAAAAGTTAACATATTCTCAACAAGAGTTAATATGTTTTCCACAAAAGTTAACATGTTTTCCATAAAAGTTAACATGTTTTTCACAAAAGTTAACATGTTTTCCAAAAAAGTTAACTATATGAACTTGAACCATGTTCACATATTAAAGGCCGCTCTTTCTTAATGTGTTAATTTTGTGTAACAGCATTCACTCTATGGAGACCAGGCTCATCTGCGGCTATATGAACTATATGAACTTTATATACAACAACATATTGCCGCTGGCCGATCAATACTCATATTGCCAATTGTTCGCCATGACCATTGGCATTGTGTCGAAGTTAGATTGAATGAAAATTTAGCGTTGCACTATAGTTCGGTAACTCCCTCTGCTTACCTTGAGCCCGTTAACAAAATTATAAACTTCATGGACCATATGAAGGCCGCATTCGATCTTGAAAATATGTGTAGGGCATTTAAATATAAGGAAATCCCATGCGAGTCTCAAAAGGGAAGGTACATTAACATATGAACCTTATTTTATTAAAGAATTTTCGTCTCCAAAACTGACCTGTAATATGTATTTATGTTTTGTTATTTGTAGCTATGATTGTGGGATATACGTATACCTTTATGTACGGGCTATCCTACAGAAAGGTGATGTTCTGCATGTTACGCCCGCCGATGATTCGTCTGCGGTAGTGCGTGCAAGGCTTGCTGCGGAACTAATAAAAGAAGGCTGGGAATTTAGAAATAAAAGAAAGGCCGTGGAGGACCCAGAATTGAAAGCGCCTGCATGAGCCGCAAATGTTACAGCCTAAGGAAGAATGCTATGTAGATAAACAACTGTAAACAATCTTCATAATTTTCAGCTTGTATAGTGTATTAACAGCTAATGAACTAGTGCCCGGAGAAAGTTAACATGTTAGATGCGTAAGTTAACAATTATATCATGTCAGCTTCACTTGTTAAATATGGAGAAAGTTTAGAACATGTCAGGTTCACTTGTTAAATAATACCGTATACGGATAAAGTTAACATGTTATCATCAAGAGTTAACATGTTATCAACAAGGGTTAACATGTTATCAGCAAGGGTTTACATGTTAGCAAATAAAGTTAACTTGTTTGCTATAAAAGTTAACATGTTTGTAACAAGAGTTAACATGTTTGCTACAAGAGTTAACATGTATGTCACAAGAGTTAACATGTTTACCACAAGAGTTAACATGTTTGCTACAAGAGTTAACATGTATGCCACAAGAGTTAACATGTTTGCATCAAAAGTTAACATGTTTTTGACAAGAGTTAACATATTAACTATAAGAGTTAACATGATTACAATAAGAGTTAACATGTTACTCAACATGTTATTTACAAGAGTTAACATTTAATAGGTATAGCTTAATAACCTACCAAAAATATTTTATATGTTAACTGTAACTTAACAATCTAACTGAGTAACTTTACAGACCAAGTAAGATAACATTTTCATTATAATTCACATTGGCATAGATATATTTCAGTTCATGTACACAGTTAACTACAAAAGTATTACAAACACACAAACATATTTCAGTTCATATACACCAGTAACTACAAGAGTCAACATGATGTCAACAAGATTTAACATTTTATCATCAAGAGTTAACATGTTATCAACAAGGGTTAACATGTTATCGCTAAGAGTTTACTTTTTGTCAACAATAGTTAACATGTTACTAACGAGAGTTAACATGTTATGTCAAAGAGTCAATAGTTAACATGTTACTAACGAGAGTTAACATGTTATGTCAAAGAGTTAACATGTTATCAAAGAAAGTTAACATATTTGTTACTAACGAGAGTTAACATGTTATGTCAAAGAGTTAACATGTTATCAAAGAAAGTTAACATATTTCCAAACAAAGTTAACATATTATGAACAAGAGTTAACATGTTATCGAAGAAAGTTAACATATTTCCTACAAAAGTTAACATATTATCCACAAGAGTTAACATGTTAGTAACAAAAGTTAACATGTTTACCATAAAAGTTAACATGTATGCCACAAGAGTTAACATGTTTACATCAAGAGTTACCATGCTTTCCATAAGAGTTAACATGTTTTTAACAAGAGTTAACATGTTTACCACAAGAGTTAACATGTTTATAATAAAAGTTAACATGTTTACAACAAGAGTTAACATATTAGCTATAAGAGTTAACGTGTTACCCAACATGTTATTTACAAGAGTTAACATTTAATAGGTATAGCTTAATAACCAAGTAAGTTAACATTTTCATTATAATTCACATTGGCATAGATATATTTCAGTTCATGTACACAGTTAACTACAAAAATATTATAAATACCCAAACATATTTCAGTTTATATACACCGGTAACTACAAGAGTCAACATGATGGCAATAAGATTTAACATTTTATCATCAAGAGTTAACATGTATCAACAAGGGTTAACATGTTATCGCCAAGAGTTTACTTGTTATCAACAAGAGTTAACATGTTACTTACGAGAGTTAACATGTTATGTCAAAGAGTTAATAGTTATCAAAAAAAGTTAACATATTTCCTACAAAAGTTAACATGTTATCAACAAGAGTTAACATGTTAGCGACAAAAGTTAACATGTTTGCAACAAAAGTTAACATGTTTGCTACAAGAGTTAACATGTTTGCCACAAGAGTTAACATGTTTGCCACAAGAGTTAACATGTTTTCCACAAGAGTTAACATGTTTGCCACAAGAGTTAACATATTAGCGATAAGAGTTAACATGTTTGTAACAAGAGTTACCATGTTATCCATCATGTTATTTACAAGAGTTAACATGTAATAGGTGTAGCTTAATAACCTACCAAGAAAATTTTATATGTTAACTGTAACTTAACAATATAACTGAGTAACTTTACAGACCCAAGTAAGATAACATTTTCATTATAATTCACATTGACATAAATATATTTCAGTTCATATACACAGTTAACTACAAAAGTATTACAAACACCCAAACATATTTCAGTTCATATACACCGGTAACTACAAAAGTATTACAAACACCCAAATATGTTTCAGTTCATATAAACAGTTAACTACAAAAGTATTACATACACCCAAAAGTGTTTCGGCAAATCCGCAACTCATATCAATCGGCGATCGGCTCATTGCAAGTTGCGCGGTTGTGGCCTTCGGAGTGGCATCGAGAGCATTTCAAAGGTCGTTTGTACACTGTTCGATTGTTGATACGTCTTGTTTTATTTCTCCCCTTTCTTTTGATAGTATGTGGTGGAAGTAGCTCGATCTCATCCCTTGGCACGCTTCGTTTCTCATAATCTGGTATAGGATAGAGAATCGGGTCATAGCTCTTTTTAAATGCTTCTATGGACATAAACCAATCGCAATATTGGTAAATGTCTCTCTTCATGTACGAGATGACTGCACATGCATGTTTACACGGAATCCGCATGACGTCCCAAGCACGGCAAGTGCATGTCTTCTTCTCAAAATCAACACGGGTAGTTTTATGTGCTTGCACTTCAAATATGTCAGCTGCAGCTTGCTTAACATCCAATGGACGACCTTTCTCTATATTTTCTTTAAGCACCATCTCTGCTTGTGGACAGAGATATCCAGCCCATTTATCTGCAAGTAACCGGCGATTACTCATTCAGACCATTATCTGTTTACGGATATGCTCAACCATTTGTAGAATTCGTAGCATTCTAGTTTCCCTTATCCAATTATTAAAAGACTCAGCGACATTAGATGTTACGTGCCCATACCTAAAATTATATATAACTTTATAACAAGTCACAAATAAGGGTTAACAAATAATTGAATAGGGTTAACATAATATGAATTACAGTTAACAGTTTACAGATAAGAGTTAATAGGTTATAAATAAGGGATGACACAAATAATTGAATAGAGTTATTTTTTTGAATTACAGTTAACATGTTTACATATAATAGTTAACATTTAACAGTTAACATGTTTTTCACAAAAGTTAACATGTTATCCACAAGAGTTAACATGTTATCAATAAGAGTTGACACGTTATCCACAAGAGTTAACATGTTAGCAACGAGACTCAACATATTATCAACAAGACTTAACATGTTTTGAACTCTGATATAGTTAACAGCTCTGATATAGAATTTAACAAATCCAAAGATAACATGCTAAATAGCATAAGTTCATACATTAGCATAGATATAGAATAGCCAAATAACGTTACCTTATTCCCGGGAAGAATGCATTTGCCCATTGATCAGGAGAGTAGTTCATAGCAATGTTGTATGCCCTTGGATCCATGTCATATATCTCTTTCATGTACTCATTCCATTCTGCTATTGTGTATTTATAACAAGCACTTTGGAGTAAGTTCCCAAGAACATGAGTGTCCTTCGACTTCATACCCAAGTCCTTAAGCTTTAACCTGAAATTTTCAACAAGATGTAGAACACACCTCGAGTGTAGAGCTTCTGGAAAATACTCTTTTACTGATTCTTTAATTCCTTTGTCCGCATCAGAAATTATAACCAATTGGTGGGGAGGATTGTAAGGGTCAGCCCTCTCATAAAGTATGGACCATAGACCTTGGAGGAACCACTTCCAATTCATCAAATTCTCTTGATCACA
The DNA here is from genome assembly GCF_001876935.1 of Asparagus officinalis. NCBI lineage: Eukaryota > Viridiplantae > Streptophyta > Magnoliopsida > Asparagales > Asparagaceae > Asparagus > Asparagus officinalis. The sequence continues at coordinate 50,575,422 of NC_033797.1, read as the reverse complement.
TATGCAATACGCTAAGGGAAATATACCTTGGTTCCCATCGTATGCTATGGCCGAGAGGAGAATACCTTTATATCGATCCTTCAAAAATGTACCGTCCAAAAATAGAAGGGGTCTGCATCCACTCAAGAAACCTTTGATGCATGCAGCATAACAAACAAAGAGTCTCGAAAACCTCCCCTCATTCTGGTCAACATGTATGTAACTGCCGGGATTTGTCTCTTTTACCATGCGCTCATACCTAGTCGTGTAAGAAGAAACAAACCAACAAGTTAACATGTTATCCGTGTAGCTTAACAAGCGACCAAAAAAAGCTAACACATTATTGGGGTAACTTAACAAAAGTTAACATGTTATTTACAAGAGTTAACATGTTATTAACAAGAGTTAACATGTTATTTACAAGAGTTAACATGTTATTAACAAGAGTTAACATGTTATTTACAAGAGTTAACATGTTAGTCGTGAAACTTAACATGTTATCAATGTTATCAATGAACTTAACAAGGAACATGTTAACTATTTGTTTTAACAAGCAAACTTTGAAACTTAACAAGTTAATAATAAAGCTCAGCATTTACCATCGTAGTTGATCATACGACTCATATATATCCCCGTAAAGCTTCTCCTGTGCTCTCTCTTTCCCCCACCATATCTTACTGTAATCAATTTTAAGGCCGTAGTTTGTGAGGAACTCCTTTTACACATCAACGGGTCGGATTTCTGGACGGACCTTCAGGAGTGGTTGTAACTGTGTTGCAATGAATTTACGGGATGCCCTTGAACGACCTGTATTTTGCCCGTACTGCCCACAAGTATGTTCATTAACAAACTTCTTGATCGATAGTCTATTTGCATTCTTAACAGGTGAAGCAAACAACATCCATGGGCACTCGTAAGTTTCTTTATATCGGCAATATACACGGATACGTTTTGGTTCGTTCTTTTTAAACTCATAATCAAACATTTTGGCCAGAGAATAGTATGTCAGCGCCAACCTTAATTCTTCAGCACTTTCAAATTCTTGACCCTCTTCAGTTAATGCATTATGCCACCAACCAGGAATCATTACTGTGTTGTTAATAATGTCATCAGAACGCACTACACTGCTACCACTGGGATTATCAATTGGAATTCTTTCAGAACCATGGTTTGCGGCAGAAGTACTATCAATAAACTTTGGCTTCAGTGTATTCATAATGCTGCACAAATATAATTGGTTTTTCTTAAAATAACGAATAGGACTTGTACTTAAATAATGCAGTACCCTTAAGAGTTAACACATATGCCCTAAAGCTTAACAACCTTCGGTAGAAAGTTAACATATATCAGTTAAAAGCTAACATTTAACCTGAAACAATTCGCTATATTATCATTTCTCCACATTTTACTCACGCAATTCATAAGTTTTCAAATAAATTAAGTGTAAATATAACTTACATTTCAGGAGGTTGCTTCAGGGTGTTCTCACATCTGGAAACATCTACATCTATAGTAGCTCGAATATGGATCTCCAGACACCCGATATTACGGTTGTGCTCCACCATACACTCCATATCATCCTCATTCTCGATCTCAAAACTCAGATCAGGGATCCTTTCAGATTTATAAACCATTGATAGCGCATCATAAGGAACCTTCAACCTCTCAGCCACGTTGAACTTAAACTCAAAAAAAGAGGTTGCACAAGTTACCCTTGAGAACACTGCTCTCTCACCCAAGGAAACCATGCAAATAAGGGGGCTCTCCGCCATAAATGAAGGGGATTTAAGAGGAGTTATGAAGGGAACTTTAGGACAAGTAGGGGGCTGAAGATCATAAGCCCTAACCGCAAAGATCTGCCCTTTGCACCATAAATACACTCTCTTCAAAGCCGAGTGGGTTAACAGGATATATAACGGAGGGAGCGCGCCAAAATTTCCCCCCAAAACGGCCATCATCCCGCCTTAAATGCAACGGAGAGGTTTCGCCAACGATCGGATCTCGTTTTCGAGGCACGGAGTTGAAGGCGGGTGTATTTTAGGGAGGCTGGGTGCAAATACGGGTGAGAGAAGTGTTTTTAGGGCTCAGTTACATTTTTTTTGAATATTTAAGGGTTTAGCCACATGGGCCAAAGTACAGGGGGCTGTTGCACATTGTATTTTTAATTTTGGGGCCTTGAAGCAATTTTTCCAAAAAAACTTAGCAGTATATTGATACAATATTGTGAGCACGCTCAGCAGTAAATTCATTGAAGAAGAGATGGCCATTCTCGTTAAAAAATGAATTATATGCGCATTATAATGGATTCAAGAGAATAAAATATGTACTGAACCCTTGTATATTACATACGTAAATTATTTATTAATAGAATTGTGCATCTTATCCTCTCTTGAGTCGTGCATGAGAATATCAACAAGTTATATATTTCCCCGACAAGTTATTTCTCTAAGAAATTATATGTGCATGTAGATTTTCCAAAAGTTAGATTGGATGTATCCTGGGTAAACAATATATAGCTCTGCCTCTGTCTATATCCATCTATTTCTATGAATTCTAGAACTATCATATTCATCAAGATAAGTTGAATAATGGATCTTAAACTCAAGTTCCTGTTGGGGTTGAAACAACGATAACCCGTGCCCTTCCGGATCTTGTATTAATGAAAGTAGACAAGCAAGAAATCATAGCAAATAAAAGAAAAATTTGCAGGAAAGAATAAACAAAGAGAGAACACCAGATTTAACGAGGTTCGGAAAACGTGTCTACGTTCGGGAGCCACACCAGAAAATTCCTTTGATATTGAAGAAGATTACAATGACTGCAAACGGCCTCTCTCTCTCTCTCTGAGATCTCTCTCTCTCTCAAAGTGTTCAGAAAACCCTCTCAAAACCCTCTCTATTCGTGTGTTGAATAACCCTAAAAACATTTAAGGATTATATATATACCTAGCTTAAAAAATATTCCAACTCAAACCAGGAAAGCCCATATACCGCTATCAGTCGACTGGTGCACATACATCAGTCGACTGGCCAGAATGTGATTTTTATAGGGTCGCTCGTGCACGTCTATCGGTCGACTAGTGGCACATAACCAGTCGACTGATGAGCTCCTACCAGTCAACTGATGAGCTCCATCAGTCGACTGTCCAGAACGTGGTTTTCTGGGTTGTTTCCTTCAGTCACGTCGGTCGATTGATTCAGGGTCTTCGGTCGACTGATGCTGGGATTTTTAGCTGCTTGTTGATTTCTTCTTCATGTTTCGGTCTACACACATCCAAAACCAACAGTTCCCGCATTTAATTAATTTAATTCATAAATAGACTCCTTCTTTAGCTTAATTCGCTGGCTATGAAAAGCCACCACTCGAACGATAAAAAAATTATGTTATTTTGTTTACTTCTCACATCTTTGTGAAGTCCTATAGCATGCATTAACCAAGGAGCTAACACTAATGCATACGTAGTGCTACATCCACTTACAATAGTTGATTCTTCTTCACAGATAAGATCATATATAAGATTAATTTATCATAAAACTAAGAGCAATGAACAATCTCAAACACCATAGAAGGAATGAAGATATATAGCCAGGTGCTATCATGGAAATTATTTGTGATATTTAGCTTAATCATCAAGAGTGGAGAAAACGAGCTATTGATATTGGATTTGAATTCTCTCCCTATACTATCAAAGGACAATTGACAGCAAATTTTTCCAATAACAACCCTCTAGACTACAACAAAAGTCGCATATGTCAACACTCATGTAGTAGTGTTGTGTTAATTATAAAGGACGAAATAATAACAATATAAATAAAAGATGTTGCAAATCACGACGCATGATTGTGTCATTAGATACAAAATAAAATAAAAGTATCACGAATATATGTCACGATTTTCGCGGCACATTTCCACATTTATAGAAACACCCTCTCACACTTGCTCTAATTCGACTTGTGTCATGCTTCATTTGTTCAACACAAAAATATGACACAAGATGACAAAAAAAGGATCATACATTGCAACTTGGTTGCGGTGCTATTAATATTTTGACAATTGTGGTTCATCCAAATCAAATAATGTTTCATATACTCATAAATTGCACTCTTTTCTAAATAAAAGAGTGTGTTGTCTACTAAATAAAAGACAATTATCATTGAAAGTTTGTTGATTGCATGAGAAATTATCAGATTGTGAGAAGGTTAATTTGAGGGTGTGATTTGTTGAGGAACATTTACGGCTTTTTAGAAGGTAATATGATTAATAACTCATAAATTGCACTCTTTAATTTCTAAATCATAGAAAAAGTTCGTTGTCTACTAAATAAAAGACAATTATCATAGAGAAAGTTTGTTGTCTACTAAATAAAAGACAATTATCATTGAAAGTTTGTTGGTTGCATGAGAGGTTATCATATTAATGTAGGAAGGTTTAGTTGAAGGTGTGATTTGTTTGAAGGTTGAGGAACATTTACGATATTTTAGAAGGTAATACGGTTAGTATCACAAAGGTATTCAGTGGGTCTGAAACACTACATACGTGATGCATCAAAAGAACAACATCCTTAGGGTAATGCACTTATCTGTAAGCCTTTTTTTCTGACAGAAAGAAACAGGAAGATGCCCTATTCATATATCATAAAGTAGCCAAAAAAACCTATCCTAACTTCAAGCTTGAAGTAAACAATTAGCCCAAACCAAAGAATAGAGAGAGGACCATAACCGTCACCTATTATAAGGGAAAGGAAAAATTGAAGAAGAGAACTTAGACTACACAGCTCAAAAAGAAGATAGAAGTGGGAGTATGCATCGTTTAGAACTATCACAAACTCATATTTACATCAAACCAAAATAAGTTTAGGTAGTATTTGTATATTAGTAATTACACAAGAGAGTTAGATCAACATATAGATTCCTCAGAAGTTGTCATCCACTCGAGCCATGTCGTGGGATGAGAAGTCATTTTGCAACATCAACTGGGTTAATCCCCTCTCAGGCACTATTTTTTGAATAATGACAGCTCTATTAGATGCAAGGTTACTTGTCTATATCATTATGAAATGAGTAATATTAGAAACCAAAAAAGTCGGGGAGAGACCTCTGTCTCTTTGAAAAATTAGATTATTTCTTGCCCTCCATAAACACCAACAAAGAGATGAGAAAAGAATAGACCAAAGAAGTCTATCTTCTTTGCCCATTAAAAAGGAGCCATTGGATTCCAAAATGTAACTGAACTTATGTGGTAGATGAGATCTCTGCAGGAAAGCCAAGAAGAAGCTCCAAACCAGTTTCATATAGGAACAATTATGGAATAAGTGTTCCTCGCTTTCAGGGACTTCGTTGCAGAGTAAGTAAGTAGTGTCATCAGTCTAACCTTTTTTCCTTAGGTTCACCTTAGTATTAAGCTTCCTCTTGTGAAGAATCCAAAGGAAACTTTCAATTTGATAGGGGTTATAGAGTTTCAAATAAAATTGTAGCCTCTGAATGGAACTCCAGTGTCATTGATGAATGTGTATAAAGGTTGGACATTGAAGGTGCTAGACGGATGGTATGGCCATCATGCCACATCATTGGCATTGTTAGCTTGAGTGGGAAGATTAAAGAGAGTGTGTGTGTCTCTAAGAGCATGGACCTCAGATATTTTAAGGTTGGTGATATGCCTTCTAATCAGTGGTTGCCATCTCCACTGATTGTTGTGGAGGATCCCTTGGGACCTAATGCAGACATGAGCCGAGATGGAGAGTTTATAAGCCTAAGGGAACAAAGATGCCAAAGTATTGGGAACTATCCATTTATCCTTCCAGAATCTCACATAGGATCATTTCCCTAATTTCCATTGAACTAGACTCCTAAAAGCCTGACTGCACTAGGATATATCCCGCCAAAATCTAGAGGTTGACTAGCCTGGTGGTGTGCAACTGGGATTAGGGTAGTAGGAGGAGTAAAGAAGTGAGGACTTTACTCAGGAAGGGTTCATTTTGAAGTACCTTCCATATCCATTTGGAAATGAGGGCAAGATTGAAATCATGGAGGTTCAGAATGCCCAGACTCCCTTCTTTCTTTGGTCTACAAATCAAACTCCATTTAACCAGAGACTTACAAGGATAGTAAGAGTCTTTGCCACCCCATAAAAAGTTCCTTCTAATCTTATTGTTTGCGTCAAAAATCAATTTCTTTATAGCATCTATTACAACGTTTATCGTCTTACAACAGAATCACAAGAGTAAGCTTTTTTATAAGATACTTATTTACAAAAGAAACAAAAAGAGGATCTCCTAGAAACACACGTAAAAATTGTTTATCAATCGCTGCTTACGTCGGATCTTTGCCTATGCCGGGGACGCGTTAGCCTGTGGACAACCGATTCACAGATCTGGATTGATCGTGAAAAAGGTTCGGTGTTCTTATTTCAACTGGGAAACAAGCACAGAAGTAAATATCTCTGCGATGTGAAATACATACTCTTCTCGAGATCAAAGCGATGTTTGATCTCAAGGAAAGGGGTGAAGGCCTGCAGATCTCTCAAAATCTTCCTCTTTATGCATGAAGTTCGCCAAGATCTCACCTTTTGCTCTAAAATTCGTGGGGTTCTGCTCTCAATTCGTCAGTCTCTCCTCAACCCGCTCAACCCTCGTGCATAAGGATGTCATGAGGATATTTATAGGCTTCGGATGCCGTGTTTGTGGATAAGAATTTGTGATTTAGGTGTATCTTCAAATAGTAACAACTTTCTCATGTGCAAGGATGTTCCTAAGGCAGTTATGGAGCCAGTGGACCACACAAAACCCGACGAAAACATCAAAAAATGTGTCATCGGCTTCTTAGTGTGCGAGACACCCTGAGGTGTCTCACACTTACGAGACGCCTTGAGGTGTCTTAAAATTTGAGACAGCAGTTTGAGTCTTGTCGTTTTATCATGTTGTCGTTTTGTCATTTCGTTGTTTCGTCGCTTCGTCGCTTCGTCGCTTCGTCGCTTCGTCGTTTCATCGCTTCGTCTTTGTATCAGACGATGCTCTCTGACTTAGATAACAACGTTCTTCCTCTTCTCTTCGTCTCGAGCTGTGTTAAAAAACTTATAGGAAATTTTTTATGCCTACAGATACCCCTCCAAAGTATTTTAGCCTCCTTAGTATTTTATCAAGGAGTCTAGAATACTTTGGACAAAATAGGTTGTTTTCAATCCCTTCAGTATTTTGTCGATGAGATTGCATGAAAAGGACCTGTGAATAGCTTCAGTTCTTCGACTTCTTCGGCTTTGAACCTACTCAGTATTTTATCGAGTATTCTAAAATACTTCTGGTGTTGTGTTTATCGCTTGACCATCATCAAAATCTAGAACTGAATCTGTGTGTTGATTATCTGAATTAGCTTGCGTCATCGAGTTGATGTTGAACTGATCATCCTTGTTGAGAATTTGCATCTGAATTGCGGTTGAACTCCGTGTGTGGGACTCCCAAGGGCAATTTTGGTATCAGAGCCTTTGGTGCACATATTGTGTACGTTGAAGGCATGTTGTAAGCGTACTAGAGATAGGCTGGAAAATGCATCGGATGCATGCCGAAGGGATCCTTTGTGTGAGTATTGATTATAGGACCAGCCGTAGGCGCTGATACAGCTTCTATCTTTAAGGCTACCACACATCTCAAGGACTTCGAAAATGCGGTCAAGGCTCCTTCTGAAATAGAATTCATCAAATCATTGGATCCAATGATTATGGAGACTTCGGTTGGACTTGAGGCTACCCTGGGTAATCGAATCACGAGACCAACTAATGAAGCTGGTGCGTCAGTGACTGTTAAGGTAATGTTATGGAGGAGGAAGTTACCAAGGCTTTGACTACCACTGCAGACTTCATAAAAGCTGATTTGAAGGTGGAGCTTATACGAGCTTATGAAGAGAAGCTCTCCAAGCTAGAAGAGGGAATCCGTCATCGCAATCTGGTTATCCAAGCATAATAGGATTTTTAGCAAACCCTCAGCCATCAACAAATTTGATGAGTATTTATCGATTACCGTTTGAGTCGGGCTAGCATGTAGATCGTCTAAGTCCGTTCCACATGTAATGTTGTGCTAAAAGAATAAACTCTTTTATATTTAGTGCTACGATATTAAATATGTGGACTTCATCTTTCTTACGGGAAGAGACTACCTGACAACGTGTGTTAGACGTAGACTTATCTCTAATGAGGGATCGAGATAAATTCCCTTACACCAGAGAGGCATAGATTCAGTTGTTGTCAAGTTAATAATAACAACTGGGTACACGCGTGGACTAGCTACACGTGTAGACTTTTGGAATTTTGTCTTTTTTGGGACAAAGACGAACCCTGTTTTGTCTTCTCTTAGGGCAAAGACGAACCCTTTGCTGGAGAAGAAGAAATTTATTTTCTATCTCTTGTTTCAAAAAGAGACTCATAGTGGGATCTCCACTCCGAGAATCTTGAAAGGTGAAACTAAGAGTGTGATCTTCACTCCGAGAATCTTGAAAGGTAAAACTAAGAGTGAGATCTCCACTCCGAGAATCAAAAAGATTCGGATAACCCTAACTGTCAGAAGATTTGATTATCCAATCTGAAGGTGGACCTCTCGTTTATTGAGAGAGAATTCTAGTTTTAGCCCTAACTATGGGAAGGTTTGACCAAGGGGGGTTTGAGACGATCCTAACTGTAGGAAGGTTCAATCGCTCAATTTGGGTGGAGATCTCTTGTTTATCAAGAGGGGATTCTAGTTTTGGCCCTAACTGTAGGAAGGTTTGACCAAGTGGATGTTTGGAACGATCCTAACTGTTCAAATGTTTAATCGTCCAATTTGAGTGGACCTCTCGTTCATAAAAGGAATCGAGAGGGGATTTTAGCTTTGCCCCTGACCCTAACTATCAGAAGGTTTGACCAAATAGGGGTTTGAGACGACCCTAACTGTCTGAAGGTTTGATCGCTCGTTTTGAATGGACCTCTCGTTTGTGGAAGGAATCGAGAGGGGATTTTGGTTTTGACCCTAATTGTTCAAAGGTTTGACCAAATAGGGAGTTTTGGAACGACTCTAATTGTTTAAAGGTTTAACTGTCTAATTTAAGTGGACATCTCATTCATGGAAGGAATCGAGAGGGAATTTTGGCTTTTGTTCTAACTATTCAAAGGTTTGACCAAATGGGGGTTTGAAATGATCCTAACAGTTTAAAGGTTTAATCATCCAATTTGAGTGGATCTCTCGTTCATAGAAGGAATCGAGAGGGGATTTTAGCTTTGGCCCTAACTGTCAGAAGGTTTGACCAAATGGGAGTTTTGTTGAGGGAAGATTGATTGAATAAAGTGATTGAATCTCGTCTCAACGAAAGAGTGCTCAAAGAGTCACAGTGGGAGGGTTGCTGAAATTAATCTGACGACCAAGAAGAATTCAGCAGATTCATTCTAATTGGATTGAAGCCGATGAGATGTGCTTCATCTCTAAAGGAACTTAGAGCCAAAGTGGGAGAGTTTTAATCATCGTAGTAATGATTAAACAGTCATAGTGGGGGAGTCTTAATCATTTCTGTAATGATCAAGAAAGAATTATTCAGATGGTTAGTTTTCATCTTGAATAATCTAATGTCGGGTTATCCTTAAGAATACTATATGTATTATTCTCCAGGAACTTCCCGTTAGTGGGCACAACTACCATTACATCCGCATAAGTACTCTGAATGTGAGGTATGTACCCGATGACGAAAGCTTCAAATGATGCCACCATCAGATATTGATTTCGTATTCTCCTCGAACTTCGTATCCACCCCCAGCTTTTTAATGAAACTAGGTTCGGCGAGGAGCGCGTTGTATTCAGCCATGTCATTTGAAGCATGCAGCTTAAGGGAACAATTTAACCTCGTATACCTATTGGAGGTAGGGGAAGCAGCTTAATCTCGTATACATGTCAGAGGAAAGGGGATCAGTTTAGCCTCATGTACCCGTCGGAGGTAGGGGAAGCAGTTTAACCTCGTATACCTATCGGAGGAAAAGGGATCAGTTTAGCCTCATGTACCCGTTGGAGGTAAGGGAAGTAGTTTAACATCGTATACCTGTCGAAGGAAGGGGTGAAGCAGTTTATACTCGTGTGCTCATCGGAATCTTCAACGTTATGATGTCGGCGTTAACTAAGGCTTGGATTCTGTCTTTTAGAATGAAACAAGTCTTGGTGGGATGAAGAATTCTCCTGTGGTATGCATAGTATTTTGGGTCTGATTTCTTGTTAGCTTCCTCCTTATTTTTAATAGGTGGTAGCTTGATTTTATTATTGTTCAGGAGGTATTCGAAGATGGCTAGAACATCATTATCCTTGAAGGAGTACCACTGTGTTTGAGGCGACTGTTGTGGCGATTGCTATCGCGATTGTTATTGTAATATTTGATTAACATCAACAGTAGTCACAGACGTTGTCGGTTGGCTTCTCTCAGCCTTCTTTCTTTTGAGAAAATGCTCGGCTTGTTCTTCGTGCATTCTCAACTCCTTCCAAGTCTTGGATGGGATAATCACCATGGCTTCTAGAACGTTAAGGGAGAGGTTGTTATGACAGGTCTGGAGTATGAATTCCTCCATGACCATATCCCGGCAATCCATCGTTTTGTTTTGGAAGCATTTAACGAAGATGTCAACTAACTCTCCGCTCTTCTATTTCTCATTCAGAAGAGTTCCGATCGATATTTTTGTGTCGTCATCAAAGAAGTTACTGAGGAACAGGCTTTCCATGTCATCCCAGCTGCTGGTGCTCCCTGGCTTGAGATGTTGATACCAATCGAATGCGGTCCTATGAAGGGTGCCTATGAATGACCGAATCATCAATGGATCATTACCAGATATCATACCCAAGTGAGATTTTAAGTAGATCAAGTGCTGAGTAGGAGAGCTTTTCCCGTCGAATGATGTGAAATTGATCAAACTGAACTTCGACGGGTATGGAATTGACTCTCATTCTCTCGGATACGGATATGGAATACCGGTTTTCTTCACCTCTTGAGCCGATATCAAGGCGTTGACCTTGTTCTGAAGCTCTTCCATCATTTTATTGTCTCCATCCTTATTTTTCTTTGGGGGACGTTGAAGAGGATCAACTGGACCACCCCCAGTGTTATTACTATTGGGAGGAGGATCAGCAAAAATGTGTTTATCCACATCTGTGTTGCTATCATCTGCGTCGTTTTGAACACGACGACTAGATTCAGCCCGCTGACTTAGCTCCAGTTGTTGATGAGGCTGAGTCTGTAACTCTCTCTTTTGTTGCATGGCCAATTCCATCTTCATCTTCATTTCAGCTTAAATTTCTTCTCGTTGCTTAGCCAGAGCATCCTGAAGCATTTGAGCTAGCTAATCAGGAGTGATGGTGAATGCCTCCCTGGTTAGTCTCATGCTAGACATTGTGTCATCAGAAGTGATCATAGAACAAGTGTCCAAAAGTTCATCATACGAGGTCATTCCTTCATGCATTCTCTTGTAATCCCTACATCTGATGGCTCCTAACTGGAGTCGAGACATTCATTGAGCTATTCTTGGATTGACTTTTCCTCCCGGAGAAAAGTCAGGATTAGAGTCACTTGAATGCCACTTAGACTTTCCTTTATCAGCCATGTTGATGGTGACATATGGGAATTCATCATCCTGGACGGTAGATATTCTCTTGCAAAAGCATCTTGGCTTCGACTTTGATGCTTTAGTAGGAAGCCTCCGGAATACCGAGACTCTTTGCGGAGTGACTTTGGAGCAGCTATATTTAGATAATACTATCCTGATGAGCCTCTCACATGAACAATGAGAGCTCGTTTCTTGAATAGTCCTCTTTTGAGACTTATTCACACCATCAGCCTGATATTACAACTCATCGGCATGATGACCGGAGCACCCTATCGTTTGTTGGTATGACTTCCCAGGTATAACGCTATCTTTTGATGGACACGTCTTCTTCTGAGGATGTAAAGCCTTGATGGAATTCTCAGAAGTAGCATATTTAGAACCACCCCCTTACGAGCGTGAAACCTTAACGGGCTCCTGAGCTTCAACACGGACCCCCAGTCAGGCGGTGATGGGAATTCTCTTATGCATAGCGCACGAACAAGTACACTGAGGTGTCCCAGTTTGTTTGGAGGTGGCGGGACACTCTTGCGTAGCAGTTGGCTTGATATGAAACTGTGCACGACCCCAGTCTGAGAGGTTACTTGGGTTTTGTTTAACGGACCCAAGCGCTCTTTCACTGGTACTTTGCCTCGGTCTTCGTGCAAAGGACCAAGGCGATCTGCAACTGTGATTTTGAATTTGGATAGGTCAGGATTGATCCAAGGCTTCACTAGAGGTATGGGAGAAGCAACCATGGAGATTAGACCTGGAGCGGACATCAACGGAGGTGAGGAAGCGACCGTGGAGACGGGTGCTTGGGCGAGACAGGGGGAAGTGTTTCAGATGCATTGCCTTTGGGCAAGACACATTAGGGTGTCTCGGCTACACCATGGGCTATCTTGGGTTGTGAGACAGCTTGTGGTGTCTCGGCTATAGGAAACAACTTCAGGCATCCGCAAACTCGGTTTTCGCACAGTTTTGAACTTTAGCACCCAAACCTTATGGGATTTTAATAGTTCTTTAGCAACCTCTTCCTTCTTTATAAGAGTGCGAGCGGTGTGCGGCCGTGCACAGTGTTTTTTTGATGCACTCTTTCTCTCGATCGAACGAGTCCTCTTGACGAGAACCCACTCTTCGTCGACGGCTTGGAGGACATGTCAGAAACTTGCTGTTGACCAGGCTGAATTACTTGATGCTTCCCTGACTCAAAGTCTACGTAGGAACGAGCCCTATCGACCTGCTCCAAGGCATTGGCGAGCTGACGAGCGAGATGTTAGCGTTGCCTCTGACAAGCCCTCTTCGTCAGAGTTGGCAAACTTCGATTGAACGACTCCTTAACTAGGGAGGAATCATCGTGAGTAGAGCTTCCGACTTTGTGGATCGTTGGGATAACGTTGTGAGGGGAGGCCTTAGCAATGGTTAGATGAGAGTCGTCACCCTGAGCCTTCTTTAGCGTGTAAACCTTCTTCAATGATGAGATCCTCCCGTACTTGCGGGGAGGGGAAGATCTTGAGGAGGAGGATGATGAAAGATACTCCTCAAACTTTGCTTGGTCAAACTCATACTCAACTGCTGAATCAACCGGGATCTTGATCGGTTATGGTACTCCAGTCTCGGAAGCGAGACTATTGGCTTCCACTGTGATCGCCAGTGTTTGCGTCAAAAAATCAATTTCTTTACAGCTTCCATTACAATGTTTATTGTCTTACAACGGAATCACAAGAGTAATCCTTTTTATAAAACTTCTCTTTATAAAAAAAATAAAAAGATGATCTCCTAGAAACACACGTAGAAATTGTTTATCAATCGTTACTTGCGTGGGATCTTTGCATGTGTCGGGAATATGTTAGCCCGTGGACGATCGATTCACAGATCTGGATTGATCGTGAAGAATATTCGGTGTTCTTGTTTCAACTGGAAAACAAGAACAAAAGTAAATATCTCTGTGATGTGAAATAAATACTCTTCTCAAGATCAAAGCAATATTTGATCTCAAGGAATAGGGTGAAGGCCTACAGATCTCTCAAAATCTTCCTCTTTATGCACGAAGTTTTCCAAGATCTCACCTTTCACTCTGAAATTCGTGGGTTTCTGCTCTCAATTCGTCAGTCTCTCCTCAGCCTGCTCAACCCTAGTGCATAAGGATGCCAGAGGATATTCATGGGCTTTGGATGCTGTGTTTGTGGATAAGAATTCATGATTTTGGTGTATATTCAGTTAGTAATGACTTTCTCGTGTTTAAGGATGTTCCCAAGGGAGTTATGGAGCCAGTGGACCGCACTAACTCGACGAAAACATCAAAAAACGCGTCATCAGCTTCTCAGTGTGTGAGAGGTCTCACACTTCTGAGACACCTTGAGGTGTCTTGGAATTTGAGACAACAGTTCGAGTCTTATCGTTTCGTCATTTCGTCGCTTCGTTGCTTCGTCATTTCATGCTTTGTCTTTGTATCGGACGATGCTCTCTGACGTAGATAATAACGTTTTTTCGTCTTCTTTTTGCCTCGAGCTGTGTTCAGAAACCTATAGCTAAGTTTTTACGCCTACACTTATTTATTGCCTTAATTAACCGTGATGGGAGTTTGAGATATGACAAATAGTATACGCGAAGGAAAGTTAGGATCGAGTTGATTAGGGCCAGCCTACCTCCAATATAGAGTTGCTTACTTTTCCATAAGGATAGCCTCTTGGAAATTTTGTCTAACAGGGGTTGCCAGTCTTGCTTGATGAGGGCTCCCTTTTTCAATANGGTGATTTGCCGAAGTAGAAAAGGTTGGTTTGGCATAATTTATGCCCAGCAAATTGAAGGGAGCTGTTTGTGGAAAAATTTGCAGTAAAAGAAATGAAGGAAAAATTGATTTGTATTCCTTTAATCTCAGTTACAATTGGATTTACTGATTACAAAAGAGAGGAGAACGAATTTGATTCTCCCCTTTGTTTAAAACTGGGTTCTTCTTGGTAGCGATGGAGTGCCTCCTTCGAATGCTTGCGTCGAATTCGCTCTCCGTTGACGATCCGACCGTCCTATCTTACGAGAACGATTGACTTGTGTGACAAGTCTGAATTAGAATTCTTAGCGAACTTTAAGAACTCATAATGAGTTGGAAACTCTAAAAAGAATTGTTGAAAACTGAATAATCGACTAGTGTAATTAACTTGCGTTGCAAGTTAATTAAGAACTCTTAATAAGTTTAAGAACTCAGAGCGAGTTGAAACTCTATAACCGAGTTGTTAGAACCGAAAATTCGGTTAATAGCCAAGTAGATCTTCTGTTGGTGAAGAATTCTTTAAGATTTGATTAACTAACCGCCGAGCAATTCATTGATCTTTAGGGAAAATCGCCTTATCCGCCCAAGAATCCAACCTTATGCGGTTTCGATCTCCAAATCTTTCACCTTGTGCGGTTTAGCTGCCAAAACTAATCAACCCCTTACTCAGTTGAGTAATGCGGTTATTTATAGGGGATAAGGGATGTAACCAACCCCTAAATCCACTCCTAAGTGGGCGAAAATCCCTCAGAACGTGGGATAAATGGTTATGAGGCCGTTCAGCTTGTGTTTGAACAAGTCAAATGCATAAATTGGCGTTCTGGGCCTTAACTTTGCGCCTAAGACTTGAGACGCAGGGTTAAATCTCTGCTAGAGATTGGAAACGCACAGGCCGCATGCATTCTAGAAATTGGAGACGCACAGGCCGCTTGTGTGCTGAATCTCAACTCTGCGTCTTGAGTTTGAGACGCAGGATTGAGTGTTTGCTGAAGAACCCACAGTCTACGTGTGTTTTGAGTTTTAACTCTGCATTGCAGAGTTGAATGTCTGCTGAAGAACGCACAGGCCACGTGCATTTTGAGTTTGAGAAACGCAGAGGTGGCCTCTGCGTTTAGGAGAGGCAAAGGCTAATGCTCATGGATCTTTACTTGTTATGGGGTGTGAAAATCGTCAGATTGTAACTCTCACAGTTGGTTATGAAGGCTACTGAATAGAGTTTTTATCAGCTGTCGGAAGTGTTGTTGATTTGTAACTCTTCTCGATCTATGTGAAAAGTCCTCTGTTTGTAGCTTTCGTTTGTTGATATGAAAGCCATCTGATTATAACTTTTGTTGTTAAAGCTTGATGGGGATCAGCTATCTATTATGATTTTTAGACAGTCTACAGAACCCCCTCCAAAGTTTTTGAAAGTTCGCGGTTGACTGGGACGAATTTTCGGAATACTTTGGATCCCAAAATTTAGTGGATTGATTGTTCACTCCGTCTGATTTGAAGACGTCATGAACCTGGTTGTTGTAATGTTGAAATTATGTTACCCCAAACCAAACAACGTAACTTTTGAGTCTTGATGACAATAAACTTAATCAAACAAACTAAATCCCAAGTCATCGTCAGACTCATCGACAGGTTCATCCTTCTTCTCTTCTTCCTTAGAGGCAGGAGCAGTAGCATTCTCAGCAGATGGAACAGAGATAACAGCAACAGCAAACTTGCTCGGATCCTTTAGATACTCCTTCACCCTCTCAGCATGTGGAAAGGTGTATTCAATGTCAACAGCAATAGCAAGGACGTTCTTGTAGGCATTGACGAACATGTGAGGCATGGCTGCAAGAGCTGGGTAAGAGAGAGCGAAGGACAGCGAAGCAACCATAGAAACACCAGCTGCAAACTTATCAACGAGGTCATCCTCCATGAGGTTGAACACCTCTGGGCTTAAGACAGATCCATTGTCATAGACAGAGAGAATCGCAATCCCACATGAGAGGGGCTTTATCCTAAATTTAGTCAGGAGGACAGCCTCAGAGGAATCCGCTTTATTTCCTTTCTTGATTAGCTCAACTTACTCTTTGTTGGGATGTTAAGCCATTTAGAAGAATGAGTTGCGCGTCAGATCGTGTCTTCATTTAATCTTCGTTGGGATGTTAAGCCACTTAGAGGAATGAATTGCGCGTTGGATCGAGCCAGATGATTTCAACGTTGCTGATTGTAATCTGCTTGTACCCATCCAATAGACTCCCCAGTGGAGTCGTCTGTTTCTTCTCGGCTTTGGTCACCTTGCTAGCTGACATCAATCTTTCTCTATTTATTTGAAGCTATGTCTTAGCTTTAAGCGTCGAGAAATTCGTTTGGTTGCGTTAAAACGCACAGGTGAATTGCCAAAGAATTGAAGCGCATAGTTGAACTCTACGTTCAGAAGCTCAACCAACACAGACGCACAGGCCGCGTTTGGCGGGATTCTGGGCTTAGAATCTCGCCCCGATTCGACAGCTCATGTCTGTTTATAAATAGACCGCTGAGATCAAATCAAAAGTCATTCGACTTTTCATCTGTTCTTTCTCGAAAGATTTTAACGAAGACTCTTCGTTTTGAACTCCGACGAACCTTGTTCATCCTCTTCGACCATCATCCTCTATGGGCCCAAGAAAGAAGACTGTCTCCCATCAAAGGTCGGCCGCTGTCACTGCTTCGAGTTCTCGGTCAACCTCAGCTGTCGGCGGTGACGAAACTCAGGCTGGTGCGCCGTTGACACAGGCTTCTCTCGTCGGTGGTAAGTATCGACCTTCATGGCCACAAAACTTGCTTCGGCGAGTTCTTTGAAAATCCTAGATGGGTTCTTGTGAATGAGGAAGATGACTCGTTTTGATATTATAACGCAGAGTTGGGACTTTACGTTTCGAATTTAAAACGTTGGGGTCCGACCTCTGCGTTAATAAGTTTTGACGCATGGTCTGGGCTGAGCGTTAGAAAGTTTAACGCAGAGTTCAACCTCTGCGTTGATAAACTTTAACGCCAGATCTGAACTATGTGTTTGAAAACTTAACGCAGAGTTCGACCTCTACGTTGATAACATTCAACGCCAGGTTTGAGTTGTGCGTTTGAAAACTTAACACAGAGTTTGACCTCTGCGTTGATAATATTCAACGCCAGGTTTGAGCTGTGCGTTTGAAAACTTAACGCAGAGTTCGACCTATGCGTTGATAATATTCAACGCCAGGTTTGAGCTGTGCGTTTGAAAGCTTAACGCAGAGTTCGACCTCTGTGTTGATAAAATTCAACGCTAGGTTTGAACTGTGCATTTGAAAACTTAACGCAGAGTTCGACCTCTGCGTTGATAATATTCAACGCCAGGTTTGAGCTGTGCGTTTGAAAGCTTAACGCAGAGTTCGACCTCTGTGTTGATAAAATTCAACGCCAGGTTTGAACTGTGCGTTCGAAAGCTCTCACTCCTCTAGGGATTTTGACTAAGGTTTCCTTTGTTTTATTTCCTCGTTGACTAATTGAGTACTAATTGAGTACTTTTTTCTTTTGCAGTGCCTTACTCCCACGAACCTCTTACTCTTTGTCACCATTTCGGGCGTGAGGGTGGCGTGGATTTAAATATGTAATTCAATCTACGTCAAGAACTCCCAATATTCCAAGATACCGACAAGGATCGTGTCACTCTGATCTCGAATCCAAGCACGGCTGTACTCAGGATTCTAGTTACAGACGCCAAGTTTGAAAATGAATCCCGCAAGAAGCTCACCAAATCAGTTTTTCTATTTGGGGATCATGTCACTATCTCGAAAGAGACCATACATGGTGGCCATTACAAATGGCTAAGGCAAATCGGGGATCGCCGCTTCTTCCTCCCT
>NC_033797.1:50536465-50556251 GCF_001876935.1 Asparagus officinalis | reverse complement strand
CCATTACAAATGGCTAAGGCAAATCGGGGATCGCCGCTTCTTCCTCCCTGATATGCACAGAATGTTTCCCATTTCTTACTATCAGTGTGCCTCTGTTCCCCGCCATATGAATTGGGACTTGGTTAGAGAGCAGGATGGGGGTAGCTATTGGGGTTTTGACTTACAAGAGCGTACACACCATTGGTTACAATCGACAGGTGTTAGCTTTGGAGCCCTGCTTATTCTCACGGGGATATCCTTTAGGAGAAACGGCTATCACAGCCAATACTTTTATGCAGAGGTTTCTGGCTGTAAAAGGGGAGTTCCCCTCTTCAGTATTCAGAACTCCTGGATGGGTCCATTCTAGCAAAGCAGGATGGTGGGCCCAAATGACAGAATTTGTGCTGACAGAGCTAGAAGGGTCATTAGCTCGATTTGGGCTCAGTTGCCCTATAATGGCTACCAAATGTGGTATTGCCTACAACCACTATAATTTCTTTGTCGTTCTGGAGAGATATAATCCGGAGACTTGCACATTTTTTATGCCGGAAGGAGAATTAGGGTTTGCCCTACATGAAATGTATGATGTTTCGGGCCTTCCTTTTAGTAATTTGCCCTATGAAGAATTCATCCCTGGGTCCAATGAGCTCAGAATTTTGAAGGAGACGAATCCTGAAGTGCGACGACATCGACGAATCCGACGAAGCGACAGAATAATCCACCCTGCAGAACAACTACAGCAGGAGAATCAACTATCAGCCCAACGAGACGCGACAATCCACGAATCACATCAAATCAATCCCAATTCGCGACGCCAACTCAGACATTTTTACTCCAAATCAGAAATCCAAATACGGCCAAATCAGGAATCAAAATCTGTACTAAGCCAAATTGCAAATCCATCAAAATCAGAGTTCGCACGTCAATCCGAACACGACAAAACGATACACAGAAAACGACCGAAAAATAGCGAAACACCCGCCCGCGAGCCTCGCAAAGCCGACCCACCCCAAGGCTCGCCTTTGCCGAGCCACCTTTTAGGGGCCGCGCGACTAGCCACCGAGTTCGCCAAACCGACCACCCCCAAGCCTCTCCAAGCCGACCACCTTGGATGCTCGGCGGTCCGCACCCAACCTCGCGCGCCCCGCGATAACTTCGGCCTCCCGACCACCTCATGCTCCCGCCGACCACCTCGGGGCCGCGGCCGCCCCGACCCCACCTCGGGTGGCACTCATGGACCACCACCCAAAGGCTACCACCAGCTACGGCCACCCCGACTGGCCGACCAGTGCCCGAGTTGCCGATCATGCAACTGCCACAATCCCTTTTTCACCACTGTCCTGCAAGCCTAAAAATAGGCCTATATTTCATCTTCGGATGTGAACTTTCAAACCGAAACATCTCCAGATGAAGAGTGAAACTCGAACCTGAAGACACGAAAGAACTTGCAACACATTTCATATCTGATCCTCGCCGACCATCCACTCAGAAAAGGCAGATCCGAAGGAAGAAAGAACAGATCTGAATCTATCACGAGGCTAACACTCCAATCTAACTTTCTAGCAGTCTCGAGATCCCAAGCCGATTATTCCTTGGTGATAATCCTCCGCTACTATTCCCTTCTGAAATACCCGTACCGTTATCCACGCATCTAGATCGCCCGGTGTCCACGCGATTCAACCCCGGCCGCAGGAAAAAACCACCAACGACCCCACCGCAAAACAGAGCTTTACGTAGTTTACAACAGAGGAAGCAGTTTTTACAATTTCTTCTTTATCTTGATTATAGTTTAACGCATCTAAACAAAGACCGATCTTTCCTATAACTCAAAACTGATAACTTCAATGCATCTATCTCATTAATGAAAAAGAACAAGTTTAACACAGAACAACAACTCTTAATATTTTCCTTGAAAACTCGTTGCTTCATTCATTCAATGAATTTACATCTTATTAAGCTTTTCGACTTACAAAGATCCGCTTTTATAATCCGTTACAACTAAATCAAAGAAAATAAAGAAAACATTACCAATCTCTCCTCTTAACAAAATTCACCGACTTCTCTGCTTTTCGTCTTCCGCTCCGCTTTGCTCAGCTTCTGCCTGCGCAGTTCGTTAATATCCTGCCACCCGCTAGCGAGCTAATTACACGTCGTATACACGTCTAAGAATCGTATTAATTCCAACGAAGGGAAAAATAGCGTAAGGATTAATCCACCAGAAATAATACGCTGGATCGCGAGACTTAAAGACCAAAGCTTGATCTGGGACGTGTTTATAGCCTTTAGATCTCAATCTGTCTTCTTCCTCTCCAGATCCGCCTTCTGACGTGTCACATTGTCGCCGAGATCAAGATACTGAAGGTACATATCTTCTGGTCTTCAAGCCCCCCCGAGTTCCACTCTCAATCCGGCAAGTTTCGGCTCTCTGAAAAGTTCACCTCCGAAAAAAACAATCTCCTAGGGCCTAATTTATAGCTCTCAAGCTAACAAGTCTGCAAAAAGAAAATTGACTGCCCTCTGCCACTTCCCACCTCTGCCACCGGTCGCCACCTCGAGTGCCATCACCTGTGCCCTACACACCTTGGGAGCTCTCCACATAAGCCGAGCCCACCCCAAACTGTGCTCGGCCACGACCACCCGGTTTTCGCTCGCCCGAACCACCCCCCGGAGGTCTCGCCACCAGCCACCCAGATGCGCGCCTTGCGAGCACCTTAGATCGCTCCCACCAGCCACCTCAATGCTCGGCTAAGCGAAATCACCTTGGCCGGCTTTGCTAACAAGCCCCCGTCTCGTTTTCCGACTTTTCGAGTCGTCTCTTTGTCTCTTCCTTGTTCCGTTGACCTAACTCTCATTGATCGTTTATTTTGGCCAGTAATTTGATTCCTATTTGCCGCCAGATATTTCGATCAGGGTTTGCAGTAAATCCTTTCGGAGCGATGTCCGAAATGATCTGATTTCGATCTGATTTCCGTCCGAAAAGCAGCTCATCTGGATGATCATGATCCTCAACTCATTTAGTCTCTGAATTCTCACCGCTTGCGATTCATTCCCCTCTGCTAATCCCCATTCGTCAAGATTCTCGTCCTCGTGGCTCGTCGTGGTGTCCGAATGCTATTGTCCTAAACTGCACTAGAAACGATTTTATATATCTACAGATAACCCCCTCCAAAGTATTATCATCTCGTTCTTTTATAGAAGACGTCTGAAACTGGATATGCTTATCTTACATTGATCCCAATCTCATCGGTGTAATGACTTGAGAATGACTTCCTTCTTGATCCTTCAATCGCCAGGCTTTTCTTGCTTGTCGAAGTCGTTAAGATTCGGGCCTCATTTATTGTCTGACCTTTTTTTCGAATTTGTGAACTGACAGCGATTCCTTGAGTACCATTGATTTGCGTATCGATGCTTTATGCACAACGCGTTGCCGTGAATTGTTTAGTTTATTTCCTTAAGAATTAATGGGATTAAACAATATCTCCGAAAAAACTTCTCAAACCACAAAAGTTTAGGAAAAATTTATTTATACTGTCATATTATAACCTCTTAAGTGGAGCCACGTATTGAAACGAACAATAAGTTTTATACTTCGTTCATTAACTGTTTTCTGTGCAAGTTTGGCCTAAATGACCTAACCTGTGCCTGTTTAAATCAAGAAGACCAAAAAAAAAAAACAGCCACCAACCGTGGCCACTTTTTGTTGTTTATCTTAGTGACATCTGCTCATGCAAAAAAAAGTCACGCCTTCCCAAAACTTCCTGTTGGTTCTGTATGTAGCGAAAATCTAATAATGGAGGAGAGTGAATCATTGAGGATATGTGAAATAACGAAATACCCGAGCTTCCGAAGGTTAAATCCTCCACGAATATTTAGAAAAGTAAATATGAAAAAGGGACCTTTGACTTCATAGTATTTTATCATGAATATCATTTTAATCAGTTTCGAATGTAGACTCTCCGTATTTCACAATTTCCAAATTAGAGATTTAATCCTTCGCTCGAACTTGATGCTCCGTGGCCTCGTTCTGGTATCTATTGTTCATTACTCAATCCACCTCCACTACATATAAATATAAAAGGGGGTCTTTTCCTATATCATTGTTTCATGTACGTTCCTAAATGGCGCCTTTGCAAAGCCTTTACTCCCCCATCTATTATTAACATGTTCCTTTTAAGTTTCTCTCCCTCGAGCCGTCCGATTCCTGTCCCCTCAAAACTCATCTTCTCTTATATTCATCCTTCCGTTTAATTACCGTGAGAATGTTAAGAAATCCTCTGAATACTTCCATAATTATACACTTTCTCTAGAACCCCTCCCCCGACCGTGGTCAGCACTTCCAAGATCAATTTCATCCCCGCACTTCCCCTCAGTATATCTCCGTAATCTTCATCTATTATGTGCTCTAGTTATGCGAATACGGGAT
Organism: Asparagus officinalis; assembly: GCF_001876935.1. NCBI lineage: Eukaryota > Viridiplantae > Streptophyta > Magnoliopsida > Asparagales > Asparagaceae > Asparagus > Asparagus officinalis. The sequence continues at coordinate 50,551,849 of NC_033797.1, read as the reverse complement.
CATATAAGTGTGAGATGATTTTANTTCCGTGCGATTCGTCGATCTCGTCGCCTCGTTGGCTCGTCGGTTTGTGCCGAGCTATGCTAAGGGACCTATAAGCGATTTTATATGCCTACAGGTACGACCAATTATATGTTGGAAATCCGAGGGGCCAGCTTGCAATTGTGGGCAACATATATGAGGGAGCTCGGGCCTGGTATTACTCTACCACAGGCTACACTGGAGCTACCTTTAGATTACCTCACAAAGCGCCTAATTCTCTTCTCTCCATGGCTTTCTGCAACTGGTATCATATAGCTTCTAAGATACCCGATTATAAGCTAAACCTGTCAGGCCTTCGAGAGATTAGAAGGATGTATTCGTCCCGGAAAGGAGCTCGAGTATGTCGTCTGAAGGGGATCAACGAGTTTTTACATTGTGAGGATGAGGCTAAGGAAGGAGAAAGGGACCTAGGACTAGAGAACGCTCCAATAGTGAGCCCTAGGGCTGCTGAAACTCTAAGAACAAAGGCATCTGGAAAGAGGGCTCTGACCGAAGAAGAAGCACTTCAGTACGAGAAACGTACCCGCAGGAAATTGCTAGTAGACCCTCCTTCCCAGAAATTAATGGCGGATGCTTTTAAATCTGCCAGGGGAGGGGAAGAGCAAGAACCAGCTGCAGCAAATCGTCCCGATCGCACAGGCCCTCCTTCTGGGGGTTCTGCATTTTCTGGAGAATTTTCCTCTTACTGTCCTTTGGATCAGGAAGAGGGTGGAATATGGGGGCTTCTCCTATAATAGACCCTGATATTTCACCATTTCCAGATCAAATTCCAGGTGCTACCCCTTCGTCTGCAGGGACATTGCCTACAACGTCTCCCTCTAAAGAGATTAGATTGCCTACAGATGAACTGGTGACGGACGAACTTGCGAATTTTAACGAGAATCAGTCTCCTACTTCTTCCGTGTTATTGCCACATTCGGGGACCATTATTCCTAGTCCGACGACTGGCAGAATGACTAAAGTGGATATGACTACAAATTCTCCAAGACTTTCGGCTGCAGATGATGAAGAAGCGTTAGATTATGGGACTTCTTCGCGTAGTGTCGACGCTGATGAGGGGGAAAGTGATGGTGACGATAATTTGGTTGGCTGGGCCACGCCGCCACCACTTTCTTCTGATAAGGCATCCGCTTACGTTCCTTCTTCCCCCATTGGTAAAGATTATCCATTCTGATTTGTCTGGTGTTTCTTTATTTTATACTAACTGCTCTTTTGTGTAGGTTCTCCGACTCACGAGGTTGCTGACATGACTTTGCCCCCGGGCCAACAAGCGGCAGTTACTTCTCCTTCTGAGCAAATACCAGCAACATCGACCCCTTTGCAAGAAGAATCCCCTCCGTTAATGATTCCTCTCAAATCTGTGGGGACGGAGAATGTGCTAAGTTCAGCCCAGACAGGGGCACTCATGATTCTCCCTTCTAGTCCTTCACAATTGGACGTCATTATGGCTTCCCCTGCTTCTTCACGATCGTCACCCACCGTTCTTGCGTCAGGGTCTACAATTTTGGGCTCCCCGTCAACATCTCCTGTAAAATCTCTGAGTCTAATGGTCATCCCCTCTGTGCTTAGAATTCTTGTACCACCCCTGGAGGATATGATGAAGGTGTCTATTGAGGAGGTTGGCGCCGGACGAGCTTCATTTGATTCTTTTAAACCAATACTCTTGCATTCCTTGAGCGGCATTCGATATATGGATAATGCTCATTGGTTTCAGCACTACTCCGAGAACATCTCTCGGTTGGAAAAAGATCTGAGGACTTTGGAAGAATTGTGTTGCGCCGATATTGCTGCCCAGACCACATTAGTTTTTGATAATCTTAAGCCTGAAGCAACCCGCCAATATGAAACTCTTCAAGAAAATATCACTGAAAGGGAGCTTGAGATTGCATCCTTACAGGGCAATGCATTCAGAAGCAACACGATGTGGATGCTTCTAATGCTGCCGTACAAACGTCTAGGGTAGCAATTGATCGACTAGAGGTGGAGTTGGCTTGACACAGGGCCGAGCTGGCGCGAGAAGAGGAGATTTTAAAGAGGCTCACATTAGAAAGCGTGAAAACCTACGCCACCTATCGTTCGTCGGTCCAGTACCTTGAACTTATCCAAAAGGAAGCTATTGCGATGACACCGGATGAGACCGCACTTAAGAAGAAAGCCGAGGTAATGGTGCAGGCCGCTCACAAAGAAAGACTATCTGCTATTAAGTCCCACCTTTCGTCTTTCACTTTTACTGGTCCGGGGGCTTAATTATGTATTGTTCTTTTTTGTTTGATAAGAACAAGATTCTTGTATCACTTCTTAATATTTCTGAGTAAAATAAAAAGAGTGATTTTGGCTTTTCTCTATTTATTGCATGTGTCGTGTTCTGACTTGCAACAATGAAATTATATGAAGAATGCCAAGGCTTTTCTCTATTTATTGCATGTGTCGTGTTCTGACTTGCAACAATGAAATTATATGAAGAATGCCAATTTTTATAAAATTTTCTTTATTACCATTTAAGATAATTCTAGAAAAATTTTAACTTGTCGAGGATACGTACTCGTCACTCCCTTAGGATATGACTCGTTCAATAGAAATCCACAAGTGCCAATTTAAAACTTTCTCTATTATCATTCACGATAATTTCGGGAAATTTTAATCTGTTGGGGACGGGTATATGAACACTTGTTATTCTTATGTAGAAGAATTAACTGGTTCAAACGAGTTGGAACTATTAGAGGTATCTTATTAACATAACAGAGATTTGTGGATCTATCGCTCTATTGAAAAGAGTCAATAGATTAAGTTTGTCAGAGGTATGATATTACCATGACGAGAAGAAGTATTGCGATCAGGGCAATTTAGGACTTATCGCTCTATTAGGGAGAGTTAATAAGTGGATTTTTATCAGAGGTGTGGTATTAACGTGATAGGAAGAATATTGCGATCGGGGCAATTTTGAGGACTTATCGCTCTATTGGGGAGAGTCGATAAGTGGATTTTTGTCAGATGTGTGATATTAACATGACAGGAAGAATATTGCGATCATGGTAATTTTGAGGACTTATCGCTCTATTGGGGAGAGTCGATAAGTGGATTTTTATCAGAGGTGTGGTATTAACATGACAGGAAGAATATTGCGATCGGGGCAATTTTGAGGACTTATCGCTCTATTGGGGAGAGTCGATAAGTGGATTTTTGTCAGAGGTGTGGTATTAACGTGACAGGAAGAATATTGCGATCGGGGCAATTTTGAGGACTTATCGCTCTATTGGGGAGAGTCGATAAGTGGATTTTGGCAGAGGCATTGTCGTTGCAGTGATTCAAGTTCAATTCAAGCTCTCCGGGGATGATATTCGTCTGAGGTGTAATATTAACCTGACGAGGATTTAGGCTCTGCTGAGGAGACACAGAGGTTTAACAACGCTCTGTTCATGCTCTTGAGGAATAAATGTTATGTTTGAAAACATAAGTATAGATCTTCCTTTTAGAAGAGTGGCAACGCAAAGGTAACCTTTGCATTTGAGGTTCGAAATACAGAGTTAAGAACTCTTGTAACGCAGGTTTAAGCCTTGCGTTTGGGAATTGAACGCAGAGATGAGTTCTGCGTTTAAAGTCCAACCGACTTTATCTACTAACGCGGAAGATCGTGTTTCAGAGATGGTTGGGATTCTTTCCTAGAATCCCACACCGATTTAACAGTTTGACAGCTGTTATAAATAGACCTGAAGGGTCACATCAAGAGTTATTTGACTCTTTCTACTTTTAGCTTGATTCCAAGAACGAGAATTCTCATCTGAATTTCGATTGATTCCCCGACGAACTCCGCCTTCTCCGATCGACTACACGCATGGCGCCTAGGAGGATGAGCTTGGGTTCTAAGAAGATTGTCAAGACGGCTTTGGAGACATCGCTGGCCGAGAACGCCGGTGGCGTTGCTGCTCTCGCGGGCGCCTCGACATTGCCGCCACTGTTGCATGGACTTCGTTGCTGTGGTAAGGGGTGGCCATAGTAACTTGTTTCGACAAGTTTTCTGAAAACCCTAGATGGGTTCTTATCAACGAGAAAGATGACTCGTTTCTTTATAATTGGAACGCACAGTTAGAACTTTGCGTTAACTATAAACTCCAATCGTGAGTTTAGACTCTGCGTTTAAAGCGTAGATTTTGAATAACGCAAATTTTGAATTCTGCGTTTAAGATGAATAACGCAGTTTTTGAAGTCTGCGTTTAAGATCAATAACGCAGATTTTGAAGTCTGCGTTTAAGATAAATAACGCAGGTTTTGAAGTTTGCGTTCAAGATAAATAATGCAGATTTTGAAGTCTGCGTTCAAGATAAATAACGCAGATTTTGAAGTCTGTGTTGAAGATTAAAAACGCAGATTTAGGAGCCTGGGTTCAGGATTATTTCCTTTCATTAACAACTCCTTTTAATTACTAACTTCTATTTCTTGTTTCGTAGTGCTTTTTTCCAATGTGCCGCTTCTGCCGGAACAGCATTTCAGCTATACTGACGATCCAGAAGTGGGGAGAACTTTTGGTCTTCGCAGAGAGATTCCTTTATGTACTTTTCCTAGCTTGGAGCGAGCACATTTAATTAGGTTTGCCGGATGTTCTACTCTTAGGATTCTGATCACTGATCTGGATCTAGAAACACCTGCAGGTCTGGATCAATTTGTCAAACTGGCGTTCTTGTTTGGAGATCATATATTGGCTGATGATCAAGTTGGGTATATAGAAGATTCTCGGATGCTGCGCTGGGTCGATGATCATTTCTTCTTTCTCCCAAGCATGAAGAGAATGTATCCGCTTTCATAATTCCTGAGTGTCGGTGATCGTAGAGGTTTGGCCTTTGATCTTGTCAAGGAGAAAGAGAACATCTCATTTGGATCTGGTCGATCATCTCGGGTACGTATTGCTGGGCAACTCAAGTGTCTGAGACCTGACAGATTTGAGAAAAAGGACCTCGCTCAGGAGGCACCTCTTCCGGCGAACATCTTCATACGCCAGTCGAGGCGAATTTCCTGCACAAGCCTTTCGTTCTCCTAGCTGGTTGTTCTCTGGAGAGGATGGCTGGTGGACCCGGATGATGGATTTTGTTCTTGAAGAACTCAAGGAGCCTCTCACTCAGTCTGGCCTTACAATACCAGTACAGGCTACAAGGCGTGGAATCGCTCAGAATTATCCCTTTTTCTTTGCTATGCTGGAGCGGTACAATCCGGATAGCTGCACCTTTTTCACACCCATCGAGGAGTTGGGATTTGCTCTCCATGAGATGCATGCAGTATCAGGACTATCCTTTGGGCAAATGCCCTATGAAGAATTTGTTCCAACAACTGAGGAACTTTCCATTCTAAAGACTGCTCATCCAGGGATATACACCACTTTTTGGAGTTGATGTGTCATTTCCATATCTGCGCTCAGGTCGCTGGGACGCGTGGAGGTGGTCTCATGCATACAGCCTGGGTAGATTATCTATTTCAGAATTTGGGTTAGAAAGATTTGATGGTGACCCGTCTTGCTGTAAGCTCTTCTAAGAGCATTAAAGCCCGCATCAAGGCTCCTAATGTCACTTATAAGAACAAGTATTTAGAAGATGGATTTGAAGCTGATAGTGAATTTGAAAGTTTTCATCATCAATCTGCAATTCCCATTTCTGACACGGCCCTCCTAGCTGGTTTCCTGATGCTATGGTTGAAGCGGTGCGTCGTGCCAACAAAACTGGCTGAATCGATTCTGGCAGAGGTAGTCTATCCAGACGTTCTTCTGGCTCACGGAAGACCTTTAAATCTTCTCTCTGCAATGACAGGTTGTCTGCAGAGAGGCCTGCGTGATCTGATTTCTGAATTCCTCGATATTAAGGAGATCAGTGTAGCTAGGAGGAAAGTTTGGAAGACTCCTCAGCCCCGCGCACCAATGCCCTATACTTATTTAGTGGCTTGGTCTGTGCTGCATTGTCCTTCTTTGATGACAGGGATTATGCCTGACAACAATATTTCTCTGCCTTTTGTGCAGAGGCTTGAGTCAGCCACGTGGACGACTGTGTACATAGTTCGGGCTAGACAATTCCTGTCCCTCGGGAGCAACTACGATCTTTTTTGTTGCTGCCCTTGCTTTGATGGGGCTGAAGAAGAAGGACCTAAGTTTGGCGATGTAGTCTTCGAAGGGTCCTCACTTTTAAATACGGGGACCTTCCAATGGCTTCTCGCTATCAGAGTAGGCTACCTGGTTTTCCGACTGGGCGAGAGATGCATAATTGAGCCATATATTCCTTCGCGTTTTGCTCGACAGTTCGGGTACGACCAGCTTTATGTTGGTAACCCTAATCCGCAATTAGCTCACATCGGGAATCTATACGAAGGCTCTTGTGCATTGTATTTCTTTTCTGACCGAGGGACTCATGCGCAGTTCACTCTGCCCAGTTTGCCGCCTAGCTGCTCAATCGTAGCTGACTTCCGCGATTGGTTTGACAAGGCTTCTCAAATCCCAGAGTATGATGTATATACCTCATGTATAAATAAGATCCGGGAACTTTATAAGTCGAGAAGTGGTTCTACCAGGGCTCGATTACTGGGGATAGAGGATTATCTGTCTTACGAACGAGAGGAGGTCGGAATCGAGGAGATCCCAGAGGAATTACCCGCTGCTGAGCCTTCTGAAGAAGAGGCTACTAAAGACATTCTTGAGGGAGCACCCCTTCCTGAGCCTCGCTCCTTAAGATCATCAGGGAAGAGGCCCCTTACTGCTGAGGAAGTAGGTGAATATGACAGAAGCATTCGCAAACGAAAACCCATTGCAGCTAAGAATTCCAAGAAAACCAAGTTGATGGGGGATGCCATAAAGTCGGCATGTGCTGTTGGCCTTCTTGTTTTAATGATGTTTAACAAACAATTTACTTCTAATGTTATTTGTCTAGTGTTTGTGTTTTCGTATTTATTCTAGGCAAACAACATGTTGGAGGTTGGATGGATTGCGCCATAATGATCATATCAAATGGAGGTTGGCGGAATAGTGGAGTGAAGCCTTGCTATCAAGTTAAAGATCCAATTACAAGCTTCATCCAAGTTTACCAAGTTGAGCTACAATGAAGATCAAGATCAAGCTTGGGTAACATTAGTTTAAGTTTATATTATGTGTGTTGGTACTTTAAGCTAAATATTATATTCACACACATTATATATATATATACATACATAGTTTTGAGTTTTCATGTTTATAAATATGAGATTGCATATTTCATATTTATTATTGTGTTTTATATATATTGCATAGAATATGCAATTTTGTGAAAATATTATTTTCTTAGTTTTTGGACTTAACAATAATCATATACATATTTTATTAAGTCTACAAAATCATTGTGCAAAGTTTCAAAATATGGTTTAGCCAAAATGTCAAAATTCACATGTTTACATTTTCATGTTTTAGCTTATTTTGTAAAATGATGATATTTTTTTATTTGGGAAGTCCTTTTTGGAAACCAGTCATTGTAGCATGTTTATTATCATATCTACAATCATTCTCCAAAGTTTTACATTTTTTGGAATTTATTTGATATTTTTAAACAGTATTTTAAAATCAGAAAAACGGTTTTCATACTTCATTTTCATGTATCAGTCCTCGATCGACCGCCCCTGTGTTCCTTCGTCAGTGGGCAGCAGAAAGTTTGTCGGTCGATCGCTGTGGTCGACCGAGAGCTCGAGACTTCCCACGGTCGACCGCACCGGTCGACCGAAGAAGTATCTGCTCGTTTTCTTAGTTTGGGATCTGGATCGCGGTCGATCGCGAATTTTTTCGGTCGACCGCCGCTCTGTCAGTTCTGTTCCAACGGCTATTTCTTGTTACCGTTGGCTGGGGCTTTTTTGTCATTTGTTTGGGGTTTTTTGCTGTTGTTTCCTCTTTCTATATAAACCCCCAAACCCCCTTCTATCTTAGCAACCATGAGAGTGTTTTAAATAAGTTTAAGAAAGTTTTTAACAAGAGTTTATGGTTGGTTTGAGTTTGGTTTAAAGCTGTTTTGGTTTTCACAAGTGAAGGAGATCATCTTCTTGTTTGGGCTTCAATCTCTATCTCTCCATCTTGTTATTCAGAGAAGAATCTCTAAACTCATTTCTAGCTTTTTATTATTTTGTTTATAATTTCTATATGCTAGATTTTAATTGAGTTTAGTTTGATTTTGATTTCACTCATTGTTGCACACACCCACTTGAGCTTATTGTATTTACATTCATAATATATTTGGGGTTGTGAGAGTTGTAACATTGAGTGTGAGCTTTCATTGTGTTCTCATCCATAGTAGAGAACGAACAATTATTGAGCCTATTGTGAGATTCACTTTGTAATACACTTGTACACCGAGAGGAGTGTGTGGTGAGAGTCGGGGATCGTTCTAAGAGGAGTGGCGTCGGTTGACGAGCCTAGGGAGAGGTTGTAACCGAGCACTTGAGGGAGACACGGCTAAATCCAACACTTGTTAGGGTGTAGAGTGTGATTGCAAGAGTGTCGATTGTAAAGTTTTCGGTTAGCTAGAAAACCGAGTGTGAGGTGTAAACGTTATTCGGGTGAACGTAGAAAACCCGGTTGTGATAGTGGATTTGTCCCCGCGAGTGGGGAGCGGAGACGTAGGGCGGAAGGTCCGAACTCCGTGATCATATTGCTTGTTTGAGTTTGGCTTAGCACTTATAATTGTTCATCTTTATAGCCTTTCTCTCATTGTTTATTTCATCCACTATATCATTTGTTTATGTTACCCTTGTGTTTGCATATCCTTACATATATCACATTGTCTATATCTCTTTGTTAGGATATATCTTATTGTTTATATATCCTTGCATATATTTCTATCATAACATACATACATATATGTTTTAACTTGATTAATCATATAAGTGTTTGAATTATAGGACTGTATGTAGGGAAAATTGCAAAGAAAAGAACAAAGAAAATTGATTTGTATTCCTTTGTTTCTGATTACAATTCGATTACAAAAGAGAAGAGAACGAATTTGATTCACCCCTTTGTTTAAAACTGGGTTCTTCACGGTGGCGATGGAGTGCCTCCCTCGAATACTCGTGTCGAGTTTGCTCTCCGTTGACGATACGCATGTCTTGATTCACTGGAACGATGTCTTCTCCTCACGATTTGACGTTGTGGAGAACTTGCGTGGCAAGTTTTAGAACTCTGAATGAGTTGATAACTCTGAACGAGTTTTAACTCTTGAAAAAGAGTTGATTTAAACCGAAAATCGGTTAATAGCCGAAGGCTTCAAGGAATGCTCCAAAGGATGAATGCCGATCTCTCCTGTTGCTACCACGCCGAAGGGTTAATCCGAGCCAAGAAATTCCCTCCTCATTGCCAAGTCTTTGATCCAAAAAGCCAGCCTGAAAAAGCCTTGAACTCTAGACCAAAGAAGCCAACCTTGAACTCAGTTGAGTTTACTTGCTTTTTATAGGGGATTAAGGGGGTGTAACTGCCCTCTAAATCCGCTCCTAAGTGGGCGTGATTTCCTCAGATCGTGGGGAAAACGGTTCTGAAACCGTTCGACTCATATTTGAATGAGTCAAACGCCCAACCTGGCGTTCAGGACCCTAACCTCGCGTCTTAGGATTGAGACGCGAGGTTGGGTGTTGACTGAACATCCAGAACGCGAGGGTCGCTCACGTTTCGCTTGTTGTAACACGGGTCCGACTCCAGCGTTTTGATGTTGTAACGTGGGTTTGACCCTGGCGTTTTGATGTTATAACGCGGGTTCGACCCTCGTGTTTTGATGTTGTAACGTGGGTTCGACCCTGGCGTTTTACTGTTGACACACGGGGAGGACCTCTGTGTTTTGGTGTTGATACGTGGGTTCGACCCTCGCGTTTTGATGTTTGTAACGCGGGATCGACCCCGGCGTTTTGATGTTGACACACGGGGAGGACCTCCGCGTCTTGTCTTGAAGAGATTATCACAAAGTAATCTCTTTTGTCATAGCGTTGCAAAGATCATTGTCTTGTAATCTTCGTCTTGGCTCCTTGAGAATATGAGAGTCGTCAGATTGTAACTCCCGATGTTGATTGTGAATGCTGTTGAACTAGAGCTCTCATCGGTTGTCGTGAAGGTTGTCAGATTGTAACCTTCAGCGATCTATGTGAAAGTCTTCGAATTGTAGTCTTCTGGAAGTCGTCAGATTGTAACTTCCATCATCGGTGGTTGATGGGGGATAAGCTTTCTATTGTGATTTTTAGACAGCCTACAGAACCCCCTCCAAAGTTTTCGAAAGTTCGCGGTTGACTGGGATGAATTTTCGGAATACTTTGGACCTCAACTCTGATCTTGGAGCTGTTGATTCCTTATCGTAAAGGAGTTGTTCTCTGCACTCACTTCGAAGGTATCTTGGTTGAAGGGATTTGCCACGTAGGACCTTTGTGAAGGTATGCGTCATAATCCTGCTTCTGGAATGCGGGGGTGGGCCCTGCATTTTGGACTTGAGACGCGGGGCTGACTTCTGCATTTTGAATTTGGAACCCGGGTGTGACCTCGGCGTCGTGATTTTTGTAACACGGGTCTGACCTCGGCGTTTTGAATTTGGAACCCGGGTGTGACCTCGGCGTCGTGATTTTTGTAACGCGGGTCTGACCTCGGCGTTTTGAATTTGGAACCCGGGTGTGACCTCGGCGTCGTGATTTTTGTAACGCGGGTCTGACTCATGATTTTTGCAACGCGGGTCTGACCTCGGCGTTTTGACCTGAGGCATTGAAGTGACTTCCGTGCATTTTTGGCTAAATCTTTGAGACTTGTCTTTAGCTTATCAGTTTCAAGTCTCGGCTCACGTCCATTAAGCTGATGGACCTACGAATATGCATAGGGTTTTTGGCAAACCCTCAGCCATCAACGGATTTGATAAGCCTTTACCGACTACCGTTTGAGTCGGGCTGGCATGTGGATTATCTAAGTCCGTTCCACATGTAACGTTGTGCTAAGAGAATGAACCCTCTTAGACTTGATACTATGATTTTGAATACATAGACTTTGTTATTTTTACAGAAAAAGACTAACCGGCAACGCGTGTTAAGCGTAGGCTTATCCCTGCTTAGGATTTGGGATAAGGTTCCCCATGCGTGTGAAGCATGGATTTTGGCGTTATTAATAACAACCCGCTACGATGTTGAATACGTAGGCTTTGCTATTATTACGGGAATAGGCTACCCGGCAGCATGTGTTAGATGCAGACTTATCTCTAATTAGGGATCGAGATAAAGTCCCCCATGCGTGTGAGGCATGGATTTCGGCGTTATTAATAACGCATACGTGTGAGGCATGGATTATGGCATTATTAATAACGGCCTACCACGATGTTGAATACGTGGGCTTTTGTCCTTTTACGGGAAAAGACTAACCGGCAACGCGTGTTAGGCGTAGGCTTATCTCTAATTAGGGATCGAGATAAAGTCCCTCATGCGTAAAAGGCATGGATTTTGGTGCTACGATGTTGAATACGTAGACTTTGTCATTATTTCTTCCTGTGTTACTTGGAAGCGCCAGAGGTGTAATATTAACTTGGCATGAATTTTCACTTAGAGTGAAATTCAGAAATTTTCTTTATTATCACTAGGATAATTCCAGAAAATCTTTAATCCGTTGGGGATTTCATAATGAAAACTTGCTATTCTTGTTGAAAAAGGATTAACAAGTTCATTGGGGGGGTTTGACTGTTAGAGGTGTGATGTTAACCTAACAGTATTTTATGGACCTATCGCTCTATTGAGGAGAGTCGATAAGTGGATATTTGTCAGAGGTGTAGTGTTAACATGACAGGATGTGTGTTCCGATTAGAGCAACTTTGTGGACTTATCATCCTATTGGAGAGGATTGATAAGTGAATTGTTGTCAGAGGTTTGATGTTAACTTGACAGGAATGTGTTCTTATGACTTGCACAAGATTTTAGGAATTAGCGTCTCGCTGGGGAAACTTGCTAAATGAGTTTATCATCAAAAGCGATAAATTTTGATGCTTGTGATTTGAACAAGATTTTGAAGACTTAGCGTCTTGCTGGGGAAGATTGCGATTTGAGCAATTTTGAGGACTTATAATCCTATTGTCAAGGATTGATAAGTTGATTGTTGTCAGAGGTATATTGTTAACGTGACAAATTGGGAGTGATGCAAGTTGAATGCATACTCTGTGGGGATGATGATCGTCAGAAGTGTAATGTTAACTCGACGATGTGAAAGATTCGTTACTCTTAATTCAATGGATTCCAAGTAACCAACCCCCAGTCTTGATTAAGACTTAGCAAGGGAAGAAAAAGAGGTAGACAAGGCATATCGCCTAGTGAGGTACTATCCATGAAGTCGAAATAGAGGCACATCACCTGGTAGGCCATTATCTGATGAATTTGACTATCAAAGGTAACTGTTAACGTGATAGTTTTTTGGACCCACCATCCTACTTGAAGAGGATTGGTGGGGAAATTTGGAGGAAAAGGACTGATAGTTTTGTGGGCCTGCCATCCTATGGAAGCGGATTGACAAGTTGATGATAGTTCTGGTAGATTTTATGGTTGACAGAGGTATTCTATTAAACATAACAACTCAGAAAATTTATTTCACAAAATCCAATGAACTACCAATAAACCAACCCCCAGTCTTGAACAAGTGCAGGGGGAAAATAGAAGACATGACACATCGCCTAGTGAGTCATTATCTAACGAGTTTGACTATCAGAGGTAACCGTTAACGTGATAGTTATTAGACCCGCAATCCTATTGGAAAGGATTGGCTTCAGCATCCGTGGTATCTTCTGGTTCTGACTGAGAAGATTGAGCTTGGTTCGATTGCTCAGGAGAAGATTGGGCTTGGTCCGATTGCTCAGGTTGATCCTGCTTACTTTGTTCTTCAGCTTTGATCCTTGCAATAATCTTTTGAGCTTGTTCGCCTTGAGAGATTAGTTATCTCCAGGAACGGCATTCTACAACCCCTATTCGAGCTAGGATGTTGGTCTGCAGGTTGTGTCGTTAGGTCTCTACTAAAGTAGACTGTGTCATACCTGACGAACACCGGAGAGCCATGGTTCGGAACCTTTTGACGAAGGCTTTGACGGATTCCCTCTTCTTCTGCTTAGTGGCGAGAAGGATATGGATGGAGACTTTTGTATCCTCTTCAAAGAATCTTGACAGGAAGAGTCTCTTTAGATCTGTCCACTCTTGGATACATCCCGCAGGAAGTTTCCTGAACCATTCAAAGGCAACCCCCTTGAGGGTGCCTATGAACAATCGAGCCAGTACGGCGTCGTTTGATATCACATTCCCAGTCTGTGACTTGAAATGATAGATATATTGATTCAGTGATCTCGTGCCGTCAAAAGTTTGTAGCGTCGGGACTTCGAATTTTGGAGGATAAGGGGTTGCGTCCCATTCGGCAGGGTAGGGCCTGACAACTCCCTCATCTTGGAGCTCGCTTCTGTTAGCAATGACATTGAGGCGGGCTTCCAATTCCTTGATTTTAGCCGACTGAGGATTTTGCTCATACTCCGTCTCTCTTCCTTCATCAGAGGAAGATTCCAGGTTGTGGGCTTCTTGGTCAGAAGTCGTGTCATCAACCATTTTTCCCTTCCCTTTGCTTGTGTGAGGTCGGGACGAAGACGTTCTTTCCCTTCGGGAAGATTCTTGCCGACCTTGTCTGCGACGAGTTAAGTCAACAGGGCCAGGAGTTTATTGATGGCCTCTTGCTGAGATTTGAGCATGGCCTCCTGCTCATCAAGTCTCTTTGCGAGATCTTCATTGTTTCCCGTCATATAAGCGGAGCTCTCATGTTCAACAAAAGAGCTTGATGATTGGGACTCTGCAATGGCTGAGTGTTCATCATCGGAATTAATTCCTTTGGCTAACCTCCGATAGTTGATAGGGGGAATGGCTCCTGTTCGCGTCCGAGTGCGTTGGTAGATTCCTTCAAACTCATTAGCGATTTCTCTGACGGTCGGTGAATGACTTATCTCAGAGTCATCGGAACTAGGACCCGAGGCTTTGCCCCTACCGATCACATTGATAGTGACCCCAGGATACTCGGTCTCTGGAGATTTCTTCCTGTGAGAACGTCGTCGTTGGTTGGACAAAACAACGTTCGTAAATTGGTTGAACACCAATAGTTGGGCCGCATATGAGCAGCATTGACATTCCGAGAGGACCGTAGGAATCAGTCATTCACATTGGAATGAACGAATGACTTGTTGCATCGGTCTTTCTCTCGATATGAACTCTCTCAAATCTGTTGTAAAGATTCGAGGAGAATTACTCACTGACCGTGAGGTTTGAATTGGACCCCCCAGTCCATGATTGGACAGGACTGGCTCTTGATGAATATGGATCTGGTTAAGATGCCTTGAATCCATGAACTTCTTATACCCACCCCTCAATCTAGTCGCGCCACGCAGAGTATTCGGGGGTCTCGCTATTGGATTTGGCACTTGGGACGCGAAGGTCGCGTTTGGCACTTGAAACGCGAGGTCCGCATTTTAGTTTGGCAACGCGAGGGTCGCATTCTTCAGTGTCGACGCGAGGGTCGTGTTTTGACTGGGAAACACGAAGTTGAAGTTCGCATTCAACGAAGGCTTGAGGACCGCGTTTTGGTTTGGCGACATGAGGGTCGCATTTTAGTTCTGGGACGCACTCCTGAGAGTTGCGTTCTGCCAGATCAACGCAGTTTCGACGTCTGCGTTTTGATGTTGGAACGCACCTCTGAAGGCTGTGTTTTGATTGCACGACGCGCCACAGAGGGCTGCGTTTAGCATAAGCTGAGCCCACTCCTTCATAGGAGAGGCTGTTCGAGCAATCTTGGCTAAACGAGAGGGCTTCCTTCGGCATAGGAGCAACATTTGGAGCTTTAGTCTCCTTGAAGATTTTGCGGATCTTGCGCATAGTTTTGGGGCTAAGGGATCCGGAGGAGATGGCCTCCTCAAACTTGGCTTGATCAAACTCTACCACGAGAGTTTCGACGGTTGTTCCAGTTAGATGAACATCGGATTGCACCACCACTTCTTCGTCACAGAAGCTCGTCCCCAGCAGAGTCGCCATCTTTGGTTTGTTGGAAAATTTGCAGTAAAAAGAAATGAAGGAAATTTGACTTGTATTCCTTTAATCTCAATTACAATTAGATTTTCTGATTACAAAAGAGAGGAGAATGAATTTGATTCTCCCCTTTGTTTAATTCTGGGCTCTTTACGGTGGCGATGGAGTGCCTCCCTCGAATGCTCGCGTCGAGTTTGCTCTCCGTTGACGATCCGCACGTCTTGATTCACTGGAACAGTATCTCCTCCTCACGATTTAACGCTGTAAAAAACTTGCAAAGCAAGTTTTAGAACTCTGAACGAGTTTAGAAGAACT
>NC_033797.1:50520849-50536071 GCF_001876935.1 Asparagus officinalis | reverse complement strand
GGTTTGACCCTGGCGTTTTGATGTTATAACGCGGGTTCGACCCTCGCGTTTTGATGTTGTAACGCGGGTTCGACCCTGGCGTTTTACTGTTGACACACGGGGAGGACCTCCGTGTTTTGGTGTTGATACGTGGGTTCGACCCTCGCGTTTTGATGTTTGTAACACGGGATCGACCCTGGTGTTTTGATGTTGACACACGGGGAGGACCTCCGCGTCTTGTCTTGAAGAGATTATCACAAAGTAATCTCTTTTGTCATAGCGTTGCAAAGATCATTGTCTTGTAATCTTCGTCTTGGCTCCTTGAGAATATGAGAGTCGTCAGATTGTAACTCCCGATGTTGATTGTGAATGCTGTTGAACTAGAGCTCTCATCGGTTGTCGTGAAGGTCGTCAGATTGTAACCTTCAGCGATCTACGTGAAAGTCTTCAAATTGTAGCCTTCTGGAAGTCGTCAGATTGTAACTTCCATCATCGGTGTTTGATGGAGGATAAGCTATCTATTGTGATTTTTAGACAGCCTACACTTGGGCCTCCAAAGTTTTCGAAAGTTCGCGGTTGACTGGGACGAATTTTCGGACACCTTGAGTTAAAGATCCAAGTTATCTTATTTGTGCTAATCTAGTTATGATTACTTTTGTCTTGCTTGCATATTTTCATATATATATCATGAATATGAATATATTTCGTTTAGGCTATGATTCAAATGTTGCTCCAAAACTTAGAAATTTCCCTTATGCTCAATGGTGCTCTAAATTTAAAATATTTGTTGAATCTAGAAATATTGACTTATGGGAAGTTATTAATTGTGCTTATATTGTGTCCACATTGGAGAAATCCTAGTGGAGCAATCATGATGAGAAAATGTTTTCAATGAATAAGCTTTTGTTAGAATTTTTTCTTAATGCTTTTGACTCATCATTTTCTAACAAATTTGTTCATTTTGATAGTGCTTACAAACTTTGGAAATTTATTGAAGCACATCAAGGGGACTTGGAGGCAATCCGACATTTTCTTCACTTCAAAATGCCTTGATATCCATTTGCACTTGTACATATTCTGATATTGAAATCTGCATATGAAAGTTAGTGCACACACAATATAAATTGTTATCATCAAAACACTATCATGGAGATATGATATTCAACAGTGTTGACCGACGCGCACGAGCTTATTGACGGGCGTGTGCAGACCGTTAGGCGCGTTTGGATGTTTTGAGTTGATTGACACGCGCTAGCTAACTGACGCGCGCAAGCAGACCGTTGGGCGTGTTTGGACGTTTTGAGTTGATTGACACACACGAGCTGACTGACGTGTGCGTCAGGTCACTTTGAGTTGATTGACACACGCGAGCTGATCGTCGTGTGCGCATCGACCGACACACATGAGTTGACTGACGTGCGCGCGTTGACTGACGTGCGCACATGCCACATGGAGGTGGTTGGTGAACGTACGGGACGCTTGGTTTGCCATTCTGGTGGCTGACGAGCGTGTGAGCCACTTGACGTTGGCCGTTCTGGTTCGTCGAATCGTCATCAACGTTTCGCCGATTCGCTTCATGCACTTGTCGGTGTTAGATAATCCTCTTTGACTCGGATAATCCTCTTCAACTTGGATAATGACGTTCATTGTCTTCTCTTTGTCTCGAGCTGTGCATGGATACCTATAGATATTTTTTAGACGCCTACATCAATGAATTGGGAGATTTCCATATGAAGTTTGTTAGCCCTTATGTTTTGATGATGTTTTACAACCACCATTATCGGTACTAATGGCTTATTAAGTACAAATGTAGTGAATTCATATATCAAGCTTATTAGTGCCACTAATGGAGGATTGGATGGAATATGCGCTACAACGATGATATCCAAAGGAGGAGGAGGCATAGTGATGAAGCAACGTTATTTCAAGAACAACAAATTCAAATAGAAGCTTCATCCAATTCAAGGTATATCAAGACTCAAGCATTGCATTCTATATGAGGATATTAGCTATCTTTTATTTTTTTCTCTCTAGTGCTAGAATGTAGGCAAAGAGTTATTGACTTCACTTGAAGCTATTGGGATATCACACACACGTTTTCATACTTATGTTTTTAAGCACTTTTTACAAAATACTATTTTTCACAAGTATGAAGACCTATCTGCAAAATTCCTTTTCCAAACAGTTTGTTTTTAGCATTAAAAATATTTTACAAAGTTTCATAATTTTCAGAGGTCAAATAAATATTTTCCAAATATTTTTAGTTGAGTCAAAAATAGTGTTTTGGGATGTATCAGAATACGATCGACCGCATCGGTCGACCGCACCTATGTTCATTCCTCACTGGGCAGCAAAGAGTTCGTCGGTCGACCGTCGCGGTCGACCGAGAGCTTCCTTCGGTCGACCGTACCGGTCGACCGGATAAGTCTCTGCTTGTTTTTCTCGTTTTTGATCTGGATAGCGGTCGACTGAAATTTCCGTCGGTCGACCGAACTTTTCCGTCGGTCGACCAAAATTTCCGTCGGTCGACCGCCGTATTATTCAAATGGTAAAATATGTCCTTTTTGTGGCGCCGCTCAGTACAGATCTCAGCGACGTTTTGTTCCAGATTTTGGGGGATTAAGGGATGGGTTTAAACAGCTGTTTTTCTCCTATTTAAACTCCACCTCTTCTTCTTCCTCAGTGTCCCAGCCTTTGCAAAAACCAGTGACGTTGTTTTTGTCAGAGCTTATATTTCAAAACCTGTTTTCACTGAGTTTCTGTGTGTTCACTTCCCAGCTTCAGTGTGCTCTTTCTCTTTTCCATAAGGACGTTGTAAAGAGAGAGTCTTATACCATTTCTACTATCTTGTGAGTGTGATCTTGTGCAGATTAACTGTGAGGGAGTGTGATCTGGAGAGATCAACTGTGTAGTGTGAGATCGTGTGGGGATCGCTGTGTAGACGAAGTTCCGGCTTCCAAACCGGGTTGTGTAGTGGATTTCTCCTCGAGAGTGGGGAGCGGGGACGTAGGTCAGCGGACCGAACGATTCCTAACCCTATCTCCTCTATTTTGATTGCATTAGAATACTGTGGTTTGCTTGTCTTAATTTTATTGCACAATTATAGCCTCTTGACCCTAATCACCCCCCCTCTAGGGTCCAACAATTTGTATCAGAGCTTGGTCTCTATATTAATTTTTGGTTTAACCGCCTTAGAGAAAAGATCTAATGGAGGCTTCTTTGAATATGCATATGTTAGAAGGACAACCCACCACTAGACCACCACTCTTCACCGGGAGTAACTTTGCTTATAGGAAGGCTAGGATGAGAATTTACCTTCGTTGTATTGATCTTAATATCCTAGAGCTCATAGAAAAGAAATATGTTGAGAAGTCCAAAGTCGGGAACATGACCGATGGAGAAAGGCACAAAGCCAATCTCAATGCTAAGGCTATGAACGCCTTAATTTGTGGTCTTTCCCCCAATGAATACAATAGAGTTTCCACGTGTGCAACCGCATACGAAATTTGGGTAAAATTATGTATCACACATGAAGGAACCCCCCAAGTTAAGGAATCTAAGATTAGTGGGCTTATGCATGATTATGAGCTATTTAAAATGCTTCCTAATGAATCCATTGATGCTATGTTTTCCCGTTTTACTAATATCATCAATGAATTGCATGGTCTTGACAAGCAATTATCCATTCAAGAAATGAACTACAAGATACTTCGTTCCTTGACTCCGGCGTGGGAACCCAAAGCTACGACCATCGAGGAAGCTCATGACCTTACTACTCTAGCTCTCGATAGTCTCATCAGAAAGCTCAAGGTCCATGAGAAGAAGCTCAAGGGGAAGGAGAAGCAGGAAGTGCCATCACAGGAAGTTGAGGAGCCATCACCAAAATTGAAGACCATAGCTCTCAAATGAGCTAGTGATAACTCCTCTTCGTCATCAGATAGTAAAGTTGATTTTTCTAGAGAAGTGGCTCATCTCTCTAGAAGAATCTCTAGACTCATAAGAATGAACAAGAAATCTAACCCTCGATCTAACAACAAATTTTCCTCACGTGTAGGTAAATGTTTTGAGTGCAATGAACCGGGCCACATCGCTAAGGATTGCCCCAAGCTCAAAGAGAAGTACATGAAGTACAAGAAGAAGAAGACTATGTATGCCGGATGGGAAGAATCCGAACCAAGTGATTCGGATAGCAATGAAGAAGGAGCCAAACTTGCTCTTCATGACCCCAACATTTGTTTCATGGCTCATGAGCAAGAGGTAATATCCGAGACCGAAAGTGAATCTTTCTACATGCAATGTGACATAGCTACGGCTCTAGAAGAATTGAACTTTGAATTTAAGAGAATGTCAAAAGAATACCCTTCTTTTAAAAAATTACATGCTTCTTGTGATATCAAGCTAGAACAATTAACAACCTCTCTTGCACTAAAAGATGAATTGCTAGGAGATCTCGATTTTGAGAATAAGCAATTAAGATCAAAGATTGAGAGACTAGAAATTGAGGGTAGAAGGATTAGACCCACTCATGCTTATGTTAATTATCATCACCATGGTAGAAATAGGTTTCATGATTCTCATGGTCATACATACAAAAGAAATTTTGTGTGCACATATTGCATGAAACATGGTCATATTTCTACTCATTGTAGAATTAAAGACAACTTTGAATTTTATGGATTGACATGGGTACCCAAAGTTACTACATCTTCATCTTCATCTCTTGTAGGGAACATCACGGCAATGACGTAAGGAGATGTGGTACCTTGATAGTGGTTGCTCACATCATATGACAGGCAACAAAGAGTTATTTACAACCCTATCAAGAATTGAAGGAGGTAACGTCTCCTTCGGCGGTGGTGAGAAAGGTAAAATCATTGGTGTTGGTTCTATTGGTAAGAAACCCTCACCCGTTATAGAAGATGTTTATTTGGTAAATGGTTTGAATCATAATCTTCTTAGCATTAGCCAATTGAGTGATAAAGGTTTTGATATTTCCTTTAAACCGGATAAATGCATCATTAGTATGAATGGAAAAATTGTTTTTATTGCTAATCGCAAATCTAATGTATACATTTTTGAGATGAATGAATTAGTGAATCAAGTGAGATGAATGAATTAGTAAATCAAGATGTGAAGTGCCTTGCGGCAATTGATGAAAACCCTTGGATTTGGCATAAGAGACTTGGACATGCAAATATGGAGTTAATATCAAAATTGTCTAAGAGAAATCTTGTTAAAGGGTTACCTAGCTTGCACTTCATCAAAGATACCATATGTGAGGATTGTGCCAAAGGTAAACAAACAAAATCTTCCTTCAAATCCATCCATGAGGTATCGACTTCTAAACCTTTGCAATTACTTCATCTTGATTTGTTTGGTCCTATGCGTGTTACCTCTCTTGGAGGCAAACACTATGTTTTTGTGATTATTGATGATTTTTCTCGTTTTACATGGACAATATTTCTTGCAAAGAAAAATGATTGTTTTGAAGAATTTGCTAATCATGTCAAAAGAATTAAAAATGAAAAAGATTTGAAAGTTGTTAAAATAAGAAGTGATCATGGTGGTGAATTTCAAAATGAATTTTTCTATGATTTTTGTGCTCATCATGGTATAACTCATATGTTTTCCGCTCCTAGAACACCACAACAAAATGGTGTTGTTGAACGGAAAAATCGCACCATACAAGAGATGGCACGCACTATGCTTAATTCTTTTGATTTGCCAAAATATTTTTGGACGGAAGCCGTCAATACGGCTTGCCCTGTTTTAAATCGTGTTTTGATTAGACCAAAGCTTAAGAAAACCCCTTATGAACTTTATTTTGGAAAAACTCCTTTCATTGGCTATTTTCGTGTCTTTGGTTGCAAATGTTTTATTTTAAATACAAAAGATCACCATGATAAATTTGATTCCAAAATTGATGTTGGTATTTTCTTGGGTTATGCACCTCGAAGTAAGGCTTATAGGGTCTTCAATAAACGAAGCCTCGTTATTGAAGAATCTATAAACGTTACTTTTGATGAGACTAATGTTGGTTCTCAAGTTGTTGTACCTAGGAAAGATGATGATGATGATGTTGAGGGAGGATTGGACTTTTTACAAATCAATGATACTCCCTCTATAGAAGCTCAAAAGGATGTGGATAGCTCCAATGCTCATGAACAAGTTGAACTTCCTAAAGCTTGGAAATTCGCATCAAACCATCCAAAGGAACAAATTATTGGGAGCCCTTCACAAGGAGTTGTTACTCGCTCAAAAGCTTTGAGTGTGGTAATGTTGCATTCTTATCTCAACTAGAACCTAAAAAGATTAATGATGCTTTAAATGATGAATTTTGGGTTTTGGCTATGCATGAAGAACTAAATAATTTTACAAGAAATGATGTTTGGAAGTTAGTTCCTAGACCTAACAATGCTAGTGTAATTGGTACTAAATGGGTTTTTAGAAACAAACTTGATGAACATGGCATTGTTACTAGAAATAAAGCTCGTTTGGTTGCCTAATGATACAATCAAGAGGAGGGCATAGACTATGATGAAACCTTTGCACCGGTTGCAAGGTTGGAATCTATTAGGATGTTTTTGGCATTTGCTAGCTTTAAAAATTTCAAATTATTTCAAATGGATGTTAAAAGTGCCTTTTAAATGGTTTTATAGAAGAGGAAGTATATGTTGAGCAACCCCCCGATTTTATAGATCATGTTTTTCCTAATCATGTTTACCTGGTTCAAAAAGCTTTGTATGGGTTGAAGCAAGCTCCTAGAGCTTGGTATGCTCGCCTCTCTAGTTTTCTTGTTGAAAATGATTTCAAAAGGAACAATTGATAACACACTTTTTGTGAGAAAAAGGAAAAATGATTTCATTTTGGTTCAAATATATGTGGATGACATTATTTTTGGTGCTACTAATGAATCCTTGTGCAAGGAATTTTCTAAAGTTATGCAGGATCACTTTGAGATGAGTATGATGGGAGAGCTTACATTCTTTCTCGGGCTCCAAGTCAAGCAAACTAAGGATGGGATCTTCATTTCACAAAGCAAGTATGCGAAGGAATTGGTGAAGAAATTCAAGTTGGAGAATTCTAAGCATGCGCCTACTCCCATGAGTACTAGTGTTAAGCTTGATGCGGATGAAAGTGGTGAAGACGTGGACCAAAAACTATACCGAGGTATGATAGGTAGTCTTCTTTATCTCACCGCTAGTAGACCCGACATCATGTTTAGTGTGTGTGCATGTGCACGTTTTCAAGCATCTCCTAAAGCATCTCATTTAATTACGGTTAAAAGGATCATTAAGTATGTTAATGGAACTTTTAACCTTGGTTTATTTTATCCAAAAAGCATCTCTTTTGATTTATATGGCTTTTGTGATGCCGACTTTGCCGGATGTAAGGTAGATCGCAAGAGTGCGAGTGGAACATGCCAATTCTTAGGAAATTCACTTGTTTCTTGGGCTTCCAAGAAACAAAATTGTGTTGCATTGTCCACTACGGAAGCGGAATACATTACCGCCGGCTTATGTTGTGCTCAAGTTTTATGGATGAAACAAAGCTTAGTTGACTATGATTTGAATTTTCAAAATATAAAAAAAAATTGTGATAACACTAGTGCTATAAATATTTCCAAAAATTCAGTTTTGCACTCTAGAACCAAGCATATTGATGTGCGCCATCATTTCTTACGCGATCATGTTGAGAGACAAAATGTATCCCTAGTATTTGTTGACACAAAATCTCAATTGGCGGATATATTTACTAAGCCTCTTGGAGAGGATGATTTTTGTCGCATAAGAAATGGTTTGGGCTTATGCACTATGTGAAAGTTCTACATTTGCTTGCTTGTTTAGTTGCATTTTGCATTTCTCTTTACCCCATTTCTTTTGGTGACAAAGGGGGAGAGAAATCTCCTCATTTGTTGCATATATTTAGGGGGAGCTCATAGATAGGGGGAGCACCTATCTATAAGCTATCTTTATTTTTTGCTCTTATATAATGGTTGGTTGTCATCATCAAAAAGGGGGAGATTGTTAGCCCTTATGTTTTGATGATGTTCTTACAACCACCATTATCGGTACTAATGGCTTATTGTAGATTTCATTTGAAGCTATTGGGATATCACACACACGTTGTCATACTTATGTTTTTAAGCGCTTTTTACAAAATACTATTTTTCACAAGTATGAGGACCTATCTGCAAAATTCCTTTTCCAAACAGTTTGTTTTTAGCATTAAAAATATTTTACAAAGTTTTATAATTTCCAGAGGTCAAATAAATATTTTCCAAATATTTTTAGTTGAGTCAAAAACAGTGTTTTGGGATGTATCAGAATGCGGTCGACCGCATCGGTCGACCGCACCTATGTCCATTCCTCACTGGACAGCAGAGAGTTCGTCGATCGACCGCCGCGGTCGACCGAGAGCTTCCTTCAGTCGACCGCACCGGTCGACCGGATAAAGTCTCTGCTTGTTTTCTCGTTTTTGATCTGGATAGCGGTCGACCGAAATTTCTGTCGGTCGACCGAACTTTTCCGTCGGTCGACCAAAATTTCCGCCGGTCGACCGCCGTATTATTCAAATGGTAAAATATGTCCTTTTTGTGGCGCCGCTCAGTACAGATCTCAGCGGCGTTTTGTTCCAGATTTTGGGGGATTAAGGGATGGGTTTAAACAGATGTTTTTCTTCTATTTAAACTCCACCTCTTCTTCTTCCTCAGTGTCCCAGCCTTTGCAAAAACCAGTGACGTTATTTTTCTCAGAGCTTATATTTCAAAACCTGTTTTCACTGAGTTTCTGTGTGTTCACTTACCAGCTTCAGTGTGCTCTTTCTCTTTGCCATAGGGACGTTGTAAAGAGAGAGTCTTACACCATTTCTACTATCTTGTGAGTGTGATCTTGTGTAGATCAACTGTGAGGGAGTGTGATCTAAAGAGATCAACTGTGTAGTGTGAGATCATGTGGGGATCGCTGTGTAGACGAAGTTCCGGCTTCCAAACCGGGTTGTGTAGTGGATTTCTCCTCAAGAGTGGAGAGAGGGTGTAGGCATATAAAATTGCTTATAGGTCCCTTAGCTCAGCTCGGCGCAAACCGACAAACCAACGAGGCAACGAGATTGACTAGTCGCACGCAAGCAACGGAATACGTCCATTCGTGTGCGGGATCAAGCCAAGTGTTCGAAGAGTCAACGAGTCATCCAACCAAGGGCATACTCGGACGAATCACGATCGAATCAAGATCGGTTTCGGACTCAGATTCAGAAGCGGATTTACTGCCTAATCAGGATCCAGATTTACTGCCAAATCAGGAATCGGATTTACTGCCTAATCAGGATCCAGATTTACTGCCAAATCAGGAATCGGATTTACTGCCTAATCAGGATCCAGATTTACTGCCAAATCAGGAATCAGATTTACTGCCTAATCAGGATCCAGATTTACTGCCAAATCAGGAATCAGATTTACTGCCTAATCAGGATCCAGATTTACTGCCAAATCAGGAATCAGATTTACTGCCAAATCGGGATCTAAATCAACCGAATCACGAGACCGGAAAAAACGGCAAAAACCACAACACCCAGAGGTGGCCGACAGTTGTCATTTCGCGGCCACCATACACCATGAGTGGCTCGGCCATTGAAAGTTGTAAGTCTCTTCGTCAGCTTTCTAACGCATCTTGAATCATCTCATTCCGAGATCGGACGAGAGAGTTAGAGCCAAAATACCCGAGGACGTACGAAGGCAAAACGACTCAGCCAGGAGTTGTATCTTGCCCACACAATGAGTGGCTCGGCCATTGTAAGCCCACACCATGAGTGGCTCGGCCATTGAAAGTTGTAAGTCTCTTCGTCAGCTTTCTAACGCATCTTGAATCATCTCATTCCGAGATCGGACGAGAGAGTTAGAGCCAAAATACACGAGGACGTACTAAGACAAAACAACTCAGCCAGGAGTTGTGTCTCGCCCACACAATGAGTGGCTCCACCATTGTAAGCCTACACCATGAGTGGCTTGGCCATTGAAAGTTGTAAGTCTCTTCGTCAGCTTTCTAACGCATCTTGAATCATCTCATTCCGAGATCGGACGAGAGAGTTAGAGCCAAAATACCCGAGGACGTACGAAGGCAAAACAACTCAGCCAGGAGTTGTGTCTCGCCCACACAATGAGTGGCTCGGCCATTGTAAGACCACGTGGCTCGGCACAGTGCCGGCCACCTCGAGGTGGCCGACAGTGGCCGACGGTGGCCGACGTTTCTCTTTTTGCGGGCACTGTCCTGAGAGCCTATAAATAGGCCACCCCCTTGTCATTTGAGAAGGTTGGAAATTTTGGAGAGAGGCGAAGCCCTGCTGGATTGGAGACTCGGAACTTAAAAAAGATTGAAACTTTGGGACTTCGGGGACTCACTCCTTCAGATCTGGTGCTCGGCGATCATCAACGTCAAATAAGGCAGGTGTTCGAGAGGATCAGATCTCAGATCTACGCAGGCATACTCCGGATCTAAGCTTGGTCTTAGATCCCGAGACTTGGACGATTGTTTCCTTGGTGAAACAATCCTCCCCGGCTATTATTTCCTTGGTGAAATAATACCCGTTGTACTGCGTAGATCCGACCGGATCTAGATCGCGCGGTGGTCCACGGCAAACAACCCCGGCGCAGGCAAAGAACCCACAAAGCGAGCGACCGCAAAACAGGAGCTCGCGATTCGTTCGACACAAAAGGAGAAAAGTTGTAATCTTTGTTTATTTTTATTTGATTTTCGTTGTAACCGGATCTTATAAAAAGACCGGATCTTTTGTAACTCAAAAAGTTGTAACTCAAGATGACAATGGAATCAATAACAAAGAAAGACACGAATTTTCCAGCGAACAATCTGGCGACCACAGTGGGAGCCACCGATCTCGCTGCCGAGATCGGAGCGTCGCAGCCGCGGATCTTGATCCCAGTCGTGGAGGAGGTCGAATACGAGTTCGATCAGACCAAGTTCGAGGAATACCTTTCATCCTCGTCTAGATCAACCTCCCCCCGCAAGTCCAAGAAGTCCAAGTTCTCTTCCAACAGAAAGGTGCGTTGGTACGAAGAAGTTGAAGCTACCAACGACGACCTCATCTCGATTGACGCCAAAGTTGCGTCAGATGAGGCTCCACCAATCTCCAACCAGATCAAGCTGGTTCCAACCAATTCCTCCGTCACCAAAGGAGCGGTGACTCTCTCAAAGAGAGCCCGCCAAAGGCAACGCCAACGCTTGGCCAAACAATTCGCCAAAGCGATGGAGTCCACCGACGGAGTCCGCTACAACGCGGGTCTGAAGAACAAGAGAGGCAAACAGCCTCAACAACAGATGAACGGCGCCTCTTCCAAGCCGCCAACAATGGAATGGGTCCGTGTCAAACGGAATCGTTCGACGCTGGAAGAACGCATCCGCAAACGCCGCGCACTATCAGCGCAGGCACGGGCTCAAGCCGAAGAAGCCCGTAGAAAGTTGCAGAAAGAAGTGGCCAAGAAGCCGCCACCAACTCGCAAAGTTTGGAGGCCAAAGTCTGAAGCGGCAATTCAGGCTAAGGAGCAACCTTTGCAGCCTCCAACCAAAATTCAACCTCCGGCGAACCCAGCTAAGTCGCCGAGAATTCCCATAGCTACTCCGGGAGATCATGCAGAATCCTCCCGAAGAAGAAAGCCAGTCTTGGAGCGCCTCGGTCCAATTCCCGATGAGCGAAGCAAAGCTCCGATCCAAGAACGTTTGGGCCCACTAAGAAAACCCCGAACGAATCAACACGCTGGGGGTCACCGCTACCTCCAACATGACAAGGAGCTCAAGGCAACTGCGCGCGCTAATTTGCGCATTGAGGTCCAAGAGCCCGCTGAGAATTCACGCCCAAAAAGGCATGTCTCAAGGCGCGTGACTCTTGAAAGTCCAAGGAAGGCAATTCGCCCTCAGATGGAAACATTATCATCTGATAGTGATAATGTTATACCTGAGAAGTCGTGCCCACACACGATAGGTTACTCCGACTGTCAAAATGACGAGTTGTACTATCGTGCTGGGGGTACGAACAAAACAAGAAAAAGAAGCCCTCAAGGGCTCGAAACTCAGTGCCCATGTGCCAAGCTCATTCGGGTAGTACTGTCTCAATGCAACTGCATCAAGGGAGTCCCCGAGAGAATTTCAGTGTTCGAAAGGCTCGGCACCGAAACGCCAAAACCAAGGTATAGGCGTTTCCGGCAAAGAAGAACGGTGGTTAAAGACGGAGAATTTCCGAGGGTCACCGCCAACATGACCAGCAAAGAGACATCGACACAGATTGATCTCAAATCGTTTCTGGAAGCGTCCCGGCGTGTAACCCGTCTGCAGTCCGGAGCCATCGCACGAGGAACTTATGGTAGGGTTCGGACAAGATTGCCTTCGGAAGATGAAGAATCGGATTCCTGCTCTGCTGTCGCATCGGACAATACAGTGTCCAGCGAAGGACAACCCCGCGAGTCATTTATGATAAGCGCGGAAGAAATGGCCAAGATGCTTGAAGACGCTTTGGCTAAACAGAAAGAAAGTTTCAAGTTTGAGATGCAGATGGCCATGCAGACTATGAGAGAGATGCATGAGCAACAAATCCAGGCGTTCAGGAACCAACAAGGTGAACCAAGTCACCGTAATCAGGTTGTTCAGGAAGAAGAGCACACGGATAGGGATGGAGCTCACAATGCCAATAACCCTCCCGTCAATGCAGGGGGTGGTAACGAGGATGCCAACGAAGATACAAGTGAAGACTTGAAGATCAAAGATCTCGAGAGCAAAATCAACACATTGATCTCCGCTCAAGAGACGAAGAAAACGGGCATTCCCTGTTCATACCCACGAGAATGGGAATCAATCCCCTATCCGGCGAAGTTTAGTCTGATTAACTTTACGCCGTTTGATGGGAAGGGTTCCCCCACTCAGCATTTGATTTATTTCAAATCGCACCTGGGTATTATTTCCGGCAATGAGCCTCTGATGGTGCGGTCATTCGTCGGCACTCTTCGCGGAGCCGCCTTCGATTGGTACCGCCGCCTCAAGCCAGGAAGCGTGAACAGCTGGGATGACATGGAGACCAAGTTCCTGGCCAACTTCTTCGACGACGACACCGAGATATCTATCGGATCATTGCTCGATGAGAAGCAGAAGGACGGGGAGTTAGTCGACACCTTCGTCAAAAGGTTCCGGAACAAGGCGATGAATTGCCGGGACCCGATCACAGAGGAATTCATCCTCCAAACTTGCCACAACAACCTTGCGTTGGACGTGTTGGAAGCAATGGGAACAGCACCGTCTGACACTTGGAAGGATCTGAAGGTCCGAGGGGAGCAGGCTGAGCGATTCCTTAGAAGGAAGAAGGCCGAGAGGAACCAACCGACGGTTAATCCGCTGGACTCAAATTTCGCCTCTCGTGGTAAGGGCAAAACACCTGCAGCTACTGGTGGTGCTAATCAAGCGTCACAACAGCAATCCCGAAGGCAGCAAAAGACTTCGGGTCCGAGACTCCAAAGAGAGTATTCCTTCAAGGACGAAGACGTTCCAGCCATCTTCGAATCCCTCCTTGAAGGTAACAAGATCAAGCTACCACCTATCACAAATCAGGAGGAAGCTGACAACACTACGGACCCAAAGTACTGTGCATACCACAGGAGGGTCGTTCATCCCACCAAGGATTGCTTTGCTCTCAAGAATAGCATTCAGACCTTGGTTGAAGCCGGCGTCATAACGCTGAGGTAAGCCAATTGAGAATGGCAAAACTCCGACCGGTATAAGAGTATAAACTGCTTCCTAAAACTCCAAAGAGTATACGAGTATAAACTGTTTCTCAATCCTCCGACCGGTATAAGAGGTTAAACTACTCCCTGATACTCCAATAGGTATATGAGTCTAAACTGTTTCCCCACTTTTGACGGGAAGTTCCTGGAGAATATTAAGCTAATATTCTTAAGGATAACCCGGCTAGGTAACTAATAATAATGTCCGAACCAGTTCCGCAGGGGAAACTGGGGGTGGACGATTTATATAACGGGAAGTTCCCAAAACCACAGCAATGTAATGAATAAGAACTCCCATTCAAATTATGTCTATGCACTCAACACTCTCTCTGTTAGAGTCTGGACGTAAAGTACCCACTTGGTCAAACCTTCTTACAGTTAGGACCACAGTCAAAATCCCCTCTCGATTCCCCCAATGAACGAGAGGTCCACAAATTGAGCGATCAAACCTTCCTACAGTTAGGATTGTCTCAAAACACCCACTTGGTCAAACCTTCTTACAGTTAGGACCACAGTCAAAATCCCCTCTCGATTCCTCCAATGAACGAGAGGTCCACTTTCAAATCGAGTGATCAAACCTTCCTACAGTTAGGGTCATCTCAAACTCCTGCTTGGTCAAACCTTCCTACAGTTAGGACCAAAACCGCAATTCACTCTCGATAAACGAGAAATTCATCTTTAGTTCGGTAATCAAACCTTCCGACAGTTAGGGTTATCCGAATCTTTTCGATTCTCGGAGTGGAGATCCCACTCTTAGTTTCACCTTTCCGGATTCTGGGGGTGGAGATCCCACCTCGAGTCTCCTTTCCAGTTGAAGATAGAATATAAAATTCTTCTTCATTGTCAGGAGATAGAATATAAAATTCTTCCTCTCCCATTTCGGGTTCGTCTTTGCCCCAAGAGAAGACACCACCTTTTTCAAATCCCAAAATCTGTGCCTCACAGGTACAGGGAATTTTATCCCGAATCCTAAGTAGGGATAAGTCAACGCCTAACACGCGTTGCCGGTTTAGTCTTTTTCCGTACAAAAAGACACCAGAGTTTGATTCTGGGGTATTCTATCCTGAAACCTAAGCAAGGATAAGTCTGTGCCTAACCCGCGCTGCCGGTTAGTTCTTAACCGTTGAAAAGAACATCCGTCCACATATTCAACATTGTGGCAGGTTGTTATTAATAACACCAAAATCCATGCCTTACACGCATGGGGAATTTCATCCTGAATCCTAAGAAAGGATATGCCGACGCCTAACACGCGTCGCCGGTTTAGTCTTTTACCGATTGAAAAAGACACCAGAATACCAGTCTGGGGTATTTTTATCCCGAAGCCTAAGTAGGGATAAGTCAACGTCTAATACACGTTGCTGGGTAGCCTATTCCCATAACAATGGCGAAGTCTACATATTCGAAGTTGTAGCATCAAGTCTAAGGGAGTTCATTCCTTTAGCACAACGTCACATGCGGAACGG
>NC_033797.1:50432089-50520524 GCF_001876935.1 Asparagus officinalis | reverse complement strand
CAGAAAGAGGTAGCCAAGAAGCCACCACCAACTCGCAAAGTTTGGAGGCCGAAGTCTGAAGCGGCGGTTCAGACCAAAAAGCAGCAACTGCAGCCCCTGACAGTTCAACCTCCGGCGAATCAATCCAGACCGCCGATGATTCCCACAACTGCTTCGGGAGATCCCGCAGGATCATCCCAGAAAAGGAAGTCAGTCTTGGAGCGCCTCGGTCCACTTCCCGAGGAGCGAAGCAAAACTCCAATCCAAGAACGTTTGGGCCCACTAAGAAATCCCCAAACGACGCAACATGCTGGGGGTCGCCGCAACCCTCAACATGACAAAGAAATCATGGCACCCAAGCGCACTATGCTGCGCATTGAAGTTCAGGAGCCCGCTGAGAATTCACGCCCAAAAAGGCAGGTCTCAAGGTGCGTGACTCTTGAAAGTCCAAAGAAGGCAGTTCTCCCTCAGAAGGAAACGTTGTCGTCTGATGATGATTACGTTATACCTGAGAAATCGTGCCAACACACGATAGGTTGCTCTGACTTTCAAATAGACGAGCTGTACTATCGTGCTGGGAGTACGAGCGAAGCCAGAAAGAGAAGTCCTCGAAGACTAGAAACTCAGTGCCCTTGTTCAAAGCTCATTCGGGCAGTACTGTCTGAGTGCAACTGCATCAAGGTAGTCCCCGAGAGAATTTCAGTGTTCGAAAGGCTTAGTACCAAAATGCCAAAACCAAGGCGTAGGCGTTTTCGGCAAAGAAGGACGGTGGTTGAAGATGAAGAATTCCCGAGGGTCACCGCTAATATGACAAGCAAAGAGACCTCATCACGGGATAATCTCGAGTCGATTCTGAAAGCATCCCGGCGTCTAACCCGTCTGCAGTCTGGAGCAATCGCACGAGGAACTTATGGTAGGGTTCGGACAAGAGTACCTTCAGAAGGTGAAGAGTCGGATACCTGCTCCGCAGTCGCATCAGATAATACAGTGTCCAGTGAGGGGGAACCCCGCGAGTCACTGATGATAAGCGCGGAACAAGTGGCCAAGATGCTCGAAGATGCCATAGCCAAACAACAGGAAAGCTTTAGGTTCGAGATGCAGATGGCCATGCAGACTATGAGAGAGATGCATGAGCAACAAATTCAGGCACTGACGAACCAGCGAGGTGAACCAAGCCGCCGTAACCAGGTTGTTCAGGAAGAGGAGCACACGGATAGGGATGAAGCTCACAATGCCAATAACCCTCCCGTCAATGCAGGGGGTGGTAACGAGGATGCCAACGAAGATACAAGTGAAGACTTGAAGATCAAAGATCTCGAGAGCAAAATCAACACATTGATCTCCGCTCAAGAGACGAAGAAAACAGGCATTCCCTGTCCATACCCAAGAGAGTGGGAATCGATCCCATATCCGGCGAAGTTCAATCTAATCAACTTCACGCCGTTCGATGGGAAGGGTTCCCCCACTCAGCATTTGATTTATTTCAAATCGCACCTGGGTATTATTTCCGGCAATGAGCCTCTGATGGTGCGGTCATTCGTCGGCACTCTTCGCGGAGCCGCCTTCGATTGGTATCGCCGCCTCAAGCCAGGAAGCGTAAATAGCTGGGACGACATGGAGACAAAATTCCTCGCTAACTTCTTCGACGACGACACCGAGATATCTATCGGATCATTGCTCGATGAGAAGCAGAAGGACGGGGAGTTAGTCGACACCTTCGTCAAAAGGTTCCGGAACAAAGCGATGAATTGCCGGGACCCGATCACCGAGGAATTCATTCTCCAGACCTGCCATAATAATCTGTCCTTAGACGTATTGGAAGCAATGGGGACAGCACCGTCTGACACTTGGAAGGATCTGAAGGTCCGAGGGGAGCAGGCTGAGCGATTCCTTAGAAGGAAGAAGGCCGAGAGGAACCAACCGACGGTTAATCCGCTGGACTCAAATTTCGCCTCTCGTGGTAAGGGCAAGGCACCTGCAGCTGCTGGTGGTGCTAATCAAGCGTCACAACAGCAATCTCGAAGGCAGCAAAAGACTTCGGGTCCGAGACTCCAAAAAGAGTACTCTTTCAAGGACGAAGACGTTCCAGCCATCTTCGAATCCCTCCTTGAAGGTAACAAGATCAAGCTACCACCTATCACAAATCAGGAGGAAGCTGACAACACTACGGACCCAAAGTACTGTGCATACCACAGGAGGGTCGTTCATCCCACCAAGGATTGCTTTACTCTCAAGAATAGCATTCAGACCTTGGTTGAAGCCGGCGTCATAACGCTAAGGTAAGCCAATTGAGAACGGCGTGACTCCAAAGAGTATACGAGTATAAACTGTTTCTCAAAACTCCGACCGGTATAAGAGTATAAACTGCTTCCTGACACTCCAAAGAGTATACGAGTATAAACTGTTTCTCAATCCTCCAACCGGTATAAGAGGTTAAACTACTCCCTGATACTCCAATAGGTATATGAGTCTAAACTGTTTCCCCACTTTTGACGGGAAGTTCCTGGAGAATATTAAGCTAATATTCTTAAGGATAACCCGGTTAGGTAACTGATAATAATGTCCGAACCAGTTCCGCAGAGGAAACTGGGGGTGGACGATTTATGTAACGGGAAGTTCCCAAAACCACAGCAATGTAATGAATAAGAACTCCCATTCAAATTCTCACCGTGTCTGTGCACTCAACACTCTCTCTGTTAGAGTCCGGACGTAAAGTTCCCAATTGGTCAAACCTTCTTACAGTTAGGACCAAAACCAAAATCCCCTCTCGATCCCCCCAATGAACGAGAGGTCCACAAATCGAGCGATCAAACCTTCCTACAGTTAGGATCGTCTTAAACCTTCCATTCGGTCAAACCTTTTTGGTCAAACCTTCTTACAGTTAGGACCATAGTCAAAATCCCCTCTTGATTCTTCCAATGAACGAGAGGTCCACTTTCAAATCGAGTGATCAAACCTTCCTACAGTTAGGGTCATCTCAAACTCCTGTTTGGCCAAACCTTCCTACAGTTAGGGTCAAAACCATAATTCGCTCTCGATAAACGAGAAATTCATCTTTGGTTCGGTAATCAAACCTTCCGACAGTTAGGATTATCTGAATCTTTTCGATTCTTAGAGTGGAGATCCCACTCTTAGTTTTACCTTTCCGAATTCTGGGGGTGGAGATCCCACCTCGAGTTTCCTTTCCAGCTGAAGATAGAATATAAAATTCTTCTTCTTCAGTGTCGGGAGACAGAATATAAAATTCTTCCTCTCCCATTTCGGGTTCGTCTTTGCCCCAAGAGAAGACACCACCTTTTTCAACTCCCAAAATCTGTGCCTCACAGGTACAGGGAATTTTATCCCGAATCCTAAGTAGGGATAAGTCAACGCCTAACACGCGTTGCCGGTTTAGTCTTTTTCCGTACAAAAAGACACCAGGGTTCGATTCTGGGGTATTCTATCCTGAAACCTAAGCAAGGATAAGTCTGCGCCTAACCCGCGCTGCCGGTTAGTTCTTAACCATTGAAAAGAACATCCGTCCACATATTCAACATTGTGGCAGGTTGTTATTAATAACACCAAAATCCATGCCTTACACGCATGGGGAATTTCATCCTGAATCCTAAGAAAGGATATGCCGACGCCTAACACGCGTCGCCGGTTTAGTCTTTTACCGATTGAAAAAGACACCAGAGCTCGATTCTGGGGTATTCTATCCTGAAACCTAAGCAAGGATAAGTCTGCGCTTAACCCGCGCTGCCGGTTAGTTCTTAACCGTTAAAAAGAACACACGTTCACATATTCAACATTGTGGTAGGTTGTTATTAATAACACCAAAATCCATGTCTTATACGCATGGGGAATGTCATCCTGAATCCTAAGAAAGGATATGTCGACACCTAACACGTGTCGCCGGTTTAGTCTTTTACCGATTGAAAAAGACACCAGAGTTCGATTCTGGGGTATCTCATCCCGAAGCCTAAGTAGGGATAAGTCAACGTCTAATACACGTTGCCGGGTAGCCTATTCCCGTAACAATGGCGAAGCCTATGTATTCAACATCATAGCACAAAGTCTCAGAGAATTCACTCTCTTAGCACAACGTTACATGCGGAACGGATTTCGTCAATCCGCATGCTAGCCCGACTCAAACGGTAGTCGGTAAAGGCTAATCAAATCCGTTGAAGGCTGGGGATTAGCCCAAAATCCTAAAGTCAACGCTTAACACGCGTCGCCGGGTAGTCTATTCCCGTGAGAAAGACGAAGTCTACGTATTCAATATCGTAGCACTAAGAGCGTTAACTCTCTTAGCACAACGTCACATGCGGAACGGATTTAGATAATCCGCATGCTAGCCCGACTCAAACGGTAGTCGGTAAAGGCGCATCAAACCCGTTGATGGCTGAGGATTTGCCAAAAATCCTATAAATACGGGGGTCACTGACGCATCAGCTTCATTAGTTGGTCTCGTGACCTGAGCATCCAACGACATTCGAAACCCTAGGGTCAACGCCGGTCAACGCGTAACCCTAGGTCAACGCCAGTCAACGTGTTGCGAGCAAAAATTCAACGTACGATGTTCAAAACCCTAAGGTCAACGCCTATCAATGCGTTGCAATGAAAGAATCAACACTCCGAAAAGTATACGAGTATAAACTGCTTCTTATTACTCCGAAAAGTATACGAGTATAAACTGCTTCTTAAATACTCCAATAAGGTATATGAGTATAAACTATTCCCTAATTTTTGAGAAGTTCCTGGAGAATGTTTTCTATAAATATTCTTAAGGATAACTCAAACAATAAGACGCCGGACAACGCGTTGCAGATAAAGACTCGACGCCAACAATCGATGGTCAGCTAAATCAAGAACCGACTTCAAAGTTCAAAATTCCGACAACGGTCAGACAATAAATGCAGCACTGAAACTCTTTCAGACATTCGACAAAGCACCGAATAGCCTGGAGAATTGAAGGAATCAAGAATGGAAGTCATTCCAAGGTCCCATTACACCGATTGAAGGTTAGGACAATCATATCCAAAGTATTCCCACACCATGAGTGGCGTGGCCATTGAAAGTTGTAAGTCTCTTTGTGAGCTTTCTAACGCATCTTGAATCATCTCATTCCGAGATCGGACGAGAGAGTTAGAGCCAAAATACCCGAGGACGTACGAAGGCAAAACAACTCAGCCAGGAGTTGTGTCTCGCCCACACAATGAGTGGCTCGGCCATTGTAAGCCCACACCATGAGTGGCTCGGCCCTTGAAAGTTGTAAGTCTCTTTGTGAGCTTTCTAACGCATCTTGAATCATCTCATTCCGAGATCGGACGAGAGAGTTAGAGCCAAAATACCCGAGGACGTACGAAGGCAAAACAACTCAGCCAGGAGTTGTGTCTCGCCCACACAATGAGTGGCTCGGCCATTGTAAGCCCACACCATGAGTGGCGTGGCCATTGAAAGTTGTAAGTCTCTTTGTGAGCTTTCTAACGCATCTTGAATCATCTCATTCCGAGATCGGACGAGAGAGTTAGAGCCAAAATACCCGAGGACGTACGAAGGCAAAACAACTCAGCCAGGAGTTGTGTCTCGCCCACACAATGAGTGGCTCGGCCATTGTAAGCCCACACCATGAGTGGCGTGGCCATTGAAAGTTGTAAGTCTCTTTGTGAGCTTTCTAACGCATCTTGAATCATCTCATTCCGATATCGGACGAGAGAGTTGGAGCCAAAATACCCGAGGAGGTACGAAGGCAAAACAACTCAGCCGGGAGTTGTGTCTCGCCCACACAATGAGTGGCTCGGCCATTGTAAGCCCACACCATGAGTGGCTAAGCCATTGAAAGTTGTAAGTCTCTTTGTCAGCTTTCTAACGCATCTTGAATCATCTCATTCTGAGATCGGACGAGAGAGTTAGAGCCAAAATACCCGAGGACGTACGAAGGCAAAACAACTCAGCCAGGAGTTGTGTCTCGCCCACACAATGAGTGGCTCGGCCATTGTAAGCCCACACCATGAGTGGCTCGGCCATTGAAAGTTGTAAGTCTCTTTGTGAGCTTTCTAACGCATCTTGAATCATCTCATTCCGAGATCGGACGAGAGAGTTAGAGCCAAAATACCCGAGGACGTACGAAGGCAAAACAACTCAGCCAGGAGTTGTGTCTCGCCCACACAATGAGTGGCTCGGCCATTGTAAGCCCACACCATGAGTGGCTCGGTCATTGGAAGTTGTAGGTTTCTTCTCTAGCTTTCCAACGCATCTTGAATCACCTCATTCAGAGATCGGACGAGAGAGTTAGAGCCAAAATACCCGAGAACGTACGAACTGGCTCCCACACAGCCAGGAGTTGTGCCTCGCCCACACAATGAGTGGCTCAGCCATTGTAAGCCCACACCATGAGTGGGTCGGCCATTGAAAGTTGTAAGTCTCTTTGTGAGCTTTCTAACGCATCTTGAATCATCTCATTCCGAGACAAAAATGAGCCTACAGCCCTCTATTTATAGGCATTGAAAGCGGATCTGGGCCCAGATCTGGGCCCAGATCTGGGCCCAGATCCGCTTTCAATGCCTATAAATAGAGGGGTGTAGGCTCATTTTTGAAGGGTTGGAAAATTTGGAGGCGAAGCTCTGTGGGATTCAATACTCGAAACTTAAAAAAGATTGGAGCTTTGGGACTTCGGGGACTCACTCTTCCAGATCTGGTGCTCAGCGATCGTCAACGCCAAAAAAGGCAGGTGTTCGAGAGGACCGGATCTCAGATCTACGCAGATGTACTCCGGATCTAAGCTTGGTCTTAGATCCCGAGACTTGGACGATTGTTTCCTTGGTGAATCAATCCTCCCCGGCTATTATTTCCTTTGTGGAATAATACCCATCGTACTGCTTAGATCTGACCGGATCTAGATCTCGCGGTGGTCCACGGCAAACAACCCCGGCGCAGGCAAAGAACCCACAAAAGCGAGCGACCGCAAAACAGGAGCTCGTGATTTGTTCGACAAACAAGGAAACAAAGTTGTAATTTTTGATTTTCTTTATTTTTGATTTTCATTGTAACCGGATCTATAAAAGACCGGATCTTTTGTAACGTAAAAACTGTTATTCAAGATAGCAATGACAATGTAACCGGATCTATAAAAGACCGGATCTTTTGTAACGTAAAAACTGTTATTCAAGATAGCAATGACAACAATGAAGAAGGCAACGAATTTCCCCGCGAACAGCGGGGACGTAGATCAGCGGACCGAACCTCGTTAACATATCGCGCGTCACAGGATAACGATTCCTAACCCTATCTCCTCTATTTTGATTGTATTAGAATACTGTGGTTTGCTTGTCTTAATTTTATTTCATAATTATAGCCTCTTGACCCTAATCACCCCCCCTAGGGTTCAACAACATCCACATGGTCAACATAACCAAATGCATCCTCTTCATTGCACTTATTGCAATCGAATGGGTCATTTGCATAATTATTGCTATGACCAGACCCGTGCACTAAATGCGCCCAAATGGGTTCATAACCCTAGGGCTTTGAGCTTGAATGATAGGAGATTACTTGGGTACCAAAACAAATTTGATTTTTAAAACCAAGTATTTTAGTGTTTTTTTTCCTTTTCTTGGTTTTGAAAATTATACTTTAAACTTTTGAACATTGAAAACAAATTTTTTTGGTCAAATTCTTTTGTTTTTATGGTTATTGGTTTTGTTTTGATGAGAGGTTTATGTTTATATAACCCCCCGGATTTATTGGGTGTTTATTCCCAAATCATATTTACCGGATGCTAGAATGATTATATGGGTTGGAACAAGCTTAAGAGCTTGATATATTATTGCCTCTCTTGAAATTCTTTTGCTAAAGATTTTGTTTTGATTTGTTGCTTTGAATTCATTATATTTCACTTATATGATGGTATTTATATGTTTGCGCTCATGGATCATCTATTCGTGCCTTATAATGTATTCTATATGTGGTTTGATCAAGTTCTACAAAGAAACTTTTCTTTATTGATCAAATATTGTTCTTGGACTTAAATCTTGATTTATGATTTCATTTGGTTGATTTGTTTTCATTGGAAAACTTTTTGCGTGATTCTCGTGTTCTATCTTTTGATTTCATAAATCTATTTTTATACACTATGTTTTTAAATTGTGTAATGAGACACTTCTTTCATATTAACATATTTATATGCGTTCTCATTGTCTTTTTGTATGTGAGGAGTGTTTAACATACTTTCCATCTATGCTTGCTCACATATGTATGCCTTAGCATTCATTACATATATTCATTAAGGTATTTTGATAGGGGGAGCAATCCCTATACTTGTTTTATACTCACCCATGCTTATTTGTAGGGGGAGCTTTCGCTCTCTTAATTCTTTTGTCCCCTTTTTGATGTTGTCAAAGGGGGAGAAATATTGTGAGTATACATTTCCTTTCATATATGCATGTGAATTATAATTTATATATTCATCTTCATTCATGCATATATCTCTTTTGTAAATTATTTGTCATCATCAAAAAGAAGGAGATTGTTGGCCTTCTTGTTTTGATGATGTTTTACAAACAATAGTATTTTAATACTTTACATCTATTTGTATATTTGTACGAGTAGCTAATGATATTATTTCTATAGAAATAATTTTTTATATGAGAATTTATATCTATTCGTGTCTTTTTAAGGAGGGTATAATCGAAAATTATTTGATTATTTTATTCCCACCTAAGTGAGAATATTAATTCTTTATTAAATGGTTGGAAATGATAATTCCCACATAAAATAGAAATTGATAAGCAGTAGAACCCCCTAATTTCAGCGATGATCAGGTTTTAAGCTAGGGTTTCCCCAAAGCTTCAATATTTTCCGGTGGATAATTCGCTCTTCGGTGATTTTTCAAGAGTCCAGAAGAGTTAGGGTTTTCAACGTCGTTCTCGGCACCGGAGGATGTCTTTCTCTCTACTTCTCTTGCGAGTTATTTTGACAGTAATCTCTCTCTGTCTTTCTTTGTAGAATATATGCGATTTTTTTAATATAAATTTGTACTGTTCTGTTTTCTTATTTTAAGTCATAACTGCAGTTTACTAATGCATCTTGTTATTGCATGTGAATTAGCGGATGTTTTAATTTCTATGGCTTTCATATTTCACTTGTATAATTTTCTCAAACTTTTGGCATGTTTTAGACTATTTTGTAAAATGATGATATTTCTCATTTAGGAGGTCCTTTTTAAAAACTAATTTTTGTAGCATGTTTATTATCATGTCTACAATCATTCCCCAAAGTTTTACATTTTTTGGAATTTATTTGATATTTTTAAACAGTATTTTAAAATCAGAAAAATATTTTTCAGACTTCATTTTCATGTATCAGTCCTCGGTCGACCGCACCGGTCGACCGAAGAAGTATCTGCTTGTTTTCTCAGTTTGGGATCTGGATCGTGGTCGACCACGAATTTTTTTGGTCGACCGCCGCTCTGTCAGTTCTGTTCCAACGGCTATTTCTTGTTACCGTTGGCTGGGGCTTTTTTGTCATTTGTTTGGGGTTTTTGCTGTTGTTTCCTCTTCCTATATAAACCCCAAACCCCCTTCTATCTTAGCAACCATGAGAGTGTTTTAAACAAGTTTAAGAAAGTTTTTAACAAGGGTTTATGGTTGGTTTGAGTTTGGTTTAAAGCTGTTTTGGTTTTCACAAGTGGAGGAGATTATCTTCTTGTTTGGGCTCCAATCTCCATCTCTCCATCTTGTCATCTAGCTTTTATTTATAATTATTTGTTGATTATCATTTCTATTAAAGCTTTAATTGAGTTTAGTTTGATTTTGATTTCACTCATTGTTGCACACACCCACTTGAGCTTATTGTATTTGCATTCATAATATATTTGGGGTTGTGAGAGTTGTAACATTGAGTGTGAGCTTTCATTGTGTTCTCATCCATAGTTGAGAACAATCATTACAATTATTGAGCTTATTGTGAGATTCACTTTGTAATACACTTGTACACTGAGAGGAGTGTGTGGTGAGAGTCGGGGATCGTTCTAAGAGGAGTGGCGTCGGTTGACGAGCCTAGGGAGAGGTTGTAGCCGAGCACTTGAGGGAGACACGGCTAGGTCCAATACTTGTTAGGGTGTAGAGTGTGATTGCAAGAGTGTCGATTGTAAAGTTTTCGGTTAGCTAGAAAACCGAGTGTAAGGTGTGTAGAAGTTCCGGCTTCCTAACCGGATTGTGATAGTGGATTTCTCCCCGGGAGTGGGGAGCGGAGACGTAGGACGGAAGGTCCGAACTCCGTGATCATATTATTTGTTTGAGTTTGTCTTTGGCGTATTTGGATGCCATAAAGTCGGCACGTGCTGCATCTCCTGAGAACAAAGGGGATACTATGCTTCAAGCCGCTCCTCCCTGTCCTGCAATGACAACAGGTGGGCGGGGGTCGACCATCCAAGGCTCAGTGTCAAATACGCCCGAAAGGTTATCATCTGAATCTGTCCATCGCCCCACTCGCACTGATTATGCGAATTGCTTTACTTATCCGACTGCTCCACCCCCAAGCTCGGAAACTTTGAGGAAGCTTATCGAGCAATTAGAGTATTGGATGCAAATGACTATCGACGTCGTTAGTCTTCGGGATGTGAGCTTCAAGGTTTTTGAACCCCATCTGCTAGAGTGTCTCGCCAAGATCGGGCACCAGGGGAATGCATTGTGGACCGATAATTGTCGTGAGATCATCATTGTTCTGGAATATGAATTGGAATTCCTTTCAATGCTGCAACGCGACGACATAGGACCAGAAGTGGATAGGGCTCTTTCTCAGGCTAAAGCATTAAAAGCACAACACCAAGAGGCTCTTCAGAAGAGTCTGTCTGAGAAAGAATCTCGTATTGCCCATCTGTGTGGGGAGCATCTTCAAATACAAGTGGATATGGGCAGCCTGGCTATGGGTATCCGAGATACTACAGCAGAACTTACCCGTACTGGTGTTGAACTATCTCAGATAAATGCCCAATTAGCTGACGATATGGAAGTTATAAGAGGGCTAGCTGCTCACTGTGACGGGCTTTTCAAAAGCTATTGCGATGAAATTTTTACTGCTGACAAGATTAGGCGAGAGATTACAGAAGCAGTACCAAATGAAGAGGAACTCAAGAGAAAGATAACAGAAGAAGTCAAAAAGGCTCGTGAGTAGAAAATATCGGCTTTGAAATCTAAGCTCAAGTCCTTTAGGCTGATGGGCCCCGACGCTTAGGATTTAAATTGCTTTTTAGCTAGGGAATAATTTTGTATCGTTTTCATTTTAATTTTCTTCACTTTGTATTCACATTAACAATATTGAATGAAAATGATATCATTTTGCTTTTCATCATCTCTTTTGTTGAAATCTAGTTCAAGACAATAAAAAGTAATGCAAATGCCATAAGTGTAGTGTTAACTTGGCATGAAATCGAAATTCTCTTTATTATTACTTAGAATAACTCCAGAAAATTTTAATCATCAGAGGTGTAATGTTAACATGACGACATACAAGACAAGAAAATTAAAATTTATTCCCGAAATACACTATGAATTAGCAACCCCCAGCCTGACTTGGCTGGGGTTTAGGGAGCTGTATGATTTATAGAAAATATCTTTTAAGAAATTTCCCATTAATTGGCATCATGAGCATGTCTCCTTTTTGATCAATGAAACGATAAGCTCCATTCGAATAGACTGATTCTATTACGAAGGGCCCTTCCCATTTAGGATTGAACTTCCCTTTGGTTTTGTGGGTCACCATGGGTCGTCTGTTGGCCAAAACTAAATCGCCTTTCTTAAAAATCCGTTCTTTAACCTTTTTGTTGTAGGCTTTAGAAATACGGGCTTGATATAATTCGATCTGTTGCTGAGCTTGAAGTCGTTTGTCGTCTAAGGCTTTAAGTTCTTACAGACGTCGTTGATGTTTCTCTTCCTCTGTCAGTCCGGCTGTGATAGCGACTCTTAGGGAAGGGATTTGAATTTTTGATGTTTCTCTTCCTCTGTCAGTCCGGCTGTGATAGCGACTCTTAGGGAAGGGATTTGAATTTCTAATAGCAGTACAGCTTCACAGTCGTATACTAAAAAGAACGGCGTAGCTCTTGTAGGGGTCCTCACCATTGTGCGGTAGGCCCATAAACATTCGCCGAGTCTTTCGTCCTAATCACGTCGGCTCTTAGAAACGAACTTTTTGAGAAGTTTCAGAATGATTTTGTTAAAAGTTTCTGCAAGACCATTCGCTGGCGAATAATACGCCGTAGATGCGACACTTTGGATTCTAAACTTATCACAAAATCTCTGAAACCCAAAACTAACAAATTGTGTCCCGTTGTCGTGAACTATTCACCTTGGGACTACAAAACGGTAGATGACGTGATGTTTGATGAACTTGATTACATTTGAAGTCTTGACTTCTTTCAAGGGGATTGCCTCCGCCCATTTGGAGAAATAGTTGGTCACGGCCAGAATGAACCGGTGTCCTTTGGAAGTCGGAGGAGAAATTGGTCCCACGATATCCATACCCCACATTTCAAATGGACAGGACGTCGATG
Source organism: Asparagus officinalis (assembly GCF_001876935.1). Lineage (NCBI taxonomy): Eukaryota > Viridiplantae > Streptophyta > Magnoliopsida > Asparagales > Asparagaceae > Asparagus > Asparagus officinalis. Next base: position 50,508,016 of record NC_033797.1, on the reverse strand, counting down.
TGGGGTGTAAGTTCCCTAGTACTTGGTGGATGAAGTCCCCATAAATTTGGCATGCGTGACAACGTTTAGCGTAGTCAACTGCGTCTGAGAACATCTTTGGCCAATAATAGCCGATTCGTCGGAGGCGATCTCCTAATTTAGCTCCGGGCTGATGAGCTCCGCACATTCCGTCGTGAGCTTCCTTGAGGGCCTCTTTTGCTTCCTTTCGAGAGAGGCATTGAATTAAAACTCCCTCATGTGATTTACGATAAAGGATTTGGGAAACTGCATCGTAATAGAATTAGAGGGCCTTTCATTTGATAGCGGCCATTTCTTTAGGATCGTCAGGCAAAATTCCGTACAAGACATAGTCGATGTACGGGAATCGCCAATCTCTAGATTCTAGCTCCATGGAGGTTGTACAGACTTCTCCTGCTATTGTCTTGTTTGAACTTTCCCCTATATGAATCTTGGAACAGTATAGTTCGCGTCCCGTGATTGGAATCATTGTTTCAGCCCCTGGTGGCAATGCTAGTGAAGTTGCCAACGAGGCTAAAGCGTCTGCATAAGCGTTCTGAGCTCGTGGAATGTATTCGATAAAGAAACTTTCGAACTTTTTAGCTTGCTTTAGCACTGCGAAGTAGTACAGGATTAGATCCTCATGACGCACCTCGTATTCCCCTCGGACTTGATTTACGATGAGCTGAGAGTCACCGTAAGCCTCGAGATGCCGAATATCGAGTTCTTCAGCAAATTGCATTCCTAATAGCAGAGCATTATACTCAGCTACGTTGTTGGTGCAGGGTTCGATTAGGGAAAATCCTCTTGGGATTACGTGACCGTTTGGAGAGACGAGCACCACTCCTACTCCTGCTGTAATTGCCCCATGAGGATTTGCTCTGGATGCACCGTCGAAGAACAATTTCCACACTTGTGTAGCTTCTTGAGTAACGCAAGCTTTAGCGACTTCGTCGGGCAATCCTTCATACAACTTAGATGTCTCTGGCACCGGCTGATCGGCTAAGAAGTCTGCTAATGCTTGACCCTTAACTGCTTTTTGGGACATAAATTACATGTCATATTGTGATAAGAGGATGGCCCACTTTGCGAGCCGACAATTTAGAGACGATGGTTTCGTCATCAGAACTCTCAAGGGATTCACCTTAGAAATGACATGAATTGTTTGTCCTACCAAGTAATGTCGCATCTTCTGGACTACGAATACTAAAGCGAGACATTCTTTTTCGACTGGGTTATACCGGTGCTCGGCTTCAATCATGGTTCTGCTTAAGTAATAAATAGCTTGCTCTTGACCTTGATCGTCGTTCTGGGCTAACAAGGCTCCAAGAGAATGTTCCATGGCTCTCACATACAACAGGAATGGTTTTCCTGATATTAGGGCCACGAGAACTGGCGGTTGAGTGAGATAGCTCTTAATCTCCTCGAATACTTTTTGGCATCCTTCATCCCAAACAAAGGATACTCCTTTCTTCATGAGCTTAGAGAAAGGTTGGCAGCGCCCAGAAAGATTGGATATGAATCTCCGAATGTAGGCCAGTCTACCTTGCAAGCCTCTAAGTTCTTTGAGATTCTTCGGAGGTGGCATATCTTGGATAGCACGCGCTTTTTCCGGATCCAGAGAGATTCCCTTAGATGTGACGATAAATCCTAAGAATTTTCCGCTTGATACCCCCAGGAATAATTTTGTCGGGTTCATCTTCAGTTGATGTGCTCGCATGATGTCGAACATTGTCTTCAAGTCTGTAAGGTGATCCCTTTTATGTTGGCTTTTCACTGCTATGTCGTCAACGTAGCACTCAATCTTCTTACATAGATGTTCGTGGAAGATGGTGTTCATTGCGCGTTGATAAGTTGCGCCCGCGTTTTTCAGACCGAAGGGCATCACTGTGTAGCAATACACCCCCAATGGGGTTCTGAATGCAGTATGCTTTTCATCTTCAAGATACATCTTAATTTGATTGTATCCGGAGAATCCATCCATGAAAGACATCCTTTCATATCCGCAAGTATTATCGATCATGCATCCATGAAAGACATCCTTTCATATCCGCAAGTATTATCGATCATGACATCAGTGATGGGAAGAGGAAACTCGTCTTTTGGACAACGCAAGTATTATCGATCATGACATCAGTGATGGGAAGAGGAAACTCGTCTTTTGGACAAGCTGCGTTAAGTTCACGAAAATCGATACATATTCGGACCTTACCGTTCTTTTTGGGGACTAAAACAATGTTGGATACCCAGTCCGGGTGTTGCTCTTCCCTAACAAAACCTGAGTCTATAAGCTTTTTAACTTCAGACTCAATTGCTTCCATGATCTCTGGACGAAACCAGCGTTGTTGTTGTTTAACGGGTCTTGCATCCGGATCAATGTTGAGATGATGCGTGGCCACTTTCGGGTCAAGACCAGGCATATCTTCATAATTCCAAGCGAAAACATCTATATATTCCCGGATGAGAGATATAAGGTCCTCTTTCTCAGACGTTGATAAGTTTTCAGCTATAAAGATAGGTTTAGGGTCAGATTCATCTCCCATATTGATCTGGATCACTTTATCTTCAGTGGGTGGTTCGCGTTGCTCGAAGCGTATATCCCATAAGATGTTGAGGCGTTTGATCCAAGGATTATTGGTCGATTCGATTAACTCTTCGTCACCCCCTGCGTCTTCATCTGGATGACTAGTTGAAACCATGTTCACAGTCAGATTTTTAAAGAAAGGTCTGACACTGATGTCGGATTCCCAGGAAGATGTTCCGGATGAATGATCCTGACGCAGATAATTACTGATTTTATTTTCTGAGACAGAGGGAGTTGTGACATAACCCAAGCCTCTTCTAGTTTTTTGATAATAATCTGGGGGTTTTCCATCGGGGTTTAGAGACATTCAAATTGGTGTTCGCCTTCCTTTCCCAAAGTTTAAACCCTGTTTTTCATTAAAGTTATATCCCATTCGTTTCATTAAATGTATAGAATTGGGTTCGTGGTAATAGAATTGGGGAACCCCGTCATCCTCCTCTGAACTTCCTCGTTTGAGTTGTTCGGGTTTGACTTTACCAAAATGGATCGGCTTCTGCCCTTTCCTTTTAGATGGGACTTTGAAGAAAGCCTTTTGCGCATCTTCTACTTCTTCATCTGAAGTGAAGGATGATTTGATTGGCAACATGAGTGATGCCTCCACGCATAGTGTGCGCCACACATTAGTACCTGTATCAGTATTATTCTCTATTTGTTCATTATTAGAGGACACATCAGACAAGTACGCTAAAATAAAATCTTAATTAATACACCACTCGCCCTCGCTCGGTACATTATTATTACTCTCGTCCTGACCCATTACATTTAGATTCAATTCTCATGGACAATCTTCTTCAGGATCCGGTTCAATGTCGGATTCGTTGCTGCTGTCCACATCTTCTTTCTCCTGGAATTCCAGGTAGAAGACGGAGTCGATGTGAAAGTTTTCCACTCCTCGGAAAGGGTATTTTTCCACAATTAGGGTTCGAACTTCTCCCTCATCATTGGCATACTTCATGACCTGATGTAGGGTAGATGGGACAATGCAGTTTGCATGTATCCATGGTCGTCCTAGCAAAAGATTATAGAACGTGTCCACATCTATGATGTAACAAGTCACTTCGGACTTAACGTCTCCGATTTGACACCTGAGTTTGATCTTTCCCAGGGGCCAAGTACTGTTTGCATTGAGCCCGAAGATGGTAGTCTGAGTAGTGTTCAGTCGATGCATAGGAATCCCTAAGACCTGCATGACCCTGTAAGGCATGATGCTGAGCGCTGAGCCTGGGTCAACTTGGACATGACTGATTTCGGAGGATTCGATATACCCTGTGTAGTACAATGGTCTGTCGTGCTTATGTTTGATCTGCATATCTTCCTGAGTAAACGATATGCAGGGTAAACTTCCCGCAGCTTGCAGACATTGCAGGCAGGGTTGGTCTTTAGAAATTTTAGGAATTGGAGCGACTTGTGTAATGAAGCTCTCCGTGTTCTTTAATGCTTCAATTAGAGCTTCCTTAGTGGTTTTGGACAACCTCAGGAGCTTATATAGAGTGATCCTGGCCGGTATGTTGGCTAGTTGTGCTATGACATTGAACTGGAAGGGAGCGCTTGATTCTCCAGGCTCCTGGAGAAGATTTTTGTTGAATCGGATCTCCTTTTGTTTTCCTTTATCAACTGGCTTTTTCGGTATAGAACCCCTAGCATCTTGGGGTTGTTCTTCAGCTTCTTGAGCATTCTGGTTGTAGTCCCTCAAGTAAGCTTTTCCTGATCGAGTGTCAGGGTTGCCTTCTGGGTATGCTGCCAGGGCAATCCTTTCTTCCTCTGAATCGGTAAGAGGTTTGAGGTGATCATCATCCTCATTAACAGAGGGGCTAATCATGTTGGATGACTTAGCCTTTCCTTTCTTCTTTTCGGATGTGGTTTTTGTCCACTGTCGATCCTTAACTAGGTCGGGATGTACCCACATGATCTTCCATTTTGGGGTAGTAAGGGGTACCAACCCCCTGTCCTTCTGGCTATACAAGTCAGTGTTTTTCAGGCGTAATTCTCCTTTACGAATAGGGGCAACGCCATCTGCAGTCGCTACTGGAGGGAAGTCACCGAATTGGACCGCTATCATATTGGTGGATACGGTCTTTTGCTCGGGCTTTAAATTGGACCGCTATCATATTGGTGGATACGGTCTTTTGCTCGGGCTTTAAAGTGAGCACATTAGCATTCACCAAATTTTGCAGGATGTCTTTAAAGACATAGCATTTTCTGGTAGGATGCCCTAGGAACCTGTGGTAGCGGCAGTAATTAGGATCATCTACCTTCCCTACTTTATCCAGTTTTCTGATTTCAGGAAGCTGCAGTTTGTTATTCTTCCGAAGCAATTGGAACAAGGTGTCCACATGCTCTTCCTTGAATGAGTACTGCTTGGGCGTTCTTTGCTGATTTGGTGCCTTGCCTTGCTTAGCAGGTGGTGGTGCTCGCGTGCTGATGTCAGCCGCCAAAGTCTCCTTTCCCTTGGATCGAGGAGCATTGTTCTGATTACGTTGTTGTTGCGGCTTGGGTTGTGCAACTTCTTCAGCCTTAACTCGAGCAACAATTTCTTCGGCTTGTTCTCCTTGCGAAACTAGTTGTCTCCAGGAGCGACATTCTGCTACCCCCATTTGAGCAAGGAGCTGTGTCTGCAAGTTATGCCTGCAAGTTTCAACCAAAGTTGATTGGGTCATACCTGAAGGGCATCGCAATGCCGCAAGTTTCAACCAAAGTTGATTGGGTCATACCTGAAGGGCATCGCAATGCCATGCTGCGGAATCTCTCTACGTAAGTCTTGATAGATTCTCCCTTCTTTTGCTTGGTAGCGAGAAGGGTAGGGACCGAGACTTCCGTGTCATCCTCGAAGAACCTGGCTAAGAAAAGCCTTTCCAAGTCTACCCATTTCTGAATAGATCCGGCAGGCAATTTCATGAACCACTCAAAAGCAACCCCTTTAAGAGTACCGATGAACAGCCGAGTCAGGATGGCATCGTTTGCTACCACATCTCCAGTTTGAGACTTGAAGTAGTAGATGTGCTGATTTGGTGATCCTGTGCCATCGAACGGTTGCAAGGTAGGGGCCTTGAACTTCGGTGGGTAAGGAGCTGTATCCCACTCAGCAGGATAAGGCGGTACCACCCCTTCTTCACGGAGTTCACTTCTATTGGCGATTGCGTTAAGGCGAGCTTCTAGTTCATCCACCTTAGAGGACTGAGGATGCAGCTCTTTTTCCATCTCCTTCTCATTTTCAGAAGAGGATTCCAGGTTGTGAGTCTCGCGATCTGAATATTCGGTCGTTTTTTGCTTTCCCTTTAACGTAGTCCACCGGGAAGACTCAGGTTTTTGTCCTTTTTCAGTCAGAAGTTGGGCCAACATATCCTTCATCTGAAGAAGGGTCTCTTGCTGACGTGATGTTCGTCCACTCTTTTGGCTAGGTCTTCAGGGTTTCCAGTCATATAAATGGAAGTCTCTCGTGCCACAACGGAGCTTGAAGATTGAGACTCGGTAATTGCCGAATGTTCATCACTCGATGTAATCCCCTTGGCTAACTTTTGATAGTCAACCGAACGGATAGTCCTGTCCGAGTCCGAGTATGCTGGTATACTCCTTCGAATTCGTCACAAATTTCCTGAACAGTCGGGGAATGACTTCTTTGTGACTCATCAGAATCGGGATGCGAGGCTTTTCCTCTACCAATCACGTTGATAGTGACCTCAGGATATTCGATCTCAGAGGCCTTCTTTTTGTGGCGACGTTGTCGTTTGGCAGGTCTAACGACATTCGTCAATCTGTTGAACACGGATTGCCGAGGTTCAGATGTACAGTAGTGGCATTCCGAAAGAACTGCAGAAATAAATCACTCACATTGGCATGAATGAGCCCCTTGCTGTGTTGGTCTTCCTCTTGACAGCAGCTCACGCAAGTCAGAGACCTGGGAAAAATCTCGTGAGGGTGGAGATGGAACCCCCTGCCCCTGGGTGGGTTGGACATGAACTTTAAATCCATGCCGACTCCCTTGAACCCGACGGACCATGTCGTGTTCTTGAGAAGAAACGCAAGGGTTGCGTTTAGGTTTATAAACACTAGGCCGAGGCCTGTGTTTAACTGATGAAACAGACCCCTGTGGGTCTTGTTCTGATTGAACGTACACTTGTGGTGTGCGTTTTGATGATGAAACAGGCCCCTGAGGGTCATATTTTGGCTGAACGCACACTTGTGGTGTGCATTTGGTTGATTGAACAGACCCCTGAGGGTCGGGTTTTGATTGAACGCACACTTGTGGTGTGCGTTTGGTTGATTAAACAGACCCTTGAGGGTCGGGTTTTGATTGAACGCATACCTGTGGTGTGCGTTTGGATGATTGAACGTGCCTTTGAAGGTCACGTTTTGATTTTGAGACGCACCCCTGAGGTGTGCGTCTAGATTGAACAATGCGCCACTGAGGATCGCGGTTAAGTTGGATTACCCGAGGCTCATAATCGGGTTCATTACCGCGAAGTGTGCGTTATGGAGCAGAAGCGCATAGTTTGGGCAAAGGTTCAGAAACGTAATCTTCGCGTTGGGCGATAGCTCGGTTATTCCGCAAGTATGCTCACCGTATGGATCTTCTCCTTCGTCAAGCAGCGTTTTTCTTGGCTTGTTTCAACGCCTTGGCCGCAGCATCGTCGGCGTTGGTTGGATTTTCCTCCGTCATAGGTCTCTTATGACCTATTACACACTGTGTTGATGCGGGTGTGGAGTCTTCAACTCGTTGGACGAGTTTGGAATCTTGGCCAAAGGAGAGGACTTTCTTTGGCATTTCAGCAGTAGCTAAGACCTCTTTGGAGATCTTACGGGTGTCGCGCCTAGCCTTAGGGCTAAGCGATCCAGAGGAGAGGGCCTCCTCGTACTTGGCTTGGTCGAACTCTACAATGAGAGTTTCGACGGTCATTCCAGTGAGGTGGACGTCGGATTTCGCCACCACTTCTTCGTCAGAGAAGCTAGTCCCCAGCGGAGTCGCCATCTTTTGTTTGTGGAAAAATTTGCAGTAAAAGAAATAAAGAAAAAATTGATTTGTATTCCTTTAATCTCAGTTATAATTGGATTTTCTGATTACAAAAGAGAGGAGAACGAATTTGATTCTCCCCTTTGTTTAAAACTGGGTTCTTCTTGGTAGCGATGGAGTGCCTCCTATTAGCCCTTATGTTTTGATGATGTTTTACAACCATCATTATCGGTACTAATGGCTTATTGAGTATAAATATAGTAAATTCATTTGTCAAGCTCGTTAGTGCCATAAATGGAGGATGGATGGAATATACGCTACAACGAAGATATCCAAAGGAGGAGGAGGCCAAGAGATGAAGCAACGTTATTTCAAAAACGACAAATTCGATCAAAAGCTTCATCCGATTCAAGCTATATCAAAGCTCAAGTATATTGCTCTCTATATGAGGATATTAGCTTTCTTTTGTTTTTCTCTCTAGTGCTAGAATGTAGGCAAAGAGTTACTGAGTTTACTTATCACACACACGTTTTTCATACTTATGTTTTTAAGCGTTTTTCACAAAATACTATTTTTCACAAGTATGAGGACCTATCTGCAAAATTCTTTTTCCAAGCAGTTTGTTTTTAGTATTAAAAAGTTTCAGAATTTTCAGAGGTCAAATAAATATTTTGCAAATATTTCAAGTTGGTCAAAAATCTGTTTTCTGCAAAATGTCAGAAAGCGGTCGACCGGTCCGGTCGACCGCTCCCATGGCCCTTCCTCAGTATTTTCCAGAGAGGTCGTCGATCGACCGGTACGGTCGACCGAAATCTCGGTTTCCAAATCGGTCGACCGGGCCGGTCGACCGACGATGGCTCTGTTTGTTTTCAAAGTTTTCATAGCGGCTGGCGGTCGACCGAATTTTTCAGTCGGTCGACCGACCAAGTTTTTCGGTCGACCGAAGGTTTATTTCGGACGACCGAAAATTCCTTCAGTCAACCGCGACTTTTTTAAAACGGTCACAGTCTAAGCTAACAATCTGTAAAGAAGATTATCTTCCTAAATGGAAAGATTGGGTTTTGTTTTAAAATGATTTAATCTCTTCTATAAAAACCCCCCAGACTTCTTCTTCTTCCTCAGCCCTAACGTTTGCCAAAACCAGAGAGCTTTTTTCTGTTTCATGAGTAAAATTTTCAAAGTCTGTTTTCAAGTGCCTGAGAAAATTTTCAAATCTGTTTTTCTCTGTGTTTTTGTGTGTGATTCACTTCCCAGCTTCAGTAACCTTTCTCTTTGTCATAGGGGTTGTGTAAAGAGAGAGTCTTTTACTTTTTTCTTCTGCTGTGAGGGTGAGATCTGTGTAGATTAACTGTGAGGGAGTGTGATCTGTTGAGATCAAACTGTGTAGTGAGAGAGATCGTGTGGGATCGCTGTGTAGACGAAGTTCCGGCTTCCAAACCGGGTGTGTAGTGGATTTATCCTCGAGAGTATCTCTTTCTTTATTATTGCACTTCTGTTACTGTGGTTTGTTTGTACTGAATTTTAATTGCATATTAGAGCCTCTTGACCCTAATCACCCCCCCTCTAGGGTCCAACAATTGGTATCAGAGCTTGGTCTCTATATCAGTTTTTGGTTTAACAACCTTAGAGAAAAGATCTAATGGAGGCATCTTTGAATATGCATATGCTAGAAGGACAATCCACAACTAGGCCACCTCTCTTCACCGGCACTAATTTTGCTTATTGGAAAGCTAGGATGAGAATTTACCTTCGTTGCATAGACCTTGACATTCTAGAGCTCATAGAAGAGAAATATGAAGAAAAGTCCAAAGTCGGGAACATGACCGATGGAGAAAGGCACCTAGCTAATCTCAACGCTAAGGCTATGAACGCCTTAATTTGTGGTCTTTCCCCTAATGAATATAATAGAGTTTCCACGTGTGCAACCGCATACGAAATTTGGCAAAAATTATGTGTCACACATGAAGGAACACCCCAAGTTAAGGAATCTAAGATTAGTGGACTCATGCATGATTATGAGCTATTTAAAATGCTTCCTAATGAATCCATTGATGCTATGTTTTCCCGTTTTACTAATATCATCAATGAATTACATGGTCTAGATAAGCAATTATCCATTCAAGAGATGAACTACAAGATACTTCGCTCATTGACTCCGGCATGGGAGCCCAAGGCTACGGCCATTGAGGAAGCTCATGACCTCACTACCTTAGCTCTTGATAGCCTCATCGGAAAGCTCAAAGTGCATGAGAAGAAGCTCAAGGGGAAGGAGAAGGAGGAAGTGCCATCACGAGAAGTTGAGGAGCCGTCACCAAAGTTGAAGACCATAGCTCTCAAAGGAGCTAGTGACAACTCATCTTCGTCGTCGGAGAGTGAAGTTGATTTTTCTAGAGAAGTGGCTCATCTCTCTAGAAGAATCTCTAGACTTATAAAAATGAACAAAAAATTTAACCCTCGATCTAACAACAAGTTTTCCTCTCGTGTAGGTAAATGTTTTGAATGCAATGAACCGGGTCACATCGCTAAGGATTGCCCCAAGCTCAAAGAAAAGTACATGAAGTACAAGAAGAAGAAGGCTATGTATGCCGGATGGGAAGAATCCGAACCAAGTGACTCGGATAGTGATGAAGAAGGAGCCAAACTTGCTCTTCATGACCCAAATGTTTGTTTCATGGCAAATGAACATGAGGTAATATCCGAGGCCGAAAGTGAATCTTTCTATATGCAATGTGACATAGCTATGGCATTAGAAGAGTTGAACTTTGAATTTAAAAGAATGTCTAAAGAATACTCTTCTTTTAAGAAATTGCATGCCTCTTGTGATATTAAGCTAGAACAACTAACAACCTCTCTTGCTCTAAAAGATGAATTGCTTGGAGATCTCGATTTCGAGAACAAGCAATTAAGATCAAAGATTGAAAGACGTTGCATGCTTCTTGTGATATCAAGCTAGAACAATTAACAACCTCTCTTGCACTAAAAGATGAATTGCTAGGAGATCTCGATTTCGAGAATAAGCAATTAAGATCAAAGATTGAAAGATTAGAAATTGAGGGTTGTAGGACTAGACCCACTCATGCTTATGCCAACTACAATCACCATGGTAGAAATAGGTTTCATGGTTCTAACATTCGTACATACAAAAGAAATTTTGTATGCACCTATTGTATGAGACATGGACACATTTCTACTCATTGTAGAATTAAAGACAATGAAGATTTTTATGGTTTGATATGGGTACCCAAAGGTACCAAAACTACTAACCACCAAGGACCCAAGACATGGGTACCTAAAGCTACTACACCTTCATCTTCTTCTTTTGTAGGGAACGTCACGGCAATGACGTAAGGAGATGTGGTACCTTGATAGTGGTTGCTCACATCATATGACGAGCAACAAAGAGTTATTTGCAACCCTATCAATGATTGAAGGAGGCAATGTCTCCTTCGGTGGTGGTGAGAAAGGTAAAATCATTGGTATCGGTTCTATTGGTAAGAAACCCTCACCCATTATAGAAGATGTTTATTTAGTAAATGGTTTGAATCATAATCTTCTTAGCATTAGCCAATTAAGTGATAAAGGTTTTGATATTTCTTTCAAACCGGATAAATGCATCATTAGTATGAATGGAAAAATTGTTTTTATTGCTAATCGCAAGTCTAATGTTTACATCTTTGAGATGAATGAGTTAGTGAATCAAGATGTGAAGTGTCTTGCGGCAATTGATGAAAACCCTTGGATTTGGCACAAGAGACTTGGACATGCAAATATGGAGTTAATATCAAAATTGTCTAAGAAGAATCTTGTGAAAGGGCTACCTAGCTTGCACTTCATAAAAGATACAATTTGTGAGGATTGTGCCAAAGGTAAACAAACAAAGTCTTCTTTCAAATCCATCCATGAGGTATCGACTTCTAAACCCTTGCAATTACTTCATCTTGATTTATTTGGTCCTATGCGTGTTACCTCTCTTGGAGGCAAACACTATGTTTTTGTGATTATTGATGATTTTTCTCGTTTTACATGGACAATATTTCTTGCAAAGAAAAATAATTGCTTTGAAGAATTTGCAATTCATGTTAAAAGAATTGAAAATGAAAAGGATTTGAAAGTTGTTAAAATACGAAGTGATCATGGTGGTGAATTTCAAAATGAATTTTTCTATGATTTTTGTGCTCATCATGGTATAACTCATATGTTTTCCGCTCCTAGAACACCACAACAAAATGGTGTTATTGAACGGAAAAATCGCACCATACAAGAGATGGCACGCACTATGTTAAACTCATTTGTGGCCGGAAGCCGTCAATACGGCTTGCCATGTTTTAAATCGTGTTTTGATTAGACCAAAGCTTAAGAAAACTCCTTATGAACTTTATTATGGAAAAACTCCTTTCATTGGCTATTTTCGTGTCTTTGGTTGTAAATATTTTATTTTAAATACAAAAGATCACCATGATAAATTTGATTCCAAAATTGATGTTGGTATCTTCTTGGGTTATGCACCTCGAAGTAAGGCTTATAGGGTCTTCAATAAACGAAGCCTCGTTGTTGAAGAGTCTATAAACGTTACTTTTGATGAGACTAATGTTGGCTCTCAAGTTGTTTTGCCTAAGAAAGATGATGATGATGATATTGAGGGAGGATTGGACTTGTTGAAAATCAATGATACTCCTTCTATAGAAGCTCAAAAGGATGTAGATAGCACCAATGCTCAAGAACAAGTTGAACCACCTAAAGCTTGGAAATTCACATCAAATCATCCAAAGGAACAAACATTGGGAGCCCTTCAAAATGAGTTATTACTCGCTCAAAAGTCTTGAGTGAGTGTGGTAATGTTGCATTTCTATCTCAACTAGAACCTAAAAAGATTAATGATGCTTTGAATGATGAATTTTAGGTTTTGGCTATGCATGAAGAACTAAATAATTTTCAAAGAAATGAAGTTTGGAAGTTAGTTCCTAGACCAAACAATGCTAGTGTAATTGGTACAAAATGGGTTTTTAGAAACAAACTTGATGAACATGGCATTGTTACTAGAAATAAAGCACGTTTGGTTGCCCAAGGATACAATCAAGAGGAGGGCATACACTATGATGAAACCTTTGCACCGGTTGCAAGGTTGGAATCTATTAGGATGTTTTTGGCATTTGCTAGTTTTAAAAATTTCAAACTATTTCAAATGGATGTCAAAAGTGCTTTCTTAAATGGTTTTATAGAAGAGGAAGTGTATGTTGAGCAACCCCCCGGTTTTATAGATCATGCTTTTCCTAATCATGTTTACCGGGTACAAAAAGCCTTATATGGGTTGAAACAAGCTCCTAGGGCTTGGTATGCTCGCCTCTCTAGTTTTCTTATTGAAAATGGTTTTTCAAAAGGAACAATTGATAACACACTTTTTGTGAGAAAAAGGAAAAATGATTTCATTTTAGTTCAAATATATGTGGATGACATTATTTTTGGTGCTACTAATGAATCCTTGTGCAAGGAATTTTCTAAAGTTATGCAGGATCACTTTGAGATGAGTATGATGGGAGAGCTTACATTCTTTCTCGGGCTCCAAGTCAAGCAAACTAAGGACGGGATCTTTATTTCTCAAAGCAAGTATGCGAAGGAATTGGTGAAAAAATTCAAGTTGGAGAATTCTAAGCATGCGCCTACTCCCATGAGTACTAGTGTTAAGCTTGATGCGGATGAGAGTGGTGAAGATGTGGACCAAAAACTATACCGAGGTATGATAGGTAGTCTTCTTTATCTCACCGCTAGTAGACCCGACATCATGTTTAGTGTATGTGCATGTGCACGTTTTCAAGCCTCTCCCAAAGCGTCTCATTTAATTGCGGTTAAAAGAATCATTAAGTATGTTAATGGAACTTTTAACCTTGGTTTGTTTTATCCAAAAAGTACCACTTTTGATTTATATGGTTTTTGTGATGCCGACTTTGCCGGATGTAAGGTAGATCGCAAGAGTACTAGTGGAACATGCCAATTCTTAGGAAATTCCCTTGTTTCTTGGGCTTCCAAGAAACAAAATTGTGTTGCATTGTCCACTACGGAAGCGGAATACATTGCCGCCGGCTTATGTTGTGCTCAAGTTTTATGGATGAAACAAAGTTTAGTTGACTATGATTTGAATTTTCAAAATATTAAAATCTTTTGTGATAACACAAGTGCCATAGGGCTTATGCACTATGTGAACGTTCTACATTGCTTGCTTGTTTAGTTGCATTTTGCATTTTGTATTTCTCTTTACCCCATTTTTTGATGGTGACAAAGGGGGAGAGAAATCTCCTCTTTTGTTGCACATACTTAGGGGGAGCTCATAGATAGGGGGAGCACCTATCTATAAGCTAGGGGGAGCACCTATCTATAAGCTATTTTATTTTTGCTCTTATATAATGGTTGGTTGTCATCATCAAAAAGGGGGAGATTGTTAGCCCTTATGTTTTGATGATGTTTTACAACCACCATTATCGGTACTAATGGCTTATTGAGTATAAATGTAGTAAATTCATTTATCAAGCTCGTTAGTGCCATTAATGGAGGATGGATGGAATATATGCTACAACGAAGATATCCAAAGGAGGAGGAGGCCAAGAGATGAAGCAACGTTATTTCAAGAACGACAAATTCAACTAAAAGCTTCATCCGATTCAAGCTATATCAAAGCTCAAGTATATTGCTCTCTATATGAGGATATTAGCTTTCTTTTGTTTTTCTCTCTAGTGCTAGAATGTAGGCAAAGAGTTACTGAGTTTACTTGAAGCTATTGGGAATCACACACACGTTTTCAAACTTGTGCTTTTAAGCGTTTTTCACAAAATACTATTTTTCACAAGTTTGAGTACCTATCTGCAAAATTCTTTTTCCAAGCAGTTTGTTTTTAGTATTAAAAACATTTTACAAAGTTTCAGAATTTTCCGCGCCGGTCGACCGACGATGGCTCTGTTTGTTTTCTAAGTTTTCATAGCGGCTGGCGGTCGACCGAATTTTTCGGTCGGTCGACCGACCAAGTTTTTCGGTCAACCGAAGGTTTATTTCGGACGACCGAAAATTCCTTGAGTCAACCGCGACTTTTTTAAAACGGTCGTTTTGCCTCGTTTGTTGTGCTTTCACTTAATAGTGTTTGGAACAGTCTGAGCTACCAATCTGAAAAGAAGATTATCTTCCTAAATGGGAAGATTGAGTTTTGTTTTAAAATGATTTATTCTCTTCTATAAAAACCCCCCAGACTTCTTCTTCTTCCCTAGCCCTAACGTTTGCAAAAACCAGAGAGCGTTTTTTTCTCTCTGTTTTTGTGTGTGATTCACTTCCCAGCTTCAGTAACCTTTCTCTTTGTCATAGGGGCTGTGTAAAGAGAGAGTCTTTCACTTTTTTCTTCTGCTGTGAGGGTGAGATCTTGTGTAAGATCTACTGTGAGGGTGTGATCTGTTGAGATCAAACTGTGTAGTGAGAGAGATCGTGTGGGATCGCTGTGTAGACGAAGTTCCAGCTTCCAAACCGGGTGTGTAGTGGATTTCTCCTCGAGAGTGGGGAGCGGGGACGTAGGCCAAACGGCCGAACCTCGTTAACACATCGCGCGTCAAGGATAACGAACTCCTAACCCTATCTCTCTTACTTTAATTGCTTTACTGTTTTTTGGTTTGCTTGTATTTGATTTTTATTGCATATTAGAGCCTCTTGACCCTAATCACCCCCCCTCTAGGGTCCAACACCTCCTTCGAATGCTTGCGTCGAATTCGCTCTCCGTTGACGATCCGACCGTCCTATCTTACGAGAACGATTGACTTGTGTGACAAGTCTGAATTAGAATTCTTAGCTAATTTTAAGAACTCAGAATGAGTTGGAAACTCTAAAAAGAGTTGTTGAAAACTGAATAATCGACTAGTGTAATTAACTTGCGTTGCAAGTTAATTAAGAACTCTTAATAAGTTTAAGAACTCAGAGCGAGTTGAAACTCTGTAACCGAGTTGTTAGAACCGAAAATTCGGTTAATAGCCAAGTAGATCTTCTGTTGGTGAAGAATTCTTTAAGATTTGATTAACTAACTGCCGACCAATTCGTTGATCTTTAGGAAAAATCGCCTTATCCACCCAAGAATCCAACCTTATGCGGTTTTGATCTCCAAATCTTTCACCTTGTGCGGTTTAGCTGCCAAAACTGATCAACCCCTTACTCAGTTGAGCAATGCGGTTATTTATAGGGGGATAAGAGGTGTAACCAACCCCTAAATCCGCTCCTAAGTGGGCAAAAATCCCTCAGAACGTGGGATAAACGGTTGTGAGGCCGTTCAGCTTGTGTTTGAACAAGTTAAACACCTAAATTGGCGTTCTGGGCCTTAACTCTGTGCCTAAGACTTGAGACACAGAGTTAAATCTCTGCTAAAGATTGGAAACACACAGGCCGCATGCATTCTGGAAATTGAAGACGCACTGGCCGCTTGTGTGCTGAATCTCAACTCTGCGTCTTGAGTTTGAGACGCAGGATTGAGTGTTTGCTGAAGAACACATAGTCTGCGTGCGTTTTGAGTTTTAACTCTGCGTCGCAGAGTTGAATGTCTGCTGAAGAACTCACACGCCACGTGTGTTTTGAGTTTGATAAACACAGAGGTGGACTCTGCGTTTGGGAGAGGAAAAGGCTAATGCTCATTGATCTTTGCTTGTTATGGGGTGTGAAAGTCGTCAGATTGTAACTCTCACAGTTGGTTATGAAGGCTACTGAATAGAGTTTTCATCAGCTGTCGGAAGTGTTGTTGATTTGTAACTCTTCTCGATCTATGTGAAAAGTCCTCTGTTTGTAGCTTTCATTTGTTGATATGAAAGCCATCTGATTGTAACTTTCGTTGTTGAAGCTTGATGGGGATCAGCTATCTATTGTGATTTTTAGACAGCCTACAGGAGCGTACATTATTGAGCTCACCTTTAAGGTGAATCTCAGAAAGATCTTCACAGTCAATGCTAGAGGTGAGTATTTTGTTGAGGATACCAACTGCTAAGATGAAAAGCATAAGTGAGAGGTGGTCACCTTGCTTTAGGCCTCTAGTGCAATTGAAGAATTAGGTAGGCTTAGCATTTATCAGAATAGCTAACTTGGAGGGAAGAGAGGATGTCACGAATTCATTGGCACTATTTACTGCCAAACCCCCTAGCTTGAAGCAAACTAAGGACAACAGACCAATTGATGCAATCAAATGTCTTCGTGAAATCAAATTTGAACATAAAAATCTCTTTACGTTTGGAGGAGCAAGTGGAGGAGCTCATGTGCAATGACACAAGAGTCTAAGGTTGATTTGCCACTTTGAAAGGCTGATTGGGTTGTGTCAACTAGGGAAGATAAGAAGAGGGAGAGCCTGTCAGCTATAACTTTGGTGAAGATTTTGAATAGTCCATTAAGGAAACTAATAGGTTTAAAGTCTTTGACCTGACAGGCTCCCTCAACTTTGGGAATAAGGGAGATAAGGGAGAAGTTGATATTGTGGAGGGGTGAAAATTTTGAGTATAGAGTAGCAAAAATAGAAAATATATCCTCTTTAATTATCTCCCCAAACCCTTGATAGAAGAGTATTGAGAAACCATCAGGACTAGGATATTTATCAGGATGGAGACCAAATATAACTAACTTGATTTCTTCTTTGGATAAGGCACTATCAAGGCCAAGTAAGCCTCAAATAGGGTTGGGATATAGGTGAGACCAATCCACATTGAGGGCAGACTGATTCTTGGCTAAGAATAGTTTTTGAAAGAAAGTGAAGAAATATTTTTGTTTATCTTCCTCAAGGTGACAATTTGGTCATTGTGAGTGATACTGGGGATAAAATTCTTCCTTCTATTGAAGAAGGTAGATTTGTGAAAGAAGGATGTGTTGTTATTTCCCTCCTCCAACCAAGCAATTATGGATCTTTAACGCCAAATAATTTCCTATTGTTTAGCAATCACAACCAATTTAGATCTAAGATCTATCCTAGAGGAGGTTTCAGACTCAGTAAGAGGTCTGATGTCTAGGGTAGATTCCATAGTTTGGAGGGAGGATAGGAGCTTTCTTTTGGGGATTTGGATGGAGCCAAAAACATGTTTTTTCCCACCACTTGATTCTTTTCTTAAGAAGATTAAGTTTGAATTTAAAGGCTACAACTAGATTTCCTTGGTCGTAGAACGATACCCAATAGGATTGGATGAAATCCTTAAAGGAGGGGTGTGTGAGCTAAAGTTTTTTAAATTTGAAGGAGGGGTTTAGGACTGGACGAGGGGTTTAGGACTGGACCTCCCGAGTCCTAAATGATGGGGGATTGGTTAGAACAAGAAGCGGGAAAAGCATACTGAATCAGAGTGGGGAAAAAAGATTCAAATGCTCCATTGATAAGAAATTTGTCTAGTCTAACAAGACTGGGTCATCCCTCATGTTAGACCAGGTGAATTGTTTGCCACTAAGAGGGAGATCCATGAGAAAAAGTGAATCAACTAATTCTTTGAAGGAGTTAATATTCCTAACGGAACTAGTTCTACACTTTCTTTCCCTTATACTAAGTGTCACGTTAGAGTCCCCAAAAAGGACCCAAGGCAATGGAAAGGCAGAGGAGATTCTTTTGATTCCCCACCAGAGAACTTTCCTTTCCTCTCTCTCACATGACCATAGACTAAGGTTGCCATAAACCTCCAATTGAAGACTTTGTGGAGGAGAACAGTAGATACATAAAAAAAATACCATTGTAGGAGTCAATGCAGTCAAAGATATTATTTTTCGATCCTAAGAGCACACCACATCTAGACTTATCAGCATCTAAATTGAGCCAAGAGTTAATTCTATAGCCACCTTGGGCTTGCAGCGTTCTAGTTTTAACATAATTAAGCTTAGATTCCTAAATACCCACTATATCTACCCTAGAAAAGAGAATGTAGTTTTTGACTAATCTCCTCTTGGTAGGGTTATTAAGCCCTCTAAGAGCATCTCCAACTGCTTCCGCATTTTATTGGTATTCTTACTTTTCGAGAATTTTAGGCTTTTTTTGGTCCAACAGATTCCCTATCCCATTCCCCAAAATAGGAATGGATGAGAAAAAAAGGGGAGTTTTCCCCAAATCTACAGCATTCTTCAAATTTTTGGGGAGAGATTTGTCATAAATGTTTTACGTTCTTCAAGTCTCCAACTACTCAAAAAATGACTCAACACTACAAAATGAGGGGGCAAAAAATAAAAAATTCATGTCTAAATCTTTATTGTTAAAGTTCATATCAAATATGTAGAATATTTTTATTATTGTAATAAATGCAGGATTCTTCAAAATGAGGAAGCTGTTGGAGTTAGAGCAAAAATAATTTGGAGAATATGACTTTTGCTTTCCCATTTTGGAGAAATTTTTAGGAAAGCTATTGGAGATGCTCTAACATTCCAAGAGCTAATCTTCATAGACAAAAAACTAAGGAAGCAACACAATCAACGGAGCAAGAAAACATCCTAATAGAATTAGGAAGTCATCTTAGCTCTCTCTACTTGTAAAGCTTTAATATCACTAATAGCCTCTATAGGTAGTGGCTCTAGCATACCACAATTGGCAGCAATAGAAAAAATAGATTCAAGAGATAAAGCATTAATTGGCAAAAACAGGGTAGAGGATGTGGTAGACTGACCCTTTTTGAGCTGGGAGTGGGTGGCCTATCTGTAAGCCTTTTTGTATCGTAATAATCCAATAACTGACAAATCTTTGATGAATCATAAATGCAACGGATCAGAACATTAATCATTACTACTATATCTTGTTCTCATATCCTCATCCATCAAAATGAAGATTACTTTCCAGCTAATGCGAGAAGCGGCTTTCTAATGGATTTCAAGTATTTTGCATGGATGCTACATCCGGTCAATTGTTGAATCTTGTCTTCAAGGAATCAAGGGTAGGTAAGGTAAGTATGTTCTTCAAAAAATAGGCAAAGAAAAGAAATTATTCCTCCGTTAAATGGTGTAGTGATATCCCCAATGGAAGAATATTTTTCTTGATTAAAGTTCAAAAAATGTATTAACTAGAGAAAACATATACATAATATAGACAAAAGAAATTGAGAGAGTGCGAGGGAGAGGGAGAGCTAACAGACAAGAACAAAACAATTCCATGCAAAGTGATATTTGTTTTGACAGCAAACGTCTTAAAGTGCTAGCGTTTATGATTGAACTGGACTGCAGCAGTAGTCGATAAAATGAAATACTACATATTCAAAATGTTACTAAAGATATAGAAGAAGACATGACTATTGAACTCGGGGCTATCGTTTCAAGAGAGAAATATAACTTTATGTGACAAATTCCTATTAGAAAGATCAATTGCGATGAAGAGTTTGTAGAAATGGCGAGTGTACGGAGAAGACCGCTTGGACAGGCATGAGTGTGCTTTTGAGAGTCTGGCGGTTGACTGTAGGATTCTGACGGTCGACCGCATTCGTGCACAGATCGTTTCTGAGCTTCTGGGAGTTGGCGGCCGACCGTGGCGGTCGACCGTGACACCGCGCAGGTATCGCGGTCGACCGTCACGGTCGACAGTCGAAGCGGTTTTGGGTTGGGTTTGGTTTCCAGACCCGTTTTGTTTGGGAGTTGTATATATACCCTTAACTCGTTTTTAGGGTTAAGGCAAGAGGGTTTTAGCAGCCATTGAGAGGGGTTTTGTGGGCTTCTATTGTTGGAGCATTTGGGAGAGATCAATAGTGATTTGTTATGGGTTTTTGGTGAGATTTGTAAGCCTAGTTGTATCCCCTTGATTTCTAATAGTGAAAACTCCCACTTCATTGCCCCGTGGACGTAGGTATTCGCCGAACCACGTTAAAATTGGTGTATCTTATTTGTGACATTGATTTGGTGTGTTTTCTCTTCTCTCTCGGCTATTTGGTATTGGATCTCGGCATCGAGGGTTTTACCAACAAGTGGTATCAGAGCTCTGGGCAATGCTTGGGCTTTTTTGGAGGAGTAGATTAGTTGGGAAGTTCATCTAGAGCTTTGGTTGGTGTTAAAGGTGAGATCTTTATGGTAAAGTTTCTATCTTTTCAAGTTGGATCTATTTCTTGTTTGTTCCGTAATTGTTATTGGGTGCTTTGAGATATATGGCCGGAAAAGATAAAGGTGGGGAGGGTTCTTCTAGTGTGAAGACCGTCCAAAGTTTGAGTATCCATTCTATGAAGATAGATGTGAAGAAGTTCGATGGCACAAATAATTTTGGACTTTGGAGATGCGAAGTCTTGGATGCGCTAAATGTGCAAAATTTGAAAGAAACGTTGGAGTTGGACGGGAAACCGAACGACATTGATGAGAAAGTTTAGAAGAAAATGAATAGAACGGCGTGTGGTGTGATTAGGTCTTGTCTCACTCAAGATCTAAAATATAATGTGATGAATGAGACTTCGGCTAAGAAGATTTGGGAAGTCCTAGAGGGCAAGTATTTGACGAAGAGCCTCGAAAATCACTTGCATTTGAAGAGGAGGCTTTATCGCTTCCAATTGAAGAACGAAACATCCATTAGTGATCACATGAACCACTACACGAAGCTTCTTACGGATTTGGCGAATGTAGATATTATGGTTGAAGATGAGAACAAGGCGTTGCTATTGTTGAGTTCCTTGCCCGACGAGGAATATGAGACATTTGTCCTTACTCTTATTAATAGGAAGACATCTCTTTCATATAGTAAGGTCACCGCGGTACTTATGAATTATCAACTTCGAAAGAATGATAAGGAGACTTCTATTGAGCCGATAGCGGGGGCATTGGTCGCAAGAGCTAAAAATCCAAACCGTGGTAGGAGGTCACAGTTTAGGAGGCACATCCTGCAGTTGGTAGGAATCAGTGTGTTTTTTGTAGAGAGGATGGACATTGGAAAGCCGAATGCCCAAAATTACAAGCCGGGAATAATAAGGGAAAAGCTATTCAAGCTTCAGAGTTGAATGTTGCCAAGGCTAGTGGTGACATTTCAAATTCGGATTCTTCGGGCTATTCATGCCTAGCTCTTCCGTCTGTTGGTGTTGCCGACTCCACCGAGTGAATATTGGATTCGGGTGCTACTTATCACATATGCCCTAGGAGGGATTGGTTCTCCAACTTTTAGGAGTTGGAAAGAGGGGATGTTATGCTCATGGGCAATGATCACAAATGCCCTATTGGTGGTATCGGTACCATTCGGATTCGGATGAGTAACGGGATAATTTGGGAGTTGGTTGAAGTGAGGTTCGTTCCTCAATTGAAGAAGAATATCATTTCACTTAGGGCATTGGAGGCAGCTGGCTATAGGGTGATCTTGGCGGATGCACGCTTGAAGGTCACATTAGGGTCCATGATTGTGATGAAGGGCGTCAGAAGGAGTAACTTGTATTATTTGCTTGGGAGCACGGTGATTGATAGAGAGCTGACGACTTCTTTGGCTAGACTATGACATTGTTTGTTGCTGGGATATATGATTGGTTATGTCGTACATAGATTGTTGAGGAGTGCTATGACCTATAGATTGAAGTCCTTTGAGCACGTTGGGATGAGCAAAAAGACCGCGGTGGAGTTTGGCACTTCTATCCATCGATCGAGTGGTCTTATTGGAAGTGTACAGTCAGGCATTGGGGGCCTTCCAAGGAGGCATCATTAGGAGGTAATCGGTATTTTTTTTCCTATATTGAGGATTATACTAGGAATTTATGGGTTGCAACCAAGTCCCGTTGGTATGAAGCCCTAGTAGTCCGCAACAGTTGGAGGAGGTGTAGATCACAAATGCCCTATTGGTGGTATCGGTACCATTCGGATTCGGATGAGTAACGGGATAATTTGGGAGTTGGTTGAAGTGAGGTTCGTTCCTCAATTGAAGAAGAATATCATTTCACTTAGGGCATTGGAGGCAGCTGGCTATAGGGTGATCTTGGCGGATGCACGCTTGAAGGTCACATTAGGGTCCATGATTGTGATGAAGGGCGTCAGAAGGAGTAACTTGTATTATTTGCTTGGGAGCACGGTGATTGATAGAGAGCTGACGACTTCTTTGGCTAGACTATGACATTGTTTGTTGCTGGGATATATGATTGGTTATGTCGTACATAGATTGTTGAGGAGTGCTATGACCTATAGATTGAAGTCCTTTGAGCACGTTGGGATGAGCAAAAAGACCGCGGTGGAGTTTGGCACTTCTATCCATCGATCGAGTGGTCTTATTGGAAGTGTACAGTCAGGCATTGGGGGCCTTCCAAGGAGGCATCATTAGGAGGTAATCGGTATTTTTTTTCCTATATTGAGGATTATACTAGGAATTTATGGGTTGCAACCAAGTCCCGTTGGTATGAAGCCCTAGTAGTCCGCAACAGTTGGAGGAGGTGTATTGACAGAAAGGTTACTCATCGTACTAGTTCTAGTAGGGGTTCTTTCTTACATTTGTGCCGAGCTCATGACAGTTGGAGACACTTCGTAGGAGAGGAGATATTGGGGAGACGAGATGAGATGGCGGATTCGTTGAGCTATTCCTTTCTGGAGAAGGATCGGCGTTGGTTGTCGAGCAGTGGATTTGGTATTTGGGCTTCGACATGTTTGGGTCATCTTATGAGGTTGCCGACTGCTGCATTAAGAGTTGTTAGATCTGGTGGAGCTGTTTCAGACTTTGGGTTGCGTCGGATATTTGGCTACCCAGCACTTGGTCACATCATGGATGTGAGATTGGATTCGATTGCACGATTGGGATTCAGAGGCTCTTTTGGCTATCAGTTGAGAGCTTCTGAGTTTGTTTGGAGCAAGTATGTCACATTGGACTCTCAGCAGGTAGAGAGTGTAGATCAGATCAGTGGGATATCACAGCGGGTGGAGGGTGATGCTACTCTATATTTGGTGGAGATTACTCCACATACTCTAGCTCATTCTATATTATTTGAGATTCCAGCTGAGGTGACACAGCATGGGAG
Organism: Asparagus officinalis; assembly: GCF_001876935.1. Lineage (NCBI taxonomy): Eukaryota > Viridiplantae > Streptophyta > Magnoliopsida > Asparagales > Asparagaceae > Asparagus > Asparagus officinalis. The sequence continues at coordinate 50,484,585 of NC_033797.1, read as the reverse complement.
TCATTTGGATTTGGATGCGGATGATGAGTTGGTAGATTCGAGTGCAGCTGGTGGATGTAGCTTGGATATGGCCATTGGGTCACCTCAGGTGAAGGTGTTTGGATCGTGTTAGTTTGGGGTCATTGGTGATGCTATCAGCCGCAGATTGGGTGTTGATGTTGGTGAAGAGTTGAGAACTCTTCTTTTAGATTGAGGGCCTTTGGAGGCCATTTGGGTGAACTACGTGAAGACTTGATTCATCGGGCAAGAGGATATGTAGGCAGTCTTTATGATGTAGCCGATTTGGTGAGTAGACACTGTTATTTTAGGTGAGTGTTCACACTCGCGTATGGGTCTCGACTTGTTGAGGATGGAGTCTGTTGTCATGAGTCTGTTATCATGGCGTACTGGACGCAACAACTGAGGCATTTTGGTGTGGTCAGTGCCGGCTTAATTTTGGAAAAACGTTCGCCGAGGTAAAGAATTGTAGAAATGACGAGCGTATGGAGAAGACCGCTTGGACAGGCATGAGTGTGCTTTTGAGAGTCTGGCGGTCGACCATGGGATTCTGGCGGTCGACCGCATTAGTGCATAGATTGTTTCTGAGCTTCTGGGAGTTAGCGGAAAGTCTCTGGAGTTGGGTCGGTCGACCGTGGCGGTCGACCGCGATGCCTGCGCGGTCGACCATGGCCGTCGACCGCGATGCGGTTTTTGGGTTGAGTCTGTTTCCAGACCCGTTTCGTTTGGGATTTCTATAAATACCCAAAACTCGTTTTAGAGCTTAGTGCAAGAGGGTTTTAGCAGCCATTGAGAGTGATTTTGTGGGCTTCTATTGTTGGAGCATTTGGGAGAGATCAAGAGTGATTTGTTATGGGTTTTTGGTGAGATTTGTAACCCTAGTTGTATCCCCTTGATTTCTAATAGTGAAAACTCCCCCTTCCTTGTTCCGTGGACGTAGGCATTCGCCGAACCACGTTAAAACTGGTGTATCTTGTTTGTGGCATTGATTTGGTGTTTGCTCTTCTCTCTCGACTATTTGGTATTGGATCTCGGCATCGGGGGTTTTACCAACAGAGTTTACCATATAATTCTAGCTATATGATATATTTCATAGAGAAATATCAACACACTAATATCAAGGAGAGAAGAAATTGATCACGGACGCAGACAGATCGAAATGCCACTAATAGTTTTGCTTATTTGTGTCTATATGAAACCTGCGTTATCAAATGATCGTGTTAGCGAACTCACATGGTTCCTCGATCTATAAGGGATAAGCTTCACTAACCCATGATCATTCATGAAAAATTAACTGTGATTGCTTCTCTTATAAGTTATCCCATGTATATCTTTGGTGCATCAAACTAAATATACGGATTTCATCATGAAAGTAATCAACTCCATTGCCTCACATTTCAAACTTATTCCTTTTACTTTGCCGAAAAAGCGTGCTTTTAAGTTTCAACCCCAACAACAGTAGGCACCACCATATCCAAAGCTTGAGAGAATATATATAAGTAGGTAGGCGTGCAAATTTTGTAGCGTGTGGGGACCAAATATACATGTGATTTTGTTGGGATCAATGCATCTCCATGACTTCTAACTATAGTATGATCCACTACTTTAGGAATGAACAAAAGCAAACAAGTTAATTTTGAGACGGTGCAAAGAGGAAGGGAGCGGTTTGGTTTGCTACGGTACAAGAAATGGAGGTATTTTTTCATATATATATATATATAATATATATATATTATTATATATACTATATATTATATATATATATATAGAGGAGATAAGAGAGAGGAGAGAGAGAGAAAAGAAAATGGTATGTTGTACCAAGCACAAGTTGTTGTGCTTGGTAGTGAGTGCGCATATTCCCCTTCCAAACTCATTAAAATCAGAACCCACATTCACTAGGTTAGGGAATTGGTTGGGGAATTGGAATAGAGATGAGATATGACACCACACTACCAAGCACAAAATTTGTTTTTGGTACAAGCATACTCATTTTTCTGCAATAATATATAATATATATGGAACCCACATTTCACATGGGTTAGGATTTGGTTGGAAAATTGCGGAATGAGGGATGAGATATGACACCACACTACCAAGCACCAAAAATTTATGCTGGTACCAGCATACTACATTTTTCTCATATAATTATATATATATATATATATATATATATATATATATATATATATAAACACACACACACACATTTCATTCCATATGATATTTGTTGCAAAGAAATAGTTCAAATCCAAATGTATACTTATGTAGCTACTCTTTTGTAAAGAGCCAGCGTATTTTAAGGTATCGTAGGAATAAAAATAGTGAAACATAATATGTCATCTCTTTATTTTCTGGAAAATTTTGCAACATACGCCATTAGTTTGCTGCCCAGCAAGAAGTGAAGAGAATTGATATATCGAGAGCTCGTCTCCTCGATCTCTTGCCGTGTGAACACAACTCTGATCCTGAGCTCCATCATGGAGCATGACATTTATACACAAAGGAGATGCCTGCTGGCCCAAATTCCACCCATTTGCTGTGGTGATCTTAAAGGCCATTAGGTCATCGGAAAGTGATGGGTAACATGCAATGCAAGTAATGAATGTGCACTCCAGCAGAAGCGCAGATTCTTCGCATGGTGACAGAAGAGAGCTCTCCTGCGTTTACTAGCTAAAATGTGTTCTACGATAAACCCGCCATTATCCGAGGTGAACTTCATTTATCGGTGAAGGATAAATTCCACGAAAACAGATTGCCTTCGGTAGCACTTTATACTTCCTAGTTCATTTACTAGCACTTACCAAGATTGTCAGTAGTAGATAGAAAGATGGATTGCAAGTAACCCACCCCCCAAAAACAAAAAACAAAAAGAAGCGACTCCCCTCTTCGACACGAATTGAGGGAGGCTAAGTGGTAGTACATGAGTTCAGCAGCTGAAGGTATAGATGGAGGAGGTTATGCAATTTACCCGGGATGAAATAGGGTCTTCATGCATAAATACCCGCATCCTATAAACCATGACGATCCGCATCAGGACCATTTTGAGGTCGCACCAAGTTATTAATTTCATGTTTTATGTGAGCACTAAAAGGGCTACTCCGATTTAGCCAGACAATAAGATTCTTATGAAGCTCGAGAATTTGCTATGTATTTTGATGAGAATCGACAACAACTCCAGCATTATCAACCGAATGCTACCGCACAGGACCATAGGTAAAGGAAGAACAACGAAATACAAACCAAACTTCTCCAGCCCCTTTGCTAATTGCGTACTTAAGATAATAATAAAGGAAAAGGGTTTTCAAACGCAAGACGTGGATGCTGACAGTCTCTACTGTCATACGATAGCACCTGGGAAATGGAGATATCACATTCAGTAACTTTCCAAGGCGAACAAATACAAGCAGAAATTCGATAGACAAAGGCATTCGGATATTATATATATTATCGCCAAAATACATGGCATTCTGTAATATGTCCTATAAATACACCCTAACGTTACAAATTTGAGTCATGTGAATGAGAAGTTAGAAATTATGCATGCCTCGAGGAGAACTTGTCACGATGAACTTAATAGACAAACAAATTACGGAGATGTCGATCGATGACTCTGTCTTGTAACAAGCAGAGTGGCTGTTCAAACATCACTCCGTGAGTTGTAAGGAACCCACTTACAGAATTCTATCTTGCAAGTCGTTGATGAAACTGGAGGCTATATTAGTCAATTTCTTTCCCGTCTCTCCAGCGATGTTCTTGAGAGAAGATATATCCTGTGATGCCTATGAATGCCAGCAAACAAGGTCAGTTCTTGGTGAACTATCTTCCAAAGCATCTCATATTTGAAGAGATTCCAGACTTATCTACATCCCACAATTATTCAAACGATGAAACCTGTTATTTTTATATATGGAAAGCATGCCTACTGATGTCTGATTCAGAAAATAATGAGGGAATCTTCTTACACAAGACTCAGTTTTCTGATGTCCATAACACCTTAAGGTGGGTAAGCATTTAGCACAAGGGGGGAAAAGGACGAGAGGCCATTCTAGAAAATACCTGGAAGGAGATTCTGTTTATAAGGTCGGTTGCGGTCAGATCCAGACGAGAATCATCCGTGCCATTACCAAACAGATCAGCACTTGAAATGGATGTTGAACCCTGTACAAAGGTGGTCACTTATCATCGATGGATGCTCAATTAGCAGTTTCATCATTAAAATATCAGGATAAGGCAAGGGTGAAGCTGAATACCATCTCAATTCATAAAATAACCTAAACCCACACAAGTACACAATATAATAAAACACGTATATAAGAGCAGGGATCGCCACGGACAAATATTATGATCTCTGTGATAAACTAAATAAAAGGGAAAATGAATCCCGTGAACCAAAGATGCTCCCTATCAAGCATATAAGATATTTTGTACTGTAAGGACATACCGAATACTTCTGCAATGAGATCTGAGCCTCCCTATCCCCAGGCTTCATCTGATCTCCGAAATATTGGGCGGATGAAATTGATTTTGCATTTGAAAATTTCTGTCTAGCTTCATTAGTTTCCTGGATCTGAAAGAACGAATGGTTACACCTTAAGTTAGGATTCAGAAAACAATAACAGGCATGGCAGTAAATGAATTAAACTGAATGCAGTCATTGAAAGATACTACAATCCATCAATACATCTGTAGTAAATATATCATCATTATCTGGCACATAGTGTAGATATATTAAGAGTAATGGTAATAAGACTACAAAAAACAGGACTGCTCCCATACTTCAGCATCTATGAAATATCTAAATATCCGTACCTTGCCATTTCTATAGGATCAATTGATTTTAAATTCATGTGTCAAATATATCTTAGATAAAGTAATAACCAAGGGATGATTTAATCACATTTCTTTTGATCAAATTGCCTGAAACCAAGTAAAATCAGCATAACAAAGATCAGCAATACTGGAGATGGTGGCGGTGAGCTTCAAATGGAGATGGTGAAGGTGAACTTTAATGAGGAGCTCAAGAGAAGGTGATGTCGTGATGGTGATGGTGATGGTGATGGTGAAGGCGGAGCTTGTTGGAGAAAGATTTGGAGGCAGATTTGGCCGTCAATTTGGTGGTGGGAGGCTGTGGATTTGGCCGAAGGAGCCAGAGTTATGGTTAGGTTTTATTTTCATCTCCAGTTGCAGAAGCGGATATGAGAGAGAGCGAAGAAGCAGAGGGTTTTACTTACGAAAATGGGTCAGGTCGGGTATAATAATATCGTTTTTGTTTTTTGAAAGCGCTTTTAAGCACTAAGCAATGCTTTTACGAGCTTTATGCCGGGCAGAAAGCGCCATGTCAGCTTTCATTGATCCCTTTCAATGAAAACAAAGCGGTGAGGCACCGCTTCCACTTTGTAAAGCGCTTAAGCGGCAGGGCTTCTTTCAACACCGGAATATCTAAGGCCAATCTGCAAGAAAATATTAAGAGAAAGGAACCAAAATCACTCATATGCAGCTAAACAATTCATGATATGACCTATCAAAATAACTCGCATCTTCTTGATCTGGAGCCTTTAAGGAGGCAGCTTAATGCTACATGAAAACAGCAGGTTTTTTATGCCCAAATCAGCTTCTAAGTCATAATCTGGTCAACTTGAGGAACCCATAAAAAAACAACTTTGGGATAAGGTCTGGTCCTCTGACACCTGTTCTGATTCCACCAGTTTGGATCAACCCGCTAATTCCTAGAGGAAGTGACCTCTCTAGAATCCATTCCTTCTATTTCAAGAACTGCTAAAAGGCCAAAATGAATCACCATCTTAATCGATAATCTACTTTCGCATTATTCTCCCTTATAGTTATGTTCACAAATGCACATTAACCATTTAAAGATCAGATGGTCACTATTTGCACAGCATACACCCTTCCTCAACCAAGACTAGCTACAAAGAAAATTGAACCATGTGATCTATTTCATCAATTTCAAAAACTGCTAAAAAACAAAAGGGAAAAAACAACCTAATTGATAATTCAATTCCAAACACTTCTTCAGGTACAGGCATTGTTTTATATTCAGGTACAAGCATTGTTGCCAAAAATCTAGATATCAAAGGCTCATCAACTGTTTGATATTCAGGTACAGGCATTGTTGCCACTTCTTCCATCATCAATTTGAAAAACTACAAAAACCTAATTAAACTAAATCGTTACCGTAATTGATAACCTGTTTCCAATTTCTTCTCCTGCAAATGTAGATCCCAAAGGTGTCTATCATTTGATTGACAAGTAAGCATTGTTTAGACTCCTTCCAGCTTGAAACCTCACAGCAATGCTCTTCACAGCATTATGCCTATGACGCTTTCTTTATGTGCTTAAAAGCCTATACTATGAGGGTCCACCAACATTCAGGTTCAGGGTATGGGATAGAGAGTTCTTGACCATAGGAATATTGATTAGAACAAGAGGAGCAACTTTTAGCTTCTGACATCAATTGGGCATGAATGACTGTCTATGCAGCCAAACATAGTTGAAAAGCATCAACTCTAGTATGTACCAATCAAGTCGCCATTCGTACAATGTCCTAAAAACCATCGTCAGTGTACTTCATTGTGCACTTTTAGTACCACCGAAAGGGTCCAGTTATCAGTATATATCACCACAATACAGTACACACAAAAGAACAATTCACAGCATGAGTCCTGGTCTCCAGAAAAAATTATGTATGCTCTGTTTGTACATTAAAGTTAAAAAGGCATAAGCCTGAAATTATTAGCCTCCTAGAGAGGTGACCGCCGCAAACTCAAGATTTGAGCTGTTAGCATGTAACGTACAAAAAAGCATACAGTTTCTGCAGAATCTCAGATTGATAGAAACTAGAGCAAGTATTATGTACAAAGCAACTTGTCTACACCCCAAGTGGAGTGCATCCATTCAATGTATTGAGGTTAGGATCAATGCGCCCAAGTTGTCATGGAACATCAACATATAATAAGACATTCTTGAACCCCAACATATTAACAGTCAGCAAAGGCATAATAGCGAACAGGGAACTAAGTTCCACAAGAAACTTTAAAGTTGAATGCATATCAATATAATAGTCTATAGATCAATATATTAAAACATGCTGCAAATTTCATGTTAACCAAAGGAACACAAGATTAAAAAAAGTCGACCTAATGCAGTCAAGCTAAATGTCAACTTTCAACTTTATCTGGTAGGCCTGTTGGATACAAAACGATACTTTGAATCCACTTGCTTTTAACTTATCATATCAGAAGTCCAAGACAGAACAAACTGATTGTCAGAAAATGGATATAATCGTTGCAGAAATAAAAGCTGAATACTTTCTCAATCAGAGCATTGATTGTTTATAGGAATTGGTCATAAAGTGAAGTGTGTTGTGAACTTCTAAAAGAAAGCATATGCTCACAATAAAACCAAAATGCAAAGTATCTAACCTTAATAACAAATTTGTAGGTAAGGCAAAAATGGAATGAACAACTGCATGCTACTCAGTAGATCAAGAATATGCTCAACATTAAAGGATAAGATAACAAAGGCCTCACTCATAGATTTCGGTTCTTTTGTATACAAAACAAGTCAACAGAGTTCTGTGTGCTGAAAACCTCTAACAACATCACTATTCAAATTTCAAAGGAAACCCATATACTACAGGGAACAAGTTATGGACCATGTAACCAAAGACTGATTAAATGACGAAAGAGCAGAGTCAAATTCACCTTTCTTCCACAAAATTTGTAGTTTCAGCCCTTTGCATTAGTTAATGCCTATAACTTAATTTCTATTGGTCATTTACAGCTTTCTTAAGCAAAATTTAGAGAACCATCGCCATAAGCTCTGACTCGGTTCTTCATGATATTGAGACTATGTCATTGATACCCAATGACAGAGAAAAGGAAGTTTCATTTTACTTGGGTATAGGAAGGAAAAAATACTTCAGCTATCTGATGCATTCTCCATCTAACAAATGCCAGCTGTCATCCGCCGAACACATGTGGACCATAAAAATTATAAAGACGAAAATAGCTGACCATATACAAGGCTGCAAGCAGTATGAACTATGGGCAACAAAACCTTCAGCCCAAGCTCTTAATTGCATTAAGCTCAAATGACTATATGCATAGGCTAAAGAATACAGGAATAGAAAAAAGAGGGGGGAAAAAAGATAACATGAGTCATGACTAATCTATGCTTAAAGTAATTATTACAAGTGGCATTACCTAAAAACCTGACAACCTAGTAAACCATCTGAATAAGAGTCAGATATCAAATAGAAGTAAAGATTAAATAACAAGAAGAAGCAACTGGGAGATGTTACATATGTAGTAGACAAAACTTAGTTCAGAGTAAGAATGAAAGAAATTCTAAGTTATAAAGTAGTCATGGACCATTCATCATGAATGGTTCATCAGTAATAATCAACTAATATTCATCATATAAGAAGGCGTAAATGCTACCGAGTCTGTTTAAAAAATTAATAAACAAAAAGAGAAACTTAAAAGACAAAATTTAATCATACCTGCACTTTTGATGTGGTAGATGGTTTATTTTGAAACCCACTATCCATCCCAAAGTCCGCAAAGAAGCTTGACGATTTTGGTGGTGCTACATGTCCAATCGCATGTGCACCTCTGGAAGCAGTCTCAGTGCCTGGCTCGACATACTCAAATCTAGAAGGAAAAGATGATCCTTGTGTTGAACTAGGAGTAGCCAAAGAAGTAACAGCTGGTGCTGGTTCTTCAGGCTTCTGGTCATAGAGACTGTCACTTGGCTGCATACATAAAATTTACATTGGTAAGATATTTGTGCTTGAAACGTAGGAATGAAGTGATGTACTTGGGATTGCAAGTGGTAGGTGAAGGCTCTGAAATCTCATGACTTCTCTCAGGCCCCAGCAAGCTACCTTATTCATTTTGATGTTACTTTTCAGGAACCATCATTCTCAAAGCATTTGTAAAACTAAAAATAAATAATATGCATTTGAAATAGTAATCTTCACCAAAGAATGTCCTTCAGATTCCAAGTAGAATCACTGACCTTTGTTGTAAGCTTACGAACGCCAAGGCCCCCAGATTTACTTCCAGCCTTCTTAGACCCTATTGGCTTCTTTGCAGCAACTGCTGAATGAATAGGAGCTTTAGGTGAGCGAGTAACTTCTGATGTTTCATGCTTTTCAATTGATTTGTCTTTCACATTTTCTGGAAGCTTAAGCTCAGGAAGGCCATTGGCTGCTTCTGATGTCTGAGATAGGATGGCATCATCTGCCAAGCTTTTAGCAACTTCTTTAGACAGTATCTGCCTATATAACTCAGCAGCTCTAGATGTATATTTTGCCTCAATTTTACCCCCATCAGTCCATCCATGTTGCTTGAAGAAAACTTGTGCACGGTTGTTTCCTCCAAAAGCCATCATCTTTAACTGCTCCGGACTCCATGAGTCTAGATTTGTGGACCTAAAAGTCACAATAGCAACATTTAACGGATAAACAGCTGAAACTTCCTAAGGCCTACGACAAATGATACTAGACTTCGATGACAATAAAAACACACAGCTCTAACAGCTGCCAATTTTGATTAGGGAAACTGAAACCTTTATGCAAAGGGTAAACATATCAAGTGCTAACTTAAAAAACTATAAATACTTCATAGTGGAACAGGCAGGACATTAAAGAAACAAGATGATGCATAAAACATGCTCAAAGAAGATACATGATAATATCTCAGCTTATCAGGCCTCCTGTAGTGGAACATGCAAGTCTATGCAATAATTAACTATTTGCTCCTGATTTAATGGTCATTGTTAAATTTATGCCAATCCCATAACTCCCAAGTGATATGAGCATATGAGCATACCTCACAAACGTAAGAACAGGATTTGCCTTCAATGAAACAACACTCAGTATTGTTATTTCTGCTTAGTCCACAAGTTTTCTCTAAAACATAAATTGAATAATAACCATAGAAGGTTTCTCAAGATCCACATCACATGACTAATAGAGAAACTCTAAAAGATCCTCAGGAGTCATCACAATTCATAATGTAAAGTGTTTATTAAAAATAAATATGTTTCACTTTGTTCTGTCGTGTACTGATGTGGCCTCGCGAAATTTTCAAGATTGGTCATGGAACAGCATCATTTTCAACACAAAGATGTAGATTAAGAAAGCGTTTGTTTTGCCAGAAACAACCCAAATCCATCATTTTTTTAAATTTACCCCCAAATCTTTATATTTTCCAACTTACGCTCAATTCTAATAGAGTTAGAATTCATATTATACCTCATCTTCTTCCTCATAAATAGTAAAATCGAAAAATTCTTTTGACATTTTATGCACCCACCCTTCAAGCATTTCAACAACATCTTATGGACAAAAGAAGAAAGAAAAGAAAAAAAAAATCCTAAGAACCCTAGTCCAACCTCTAGTTACATTACGTCCAATCCCAAGCTCACCTCTAATGGCCTCATCCTCGTTCATGCCAAGGGAACCCTAGTCATCTCATCCTTGATGTTCCAAAACCCAATACACAATGCTCCTAAAATCCATACCCGCCCATGAACCCTAGTCATCTCATCCTTGATGTTCCAAAACCCAATACACAATGCTCCTAAAATCCATACCCGCATCGCCAACGACCACATCCACATTACAGAAAGACGATCATGGTCAAGTCTGATGTCCTCATCATTGGCGGCATCTCCTCCCATCCTGGGAATCATTTCCACCTAGGCACCTACCTATTAATGGTGAAGGCACTAAAAGAGAGGGAGGTAGGGCGGGAGGGAGAGGGTTTAAGTATTGGGGTTAAAACTGGAAGTAATTCAATTAAGTATATTCGGGGCAATTTGATCATATTTTTAACCAAATTAGCAATATATGGAGGAATATACCCAGTTTATTTTCTAATAGAGAAATTGAGAGGGTACAAGATTTTAAGGTAATAATAGAGAAATTGAGAGGGTACAAGATTTTAAGGTAATAATAGAGAAATTGAGGGGTCCAAGATTTAGCATATGCATTTTGTAACACATGTCAAAAGTTAGTAATATATTTCCTGCATATTACTAGTTTGCAGGCATTCTAATTCCAAAATACACAGATCCATCTAATTAAAAAGTATGTTCTGAAAGAAACACCCAAGATGCCTACAGGTATTATATAGGATTTAAAAAGACCAAGTAAATAATTGGAATAACTGGACTCGTATCTGGAATATCATGGTAACAGGCAATTCACTACTTTCAAATGACCAATACTCTTACAAAAATAAACTCAATTACTAATAATAACATCCTAGTCAATACATCAATGAGAAATCATACTTCCTTTATAGCACGAGTTCGGAAAAATCTTTCAGTAGACAAAAATACCTTGGAATTCAAATATTAATCCATTAAGTAATAGTAAGTTGATAAATTAATGCATTCTCATTGGATATGCATGGTATAAAGATAAGGATATAGTTTAAATTGAAATTTAAACCTGAATGAAATTATTAAATGTCAAATTTATAAATGTATACAACATGAAGGGCATATATGCAAAAACCAAATAAATTAACTAGACAAATAATGTCTGCCCCAAAGGTCGAACCTAGGAACAGGACAGACCTACAAATATACATAATGTGGACGGAATATTTACAAAATCCACCAAACAAATTAAAGAGACGAAAGTCATTCTCAAAATTATAAAAAAAAATTAAAATAAACAGCTACGATCTGAGGACACAACGTGGCAATCTCTCACCGACTAAATTTCAAGTAGTTCACTGTACTGCCTAATTAGTTTCAAATTTTAATTATACTATTATTATTTAAATAAAACTCTATTTACAATTGTTATCCTCTCACATGCAACATCACATACCAATATATAAACTAAAAAATTATAATAATTTCCATAGCACTTTCATCTCCTTCTATAGGTATGTGCCTTTGTTATTATCTTCTTATTAGATTAGATTAAATTATTTTAAAATAATTAATTATATTGTATATTTAATCTTTTTTATATCAAGAAATAGCAACAATTTTCATAGCACTTTCATCTATTTTCTTCTTATTATATTAGATTAGATTATTTTAAAGTAATTAATTATATTATATGTTTGATCTTTTTTTAGATCAGAAATTGCAATAATTTTTATAGCATTTTCATCTCCTTCAATAGGTATGTGCCTTTATTATTTTCTTCTTATTAGATTAGATTATTATATTAGATTAGATTAGATTGTTTAAAAAATATGAATTATGAAATTGTAATAATTTTCACATCACTTTCATCTATTTTCTTCTTATTAGACTAGATTAGATTATTTTAAAGCAATTAATTATGTTATCTATTTGATCTTTTTTCCAGATCATAAAGTTTAATTATACTATTATCATTTAAATAGATATTGTTTGTATAAAAGTCAAAGAGAATCACACATGTATATTAGATCTCAATACCAATTATAATACTTAAATATGAGTGTTGGTTCAAATAAATTTCATGTATAGGCTTAACTTATATGATCCTACTTTAACCGGATTAGATAATTTAAATTTTTTTTACACCCAAACTCTTCCATAAAACCAAAATAGAGTAGCAATGATATGGCTCTATATATCCACAGGACCACAGATATCTTAAAAATGAACGAAGAAAACCACACAAATAAAAATCATATTAATTACCCCCACACACCTACTGTTTTCAAAATTACCCTTCTCCATCTCCATCTCCATCTCCATCTACAATATATCCACATACCCAAATTAAGCCGCTAGAGTTTCCCCCTACCAACTACAACATTGATCAACCCTTCTTTTTCCTTTGTACTTCAATTATATAACATTCATTGTGATGAGGACTCACTTGGGTCCTCTGCTTACCTTGAATGCCCGATAAAAAAATAATGTACTAAGTCTTGTATTTAGTTAATAATGAGATCCTGTCATTATAAACAAATTAAGCAAAGATTAATAACTCTTAAGAATGTACTATGTTCCTTAGCTTCCACCGCAAACTTATTAGTTGTTTATTCCTAACCCCAAGAGATTTCAAAATTAATCTTGAGGGTTGCTTGCATTAAAAAGTTATGTTAGATAGCTCATACAGTCTCTTTTATAGTTTAATACTGTCAACACATTTTGTCTCTAGTACATATCAATTATAAGTAATTATATAATTTGATTGATCCAAGTATATCCCAATATATTTTTGGATTATTGTCTTGTCTTTTGCTCTTTATTATATACTAACATGATATCACAATTGATATAGTTGATGAAAACACTATTGTAAAATTGCCCAGAAAAAAAATAAAGGTGGAGAATGATTGATATCGGTTCAATTAAATATGATGATATTGGTTCAATTAAATATGAAAAAAGAAAGAACAAAGGATAATGTTTTTTTTAATTTTTTATAGTCGAACTTAATTTTTTGAGTAAAATTAGGACCTTTAGAAGGGATTTTCATGCAAAACTTTTAATATGTTTATGTGAATGATTTTATCATAAAAATTATACTAGATTCATCATTAATCTTTAGTATTTATTTTTTATTTTAAGTCCATCAATAATTAACATGTCTTGCAATCTTGTGAAAAGTATGTGCTTTGTGCTGAGCTTATACAAACCATCTTAATATTAAGTATTTGATTATATTTTTATTAACACATCAATAATATATTATTGTATTTTTTAAATTTAACACTACATTTAATGACTAAGACAAACAAATTGGAGATTGATGATTTGATCCGATAAACAAATATGTTACATGAAGTTGATATATACAAATTTAAAAAAATAATGTTGTGTATGCAAATATATAAAAGTATATTGATCCCAGTTTTACACTCAAATCCATTTAATAATTTTTTAAAAAATATTTAAATAAAATTTATGGCAAATGTAATTGTTATAGCCTAAAAATCCACCAAGTGCTAATCTTACTAGGAAAGCCTATACGTGTTCCACCCCTCGTCTAATCAAACAAAATGAGGCCGAGACGACTCAAACTACTCCTATGGCCAACTCTATGGGCCGACAACTTGTGTAACGGAGTCGGCGGTACTTGTCGGCCACCTCACTCGATCGACCCTACGAGCAACCCGCACTCGATCTATTGTATCAGCCGACAACTTGCAAGGCCAACTAAAAAGACGGTGCTTCTCGACCCTTGACCAAACAAATAAAGAGACGGTAGTTACCTCGAACTCATCGCCAGCAGACTACTCTCGCATTAACTGCTATGATAAAATCATCATTACTCTAGTCTCATAGTCTTTATGACTCATCGGACCCAGTCAACTCCAAACACCTGCTATCATTCCCTCATTAAATGGTCGGATGACTCACCTTCTTTCGTGGCCGGCACTTGGAAGGTATCTGCCAACTTAGCAGTCTGGCTAGACTCGGCCGAAGTTACCTTCATACCCCTCTGAACTACTATAAAAGAGAACTACGCTACATGAGGAACTTCAGCTTTTTGGCGACTTTGAATAACTACCTATACAATTTGTCTTTCATTTTCCCACTCAAGATCAAGATACTGACTTGATCGTCAGAGGAATAACCGGAGAACCCAATTCCGACCTCTTACGAGTTTTTTATGTGCATGGAAGAACAGCGGGCTCGAAAACCAGTCATCTGAAGGAGTTTGAGGACCCTAAACACTCTCATAACTCTAATATAAACCCCATGTTTGATAACTGACATCAACAGTAATAGTCCATGTTTATAGATTTTAACTCAAAAAGAATCTGACTTATTTTATAGTAAGAAAATAAAAAAAATAAAAAAAAATGATATTTAACCACGCTCATCGGTTCAATTACGATAGCATAAGAACTAGTCATTTCTAATAGCTACCAGCCACCAAGTGAGCAATAATTTCCTCCTATATAGAAGAATCTACATAGCATAAACCTAGGTGGAAATTTATTGAAGGCATAAGCTAAATTTGTGTTTTGAGCCAAATTGAAATCATTTCAAGCTGCTGCTGAATTAATGATTTCATGAAACAGCAGGTCACACTAGGAAGCTGGAAGGTTAGTAGAGATGTTAAGAGAGTAGTACATTGCATTTAATGATCCTACCATTAACTAGAAACCATAGAAAGATTCCACATATTTAAGAAACATAGGATAGAAAATATAGGAAAACAAAGTTCCAACATTAGTTAGAGAAATTATATTATTAACAAAGCCAAGGGACATCATCAGTTTTGATAAAACAATAGCTTAATGTTGTAGGTTGTTAAGAGGCAAAGAAAGCAAAACCTATTAGGACATTTCAGGTTTTTGGACTGGCTCATAATTAAGAAAGTTTAAGGAAGTATCTTTGGAAGCAGAATTTGAAGTTCCATCACCATAGAGCCCTTGATTCCCTATTTGAACTCTTCAATGTGTAGCTAGGTTTCTAGAACAGCTTTAAGAGAGCATCATCAATTTTTCGTACATTTGTATAATGTTGCATTCAACTGTAATTACATACCATGTTATTGCAGCATCCTTATTCGAAATACAAATGGCCCATGACTGGTCCATGATCTTATAGAATGACTTCACGCATCATTAGCTAAAGTCGTTATGTGATGAATTATGTTATTCCCAACATTTGTTTAGTTACGCAACCTCCAAAACACTTAAAACAAAAAAAAAAGTAACAATGCAACATGTACATGTTTTCCAGTAGAAACATGAAAATATGAAATACAGATCTTTCTAGTTGTTGCCCGTAGAATTTATGTATACGTTACATGACAAGACATGAAACATAAATGGAGTAAGATGAGTATATTCCAGTAGAAACATGAAACTATGAAATACAGATCTTTCTAGTTGTTGCCTGTAGAATTTATGTCTAAATTACATGACAAAAGATGTGAAACATAAATGGAGTAAGATGAGTATAACACCATCCTAGGGACTGCTAGAGCACAAGATTTGAAACTGGTTTTTCCCTTTTCTTTGTGGATATGCAATTGCTCTAAACAGAGATGTAATCTGGAAAACATTCAGGAAGCAGACTACAACTTTTGGTAAAGACTGTGCCATGGTTGTGTCTGCCGCATTTTATTGTGCTGCTGGAAATTTCAGTTTGGCAATACAGGACAAGACTTTCATTTTAATTTCAACTTACATTACAAGCATATCGAACCGAATAATGAGAAATCAGCCAATTATCAAAGCCAACCACCCAAAATCTTGAGAAAAGGTAAACACAGCAAGCCTTTGCAGTAAGAATTCTCCATGCAGTATGTGTGTGCTTGCATGCATGAGCAGAAAGAATTTGGTTCTTAGGAGCCCAAGTATGATGTGTGCATCGTGCATATTCATCCATTTTCACAAGTATATCTCTGCGGCATTGGATTGTAATTATACCCAAGAAACTAGAGGTTTGGTCCGAATCAGCTCTACCAAAGCTCCTTCAAGATCATCTAATAACCTAGATAAACAAGCTTTAAAAAAAAATTGTGCATGCAAATTCTTCAACGCGCATGAGCAGAAACATGCTCGAATCATTTTGGGAACAACAAGCTAGATGAAGAGGCTCGCTAAGCCCAGCACTAGATTGGAATCATACAAATGTTTGTTTTTATATTTATATTTTCAGAACTATGTCGTGTTGATATTCTTACTGAAACATGGGCGTGTCAATGGCTCGAAGAGCTCAAGGCACTCAGATCAACTTGATAAGAGCTCCTTCAAGCTCATTTTATAATCTAAGAAATGAGTTTGAATCAAATAAGTAGTTTATTTAATAATTAAACAAGCTTGGACCGAGTTTGGCTCTGTTTTCGAGCTAGTTTAAAAGTGCAATAAAAGTTCAATAGTGAATTAGATATATAATAAAAATTTTACATTTATATTGTTAAACTACATAATTTTGATATTTTCATTATAACCATCCCTTTATTCCAAACACAAATCAAAATCGAGAAGAATATGCCATAAAAAAGAAGAGAAGAAACAGAATTTGTCTTTTTGGAACCTTTGGTTCCTCATTCAAACTGTAGGCTTGCAGAGCTCAGGGCTTGACTCGGCTTGTTGAGACCTGAAGCTATGCGGACTAGAAAATTAAGGATAAAAGCTTGAACAAAATTCAGTACCGAAACCCTAAATTCCAAACAAGGAAGAGAATAAATCATACGAGGAATAAATAGAGGAATAAATCATATGAGCAAGAATATACCATCAAATTCAGTACCGAAACCCTAAATTCCAAACAAGGAAGAGAATAACGCAACCGAGAGCAGACTCCGTACCTGACAAAGCTAATGTGGACACCTAGGCTCCGGTGCACTGCGGAGCAATCGATGCAAAGAAAGATTCCGTACGTCACCGACGCCCACGTCGGATTCTTGGCGTTGCAATCAAAGCACATCTTAAATTCAAAATTTGAGACAAAAATCAACAGTCGAAAACAAATAGATCTCAAATTCGAGGTTCAGATCTCAATGACCTAATCCATTTCAAGAAAATGAAATTTTGATTGAAGAGCAAGACTGGGGAAGAGATCGATCACCTTGTTCTCAGACCGAGATCTGAGCTTCTTAAAGACGGCGTTTTTATCGGGGACGCCATTGGAAGCCATTGGGTTTCAGAGTCTAGGGTTTGAGAGGAGGAGATAGGGAGTGAATCCTCCTCTCAACGAGAATTTTCAGGGGAGAAACGGGAACGAGGGAGCGAAAAAGAGGAGAAGTTGAGAGATCGTTTTACTAATCGGATATTAAATAATAAATGAAGAATGATGATGGCAAATAAACGGTTAAATACAATAGATTAAATAGTTTTATTTTTCCTTAGTCGGCCACAAATGCCCTTGGATTTTCACTTATTTTCAGTACAGCTGGTCAGGGTTAACGGTTAGCGGAGGCGCCCGGTCTGAGCGGCTGCGCTGCTGTTTTATGATGTGGTGTACCTCGCTCTTAACGTGATCCTCAAGGACAGTATCTTGCTGGGGTCGTGCAAGAGCACGTTAATGAATAATTTCACGCGCTATAATAAGTGAGGGAACATTGACTTTGCTTGCGAGCGTGGAAAGGTGACGTTCATGGAAGAGGACATTTAGCGACCGCTTGTTAAGTGCATATTTTACGGTACATTGTTACACAATTTAAGTCTCTCATTATAAACTATTATTTTATATATATAATATATATATATATACTATATATATAGAAAGAAAAATGTGTATGCTGGTGTGAGTTGTTTATATTCCTCTCTCATTTATTTAATTCGCTAACCACTCTTCAACTATGGTAATGTGAGGTCTCGACTATAATGAATGAAGGGAAATATGTCACTCGTCACTACCAAGCACAAAAACTGTGTTCTGGTAGCCCATTACATACTCATCTCTCTCTCATCTCTCTCTCTCTCTCATCTCTTCTCTCTCCGTCTCTCTCTCTCCTCCGTTATATATATATATCATATATATATAATATATATATATTATATTATATTATATATATATATATATAATATATATATATATATATATATATATATATATATATATATATACTAGTATTTAGACCCGTGCAAAGCACGGTTTTTAAATTATATTCTGTAAATATTGATTATGTTAACAAAATTAAGTATGATGTTATAAGTAATTGTAATATTCTATTATAAATTCAGTTTAGTGTAAAAGGGAATTGAAAAAAGTAATTAATATTTGGTTATTATTCGTTTATTAATGATCAAGTTCGAAGCGATACTTCATTTAATACTAAAATATATATTTAAGTATTTGGTTTATAAATAAATAAAATTTAACCAAAGATATGTTTGATTAATTTGTTGTCGTTTATTAATTTGATAAATTTTTCATAAAACTTTAACCAAATATATGTTTGATAGTTTATTAACTATTTTATTCGGTAGTCCAAGAGAGAGAGAGAGGGGAAAGAAAAAGCACTGAAGTCTTTTCATTTCCACATTGTTACTTGAAAATAACAACAAACGCTTTCACCTAATTCCATCCCACCGTGTTCTTAAGTTTTGATGCGATAGGAAAAAAAACAAAAGATTAGATTAATGAAGAGCAAGCCCGATAAACAATTTGATAAGAATATAAGAACCCTTTATTTTTATAAAAATGTGATATTAGAACAGTGCGGATTAGTTATAGCTAGAATCTAGTAGCTGGGTTAGTTTAGTTACATTAATCAAAAAACATGACGTAGAAACTAAAATATTTCGGCACACAAAATGCAAGGCTTGTTAGGATTTTTGATTTTCCCTTTGGAAATTAAGATAAAAAAAAATTTCCATTGGAAATTAAGATGATGAATCTCTATCAGACTGTGGGGTCGTGACTTGGTTTTTTCTTGGACTTGTTCCAAATGCTTATTATGTAAATTTTGTTTTACAAATGATACCCATTATATCTACCTATAAATATCAAAGAGTGGGGTTTTAGCGCTAGGGCATTCTCATTTTCATCTGCCCGCCGCCGCCTCCTTCAGATCTGAGCGATCGAATCCTCTCTCCTCTTTCTTTCCCTCTCCTCCTTCAAAACCGAGTCCAATTGAAGATTAGGGCTTGTGTTTTCATGCTTCTCCATATACTTTTCGTTCACAACTCACCTCAACCTCGTCGTTCTTCGTAGCTCGTCGTCGACTTCGCCTTCGAAGCTCGTCGTCGACTCCTCCCTCTAATCTCGTCGTCCACTCCGCCTTCAAAGGTCGTCGTCGTTGACGGTTTTCGGTAAAGATTTTTTTTAAGATTTGTTGATTTAACCTGTAAAGATTGATAATTCATTCTTTATTGCTGTCACTTTTATCATCTTTCATCTTTCATGCGATAGATCTCGAAGACAAAAGGTTGGTCATGCAGCGTCAGATATTTTTGTCACCAAGGTCTGATCTTTTTAGCCTACTACCTGTCTCATGTGTAATTTTTAGTTTGTTTGTTATTTATGAGTAAAGATTTATTTATGTTTGATTATAGTTTTGTTTATTTTTCCTAAACTGGAAAGATACTAACTTTTTTTAGATTTAACCTTTAAATATTGATAATAACATTCTTTACTGCTCTTACTTTTATCATTTTTCATCTTTCATGTGATAGATCTCGAAGACAGAAGGTAGGTCGTGCAACGTCAGAGTTTTATCACAAAGGTCTGATCTTTTAGCCTATTATCTGTCTCATGTGAAATTTTGAGTTTGTTTGTTAGTTATGAGTAATTATTTATTTTAGTTTGATTATAGTTTTGTTTATTTTTCCTAAACATGAAAGATACTATCTTTTTTAGCCTTTATTGCGTGCGCGCGCACACACACACACATATATATACTTATTTACAAATTTTTAGCTTTTATTGCATGTTAACTGTTTATGGCGGTATGTTTGGTTAGCATTCGTTGACACGAAGACATGCAAATGCAAGTCTTCTAAATTAAATAATTGCATTCATGTACATGGATATTGAAATTAGGGCTAACGTTGTTATCACCAGATTATTTATGCATAATACAAATATTTCCTTGAAATTTTGGTTAGATTTCTTTGTAGAGAAATCTATCAAAGTTGTTCTATATTTTGAAATATGTGTTGATTTTTGTTGTCTAGTTTTTTAGCAGTTTTTATTTTGCAGAATTCAGAATTTGTTCTATATGTTAATGATAAATCATTAATTTTGATTGGCACTTAAATGTTACATCTAAATGTTATGACATGCAGTTTAGCTAATATGTTGTCGAGGATCTGTGCTAAAAAATGAAGTGTTTTTTTTCTTTTTTATTGTTTTTTTTTTTTTTTGTATTGTTTTGTTCTTTATAGTGGCATTTGACCTGTAATAATTGATTGTATGGATTTGTTTTATATTGTTGCAAGTTATGTTTCTTTGTTTAGGCGTCAAAGGCTTCCTCAATGAAAGTTTGCTAGCCAATATATCACAGATGAAATGTTTAATGGAGAATTTGTTACCTTCATTTGAATTTTCGTGTAATAAATGCAGAATTGCAGGAGAATAAGGGAAAAAGAAGCTCTTTGCCTTATCTTTATTTTTTATTTTTTTACTAATGAGTTCTTTGGTATATTTGCATAGTATTCTTTGATCTGTAGACATGCAAATGCAAGACTTCTTGTTAACCCATTTCTTTTTGTTACCTGGGTTTTGAAATTAGGACTAATGTAGTTTTTTCAAGATAATTTGTGCATAATACACTATTTTCCTTGAATTTTTGGTTAGCTTTATGCGTATTCAAATCTATCAAAGTTATTATATATGTTGAATTTTGAGGTGATTTTTGTTGTCTAGATTTGAAGCAGTTTTGATTATTCATAATTTGTTCCATATAATATATATAATAAAGGTAAACTTCGTTAATTCAGAATTTTTTAAATTTTGTATCTTTATTTCCCTTCAACTATGTGGTAATTTATTTATTTATGTTTTAATGTAAGCCACAAACATATATTGCTCTAATTTCACTCAAATTTACTCAAACTTGGAAAAAATGCTACATCTAAATGTTATGACATGCAGTTTAGCTAATATGTTGTCGAGCATCTGTGCTAAAACATGAAGTTTTTATTTCCTTTTGTTTATTTGTATTTTTTTTTTTTTTTGTTTTGTATTGTTTTGTTTTTTATAGTGGCCTTTGACCTGTAATAATTGATTGTATGGATTTATTGTATATTGTTGCAAGTTATGTTTCTTTGTTTAGGCATCAAAGGCTTCCTCAATGAATGTTTGCTAGCCAATCTATCACAGATGAATTGTATAATATAGGAATTTATTACCTTCATTTGAATTTTCTTGTAATAAATGCAGAATTGCAGGAGAATAAGGGAAAAAGAAGCTCTTTGCCTTATCTTTATATAATTTTTTCTAATAATTTAAAGCATAATTCAGTTAAGATGGGTGTATTACAGTAATTATTCTTTTATGTGGTAAATCCGAATAAAATAGATGTATATGCTTGCATTTGACTAAAAATTTTAAGCAAAAAAGGGCTACAATTGTTCTCAATATGTTGGTACCCTTTGTGATGTTTGAGTTTTTGTATTTTAGAAGATAATGTAATTTGAGCAATTTAATATTAAATTAGATCATTTTCATGTTTGGGTGACTTATCTTCTTTTGTGGTTGGAACCAATTTTTTATAATATGATATTTATCTTTTTATTGAATGAATGAAATTTACTTTTTAAAAAGATTGTTTTCATTACTATTTTAGTTTTCAATAAAAAAATGATGCTGGTGTACATTCATTTTAAATGAATATTTATTAAATCATGATATCAAAATATAATAGTTGAATAACAAAACTAATAATAATAAGTTTGCAAATTAAAAGGAGATGAAAACACCACCCTAATGAAGGAACTATTCGTTCAGATTCGATTTGGTTCCAACCCTTATGAAGTAGTAGATGTAGTGGCAATAATGATGTTCATGTTTGTTAATAAATAAATAAAAAGAAGCATGACCTATAAAAATACGAAATGTTAACATAATTAGATTTTCTACTCATAAGTCACACATATTAGTAATATAGATTGCAAATATATACATCACTGGTTGTTATCTCCATTTTTTCTTTTTTTCGTTGAGTAGGTTTTCATCCTTTTAATGTCACGATTCCAGGTGCCAAGATTCATTTCAGTCTAGTGCATCATTCTCTCGCTTCCTCTTGTTATCTGCATATAAGAAACATAAGAAATAATTTAATAACTTAATAGTTTTAATACTCATGCATTGGTTTTGCTCTTATGTAAGCATTTGGATTACAATATATTATAATTATAATAATTATAATGAACAATAAGTTGACATCACCTTGCACTTGATGTATTTTAGATGAACGTGCTTTCTGCTCATTTGATTCTTCATCCATATTTACTATTTTCAGCGGTGTTTTGTTGTAAACTTTCTCTGATTTTATATCCAATAATGGTGCATGCATAGGTGTGACTACAGATTTAGCAGATGTTGTTGGTTGCGGAGTCGGTGGAGGCGCATCCTCAAGTAAATTAATGATCGATGCATCTACAGATTCCTATATTTATAGGTACGTGCTTTACAAACTTGTTATCATATAAATAAATAAATATGTTGAAAATTGTTACCTGACTTGTAGAGTTAAATTCAATTTCCCCTGAACTGTCTGAAGTTTCCTCTATTACTTTGTTTATTGTGAATCCTTCATTACCTTCCACGAAATTATATCGCGTTAGTTTTACCTGAACCTTGATACATTTTCCAGATATGGCTTTTATCACTTTTGGGAAAACTTCTCTACCATTAACCTGATCAATGAATAATTATATTTTAGGCACATACTGAATGTGTTTTAAAATGAGTTTGAAAATATTTTAAGAGGAAGATGTACTCACATATTTTATTGTTCGTGCAACCTCTTGAGCCGGTATTTTCACCAATTTTTCAACTTCCTTGTTCATAACAATGAAAGTAGTTTTTGCAGATTCATCTTGAACTTCCATAGTTATCCTATAGCTGTATATTTTTTTTTCAAAACATTGATTATCAAAGTCATTTTGTGGTATGTATATGCGGATCATATTTAAAATTTGTACATACCTATTTTCTGCAAATACCTCTATGTCACACTTTGCACACCAAAATGTATCTCCCGCATCAATTGTTTTTTTAAAACAATTTGGACATCCGCGATAACGCCATTTTTTGTTATCCATTACGGTATTGATTCTCACATTGCATATAAAGAAATATTCCTTTAAATTACAAACATGAATATTAGCTATTGAACATATAATAAGTTCGCATAAATGATGGGACTAATTTTAAAATCTTTATTACCTCAGCGGTTTCTGGATCATTGAATAAAATAAGATCGCTCAAAGATGCAGATGGGGTTTCGAGCAATTTCTGCTTTGATTTGTAATTAATTGGTGTCTCTATTAGCTGCATCTGTGTTTCCGACTCCATGTACCTATGTATATATGCTCAGAAATCATGTCAGTACATATATAATTTAATTACGTCTGTCAAAAATATATAGATACTAAAATTACCTCTGAGATAATTCCAGTACTCTTTGTTCAGGTATGTTCACGTAGATTTTGGTCGTCGTGCTTGATGACACAGAATTATTGCCTGAAATTTTATGTGCAAAGTTATGCGTAAAGTATCCTCTTTACTTATGTATTGATGAAAGTAATTATTTATGGCATGTATAATTGTTCATCTTACCTCTAAAATTAGTAACAAAGATTCCACTGACCACCATAACCATGTTGTTTGGATCTTGATCTTTCAGTATGCTCTCTAGATTTGTAGCAATTTTGTTCCATAAAGTAACATTGCATTCTATGTTTCTGATTTGTATAAAAGATACTAAGTTTTAGGGTCAAGCATAAGTAAATACAATTAACATTTGGATTAGTTGATGTATAAGATAACTCACTCTTCATCGATTAGTTTTAAGGCTCTCCTAGTCCCTGGCTTTCCAGAAATAATAGTTTGCTCCAAGGGGTATATATCTTTTACAAACCCAATTATATCTGTATTGAAAATAAAATAAGCAAACATAAGAGACATAAGTTATATTAAGTTTGTCGCATAATCTGTAGTTAACTATATCATGATACAAAAATTATAATAAAACCTGACTTGACAGATAAGTCTTGTTTCCTTTCATTCTATAAAGCTCATTGAATGGTTTATAGTTGAACTTGTACATAGGGATATTGTCATTGTCTTCCTGTAGTACTTGAACTTGTGTCATACGGCAAAAACATATTGAAAATTTATTCTCAGTTGCCCTATAATTGCCAAAGGAATTCATAACTCTGAACTTAGAGATGACATGTATCCTTCCTTCATCTATCATTGGTTGAAACATTGATATTTCAGTTGTTTTAATGCTACAGTGAATGTGTGTATCCTGTAAAAATTGAAAATAATTGTCTCATTTCAAAAATATATAGATCTTGATAGTACATAGATATTGATATTTTATAACTATAAGATATCCTTTTGTATAAAAAGTTTCAGAAGGAATGTAAATCTGTCTTACACTTTCATCCAAAAGAGTAAGTAGTAGTCCATAATTTTGAAGGGATATGACATTTATATTTTCCCATATGCTTGTCACTCGAGCTTTAATGACTGGTTCTTTTACTCTCGTGTTCAGATCCTTTATCGCTGTGTATTTAGAAATACTCATTCTTCTTGTCCTTCACCTGCACATATAATTTCATTAAATATTTATGCTTCAACATCCCACTTAAACTGTCAATGAATCATTTTGAATGAAACTAATGAAACGAACAACGATTTAATGCAATTATATTATAGATAACAATAAAGATATATATGATATACCTTCTACCAAGTTGTTGAATATTTCTCTATACACTACATTCTCTATTACACTTTCAGTGTTCATTTCACTATTTTCAATGAGAATTTTTAGACCTTTTGGTGATGTCACTCTTGAAATAGCAACATATAGTTGACCATGTGTGAAAACGGGTTTTGGTAGATACAGACCAACATGCTGTAGTGTTTGTCCCTGACTTTTATTTATGGTCATTGCATAACATGGTCTAATAGGTAATTGTCTTCTTTTCATGCGAAATGTTGACTTTGAATCCGTATTTGTTGTTACGGTTCTTGAGATAAAATGTTTTGATCCAATGTTGCTTCCACTTCGACTTTGAATCCGTATTTGTTGTTACGGTTCTTGAGATAAAATGTTTTGATCCAATGTTGCTTCCACTTATAATTTTTGCCTCAATTACCCATTTTAGCAATTGGGTGACGATCAACCGTGTCCCGTTGCATAAGCCTTCAGTTGGATTCAAGTTGCGTAGAAGCATGATAGGTGTCCCGACTTTAAATTCCTGGAAATTTAAGCGAATTCAGGTACTCGGTTGGAAAGTTGACCTCATTTTCTTGCATGTTAGGAGATGTTAGGCAAAGTGAATCAGAACTAAGATAAAATGAAATTTGTCCCTCAATTTTTTCCAGGATTGTATTGTTGACAATATCTACAATTTCATTCCTTGGTGTTAATATTGCTCTTTCTTCTAGATATGTAGGGTTTTCAAAGTTTTCATCTATGTTTGGGTAAGTAGATGAAATAATATCCTCAACTAGATTTTTAGTTGGGTGAAGGATAAACTCGCGTGGAATATCAATAGTTCCATCCGTATTTTGCGATTCGCAACACTCTTCTTTAGCACTGCCATTTCCAATATTTAGAACCCATCTACTAAATTCTGGTATGCTCATTTCATTCTCATTTGATAAACTTTGTTGAATTCTCATATTCTCTGTCAATTTGTATATTTTGCATTCACTCCAAAGTTTGGATCGGCTAATGGAAGCATGAATAATATCATGTTTACTACCTCCTGGAATAACTGGTAAAATTTGTCTAAAATCACCACCAAGCACCACAGTCAAGCCTCCGAATGGTTTCTCTGACAACGTAGGATTGTCTTTACCTAATATATCTTTCAAATGCATGTCTATGCATCATTGGTGCCTCATCCCAAAGTATTAAAGCTGTTTGTTTTAGCAAATTTGTTTCAGGTGTTCCTTGTTTAATACCACATGTAGATGTTTCTTTCAGTTTAATAGGAATCTGGAACCTTGAATGTGTTGTTCTCCCTCTAGGTAAAAGAAGAGCAGCAATACCCGATGATGCCACTGCTATTACTATTTTCCCCTCGGATCTAAGTCTAGTGATAATTGACTTCCAAACATAAGTCTTTCCTGTCCCACCATATCCGTAGAGAAAGAAAAATCCTCCTGTTTTACTATCTACAGAGTGAATCACAACATCATATAATTTTTTTTGCTTCTCATTGAGACCCTGAAACAACTGTTCATGCTCACTTCTCAATTCTTCTCTATCATAGTTAAACTCTTTACTTATAATCTTCTCCTTACATTGTTGCATTAAAACTGGATCAGGAAGTGGCATACCTTGAAAATTCTGAAGACATTGACCATTTTGTAGTAGGAGATATTGTATTTCTGCCAATGCATGGCTTTGCAATTGATTTTTTGTCATTTTTAAATTTGGGTACTGTAGTAGATTAATTTGAGCTTCAAGAATACCCTCTGATAAATACACCCAATTATCTTCCCATAGCTTTTTATGATTGATAATTTCACAAAACAAAAGGATTTGTGCAAATAAATGTCTCATTTGTCTCCCTGGCGAAAAATAAGATGCTTCCTCTATGACTAATTGTCATTCATTGTCATCATCCAACAATCTTAGAGCAACACATGTCTCTTTAAAGGTTTCATACTGAATTCCATCTTTGTTTTTTATATCTGCATAGCTTGTAGGACCTCTCACTACATTTAGTAATAAACGGAGATAAAATCTTTCACCCGAAGAAGGATGGGCGTAAACCAATCGACCAACACTGCCCCTTCTCTCTTGGTTTCCATCTTCTCTCATCTGTCTTCCATACAAATTTAGTTGGTAATTCAGCATATGTGAGATTTTTTGCCTCTGATAAAGTTTGTTTGCTTCCATCCACCCATTGAACTTGGTTTGCTTTGATCCAATATCATTCAAAATGTCATTTAGATTATCATTATCTTTAAAAATAATTGATTCCTGATCCGGGAGATGAAATGGTAGCCTCTCTACTGCTGGAGTTCTGTAATGAATATCAAATCCAAATATCCTCCATATGGCTTCCGGTGCTGAGACATATCTACAATCAAGATAGTGTTGTATCTCATGTCGGTTTAATTCTTTAACTTTTGAGGATCTATCATTGTTTTCCTTGTGGATAGAAACAGAAACATGATCTGGTCCTTTTGTGACATACTTAAACAAATATTTGATTGATCTTCCTCTGTTACACCACTCTACGTTAATGTGAGATTGATATTTAACAATCAAGTACCGGTTGTACGGTACGACATAACCATTATCTAATCTTGTTCCAATTTTCTCTATCCATTTACTATTATCCTCCCTTCTTCGGTAAATAGGAAATCCTCCATCATCAATAATTGTCTCAGAATTGTATTTTTTAGGAAACCTCTTTGAACATTTTTGATGCTTCATACATGATGAATATGAAGACGTACTTCCACATGGTCCATGCATCATATATTGAGCAACTGCTGCATACCCAATTGGATCTTCTTTCTCATCCGGGATCTCAGCACTAATGATCTTATTAATCAAAGTAGGTGTTAGATATTTGTTACCCTCATGAAGCCATAGCAAGATATGCGCATGTGGCAGTCCACGTTTCTGAAATTCTATCGTATATACAGCTGCAAATTAATTTTTGATAAACTATGTTAGAGACTGCATGCAATTCATGTTGGAATATTTTGTAATAGATAGATTATTTCTTTGGTAGATATATGCATGGTGGAGAAAGTGAGTTATAACATCTGATTCTAATTATAGCATGTATTATGACTAATTTTAGTTACATGTAAACTACTAAACAGATTGTTCGTATATATCATTCTTGTTGTCAAACTTCAATTTTTTAATATAAGTAAGTCTTAAATTTACTTAAGCGCACTGGTACAAACATACATTACTTGCATGTGTACATAATTGTGTTGTTTTGATTTGTTTTCATCTTTTGAAATTAAACATGCAATCAGTTTCATAATGAGTATGTACACAAATAAGTTTATAACTATGACAAAGATTTGTAATTAGAATGTACATTTAATTGAGTGTTCGTATAACTATAAGCTATTAACCAACTGCCTAATACAAAGTTTAGTTTTATTTCTATACATCTATTTCAGTCCACGTTTCTAAAATTCTATTGTATATACAGCTGCAAATGAATTTTTGATAAACTATGTTATAGATTGCATGCAATTCATGTTGGAATATTTTGTAATAGATAGATTATTTCTTTGGTGGATATATGCATGTTGGAGA
The DNA here is from genome assembly GCF_001876935.1 of Asparagus officinalis. Taxonomy (NCBI): domain Eukaryota; kingdom Viridiplantae; phylum Streptophyta; class Magnoliopsida; order Asparagales; family Asparagaceae; genus Asparagus; species Asparagus officinalis. The sequence continues at coordinate 50,455,700 of NC_033797.1, read as the reverse complement.
AAGTGAGTTATAATACCTGATTCTAATTGTAGCATGTATTAAGACAATTTATAGTCACATGTAAACTACTAAACAGATTGTTTGTATATTTTTTAATATAAGTAATAAGTAAGTCTTAAATTTACTTATAAGCACTGGTACAAACATACATTACATACATGTGTAAATAATTGTGTTTGCTTGATTTGTTTTCATCTTTTGAAATTACACATGCAATCAGTTTCATAATGAGTTTGTACACATCAGTTTATAACTATGACACAGATTTGTAATTAGAATGTACATTTAATTGAGTGTTCCGTTGTAACTAAAAGCTATTAACCAACTTCCTTATACAAAGTTTAGTCTTATTTCTATACATCTATTTCAGTCCATAATTCTGAAATTCTATTGTATATACAGCTGCAAATGAATTTTTGATAAACTATGTTAGAGATTGCATGCAATTCATGTTGGAATATTTTGTAATAGATAGATTAATTATTTGGTAGATATATGCATGGTGGAGATAGTGAGTTATAATATCTGATTCTAATTATAGCATGTATTATGACAATTTATATTCACATGTAAACTACTAAACAGATTGTTTGTATATTATCATTCTTGTTGTCAAACTTCAATTTTTGTAATATAATTAAGTCTTAAATTTACTTAAAAGCACTGGTACAAACATACATTACATACATGTGTAAAAATAATTGTGTTGGCTTGCTTTGTTTTCATCTTTTGAAATTACACAATAGTTTCATAATGAGTATGTACACACATCATTTTATAATTATGACACAGATTTGTAATTAGAATCCATATTTAATTGAGTTTTCGTGTAATTATAAGCTATTAACATACTGTCTAATACAAATTTTAGTCTTATTTCTATACATGTATTAGTTTAAACCACTATAACCACCTGGTTAAATAAATGATACATGTATGTGAAAATAAATAATAGGTGAGTATATCGAATACACTGGAAAAAAACTTGTGATGTAAACACGCCTAAAACAAATGATCAAAGGATTGTGTTTAAAAATGTGAAACAATATAGTTCTGAAAGGTGAGCTTATAGCTAATGATACATATTTGTTCATTTTTTTATTGAAAATTCTACCAACGCTTCCTAAACATTAGTCTTGTAACCTCTTTTGCAGCTCTCTCTGATAGTTCACCCTGATAAATGCAAGCATCCTCAAGCGAAGGAGGCCTTTGTTGGTAACTTTTTTGGTTACTTATTATCTGGATTTGAACTACTTAAACTTCTTTTGGTTGTATCTTCTTGTTGTTTAGAGAAGTGGTAGGGCAAATTATATAGCAATTTTATACGTATCACATTCAATAGTGTCATAGTTAAAATATGGTAGGGTTAACAAATGAATACATCTTCTTTCTCATCTTCTAACTTATTATCATTTAGTCGGTCAGATAAAATTCGATCATCATTTTTGTCTGTGTTATGTTTAGTTTCATATTTCTTCATCTGTACTTCATGAATTTGACCTTGCTTAATAATTTCATTAACTTGAACTTTATATGTTATTTTCAATTTAGTAAAATAATTTGCTCTCTGAAAGAATTTTGTTCTTGTTTATATATCATAGGTTATAAATTTGTCCTTGTTTTGACATAATTTTGCTACAAATTATGCTAGAATATTAGTTAGTTCTTGCCTATATCTTTCATATAATGCCTATATCTTTCATGTAATGTTGTATATTTCATGTAATGCTTATATATCTTTAATGTATATGTTACAGCGCTGATTATGAGTAGTTTTATCTTCTATTTTCTATAATATATACAATATATTTGAAGCAAGGAAGATGCTGAAAAGGATTCAATTTGAAGCAAAAAAGTATTATGCGCCAGCCAAAAGATAATTTAAAAAAAACTTGGATATGAACTTACATACTATAAGCGAACTATGCATTCTATTGTCTTGATATGTTTATAAAAACTTTCAAATAACATTCGTTATCATTGTCTAAAGTAGGATAATCTTATGTATGAGTGTATACATCTTGATTCATTCATGTTAATATAATCAACAGCTAAGTGAATGTTCATAAATTGAAAATGATAATGTGTGCATGTACATGTGTGTCAACTTGAGATACTAAATTGTGAAATAAAGTTTGACATAAGTTTTTGTTTGCTAATGATCATATGTCAGAATTGCACCTGAGGGTATATATATCACTCAATTTATGACAATGATAAAATCTATAAACATGTACAAGTACTCTATAAATTAACGCCATTAAATTTTGACTGTCATGTTAGCTATTTATGCAAATGTACATATACTATTCATAATTTTTATATATAAATATTGTTGTGAATAATGATTAAATTTTTTGCATAGTGTAAAATGTGAAATTAACGTACCGCCAACACATTTTCCAAAATGATAATTTTTTTGAAGGTCCTCCATTAGCTGGTCAAGTTTGATTTTGAAGACTCTTGCTACAATATCTGGCCTCTCGTCTGATCTTTGTCCTCCCATTTCTTCTAACGTAGCTTTGATTTCTAGCCACCTTGGATTTGCTGTCATTGTTATAAAAAGATCCAGATTACCCATAACACGACATAGAGATATTGCATCTTGATAATTTTGATTCATATAACGTGGATCCCCTGTGAAAGAAGATGGCAATACAATCCTTTGTCCAACTTGAGATCCTTCTGTATCTCCTCTAAAAACAGCATCCTTTATTCCACAGTATAATTCAGCTCTAATTTTGGTTTGATTTTGTTTAACCCAGTGAAGCCTATCTTCTTCAATGCATGTAAACAGATCAACAATATAGGTTTGGAATAATTTCCCAGAGTAAAGTAATGTCTTGCCTTCACTATGACACTGTTGTATACGAAAAGCAGCATATTCCCTCATTGTCACATCTTTTCTTTTTTTCAAATTGTTATTTGATGCTTCCAATAACTTTACTCCCAGCCTATAGCCATCCTCTCCATAAGGAAAAAGCAATGGGTATTGCATTGCCATGAAGCAGGGGTGTAGGTCACTGATTCTTGACAATCCTAACTTGCGATCATCGACAACAATATCTCGAATGCCTATTGTTTCTTCAACATTTCCCACAATCAGTCCTGCAATTTCTGATGCAGATGGCATATTTTGTTCCCTCCCATCACCACTCCTTGATGCCATGATCACCAATCTAACTGTCATTAATTCATCTTCATTAATTCTATCTCGTACCATGCGGAAGCTTTTGACTAATACATTGTTGAGATCTAACATTTCAAGTAGTCCCTTGACAATATCCTCATCTAGTTTGTTGGTACTTTTGATAGATATCATCCTGTTTTTTATTTTATTTTCAGTATCATATATGTATAATTGACAAAATTTTGAAGTTGTTCCAGGTACAGGTTTCAAAGAACCTATACGATGATGATTTTGACCATTCAGACAGAAACAATATGGTCCTCCACCATTATTGTAAGTATTATCAATATTTCCTCCCGAGGATGTAAAAGCAAACATACTGTTATAGGATCTGATATTTTCCTTAAATTTATTACTTTGTCTGCTTACACCTGGGTATAAAAGTTCTCGAAGAAAACTGGGAGGTTCTTTTAAAAGAGGGAACTTTATTTTCCCTTTGCCACAACAAAGAGAGAAGGAAGGCTTCTTTGGTTTCCAAGATTTTTCTGCTCTTTCCTCATACCATAGCATAGCTTGGCAATATTCACATATAACTTTGGGTGGTCCAAAATTTTGTACCTTATTTTGGTCAACTGCAATTCAATAAGAATAGCATTTTAATTAGTAACATTACACATATTCATACATTCATACAAAATTAAATATTTGAAGAGTTGCAATTCAGTAAAATGTATGAAATAACTTGATTTTTAACAATAAAGTCCCTCTGTTTGAAAATGTAATTAACTTCATAGTTCATTTTATTATCAAAGAATGGGTTCACCTTCAAAAGCAAGGTTGAATAATTAATTATTAATAATTAATAAAATTAACATTATAGGAGCATTATTACCTACTGTACAGGTTAATTTAAGCTTATAAATTACATGTTTTCTTACTTGTCATATGCTCATTTGTAGCGCCAACGGTTGCATTGATGATATTAGGTATGATTCTTGGTCTTTTATACTGCCGCGATTTTACACTTTTGACATTCACTTTATTATCAACAATTATATGATCATGCCGTTGTTGTTCAGGCTCAAGGATGTTATTCTGAGTAGGATAATTAATGTTGATTTCTCATCTTCCGTTTGATCCGTCTCAGTGTCAAATCCCTTGGTTTAGAAAGCCAAGAACCTGTTCACATATGCAAAATGTTAGACATAAGTACAAATATTCTAACTTAATGCAACTATAATTCATCAGATTTGCATATTTTTGTAGTTACCTTGAGATGAACTCTGTTGACCTTCTTCCATGTTTGATGGAGTTGTTAGGGAGTGTGCATTTCTGTTATATGTAGCGTAGCCCTCTTGGGTAACCTGTTTGTGGTATGCTATGGAGCTAACAGAAATTCATGTCGTTTACTTGGAGGTTTGTATTTCATCTCATAAAATTAACAGGAACTTGTTGTTTTATCTCTTTAAATTATATGGAATTTATTTCAGAAGCCCCTAATTATACTGTTAACAGCTCTGTATGAATACTTTCTCTCTATGAGTTGCAGTTGTAAGCAAGCTTAATAATCAAATTGCTAGCTGGGATACCAAATTAGAAATGGGTACTAAGGTGATATTAATATTGCCCTTTTCATCTATTGTTGTCGCTGCTGATAAAAATGAAAGAATCAGGTGAATGAAGATATATACTTCAACATTATTAAGCTTTTCATCAGCATTAAAAGTGAAGCTTGAATGTAAATATTTGAAAGCTTGCCTTAAAGAGTGGTTGTTTCATCACCTTCTCATCCAAAAGTTTATTCGTCCAGTCACCCCCTTCAATATGGTGCATAGATTCAACTCAAGAGGTAAGTTCTATTCCCTTTTCGAAATATGTGGTTTAATTTTAGCTTTTTCTCCTCTCCTATCTCTTATATTTTTATTTCTTAATGGATCAGTTGTAGTTGCTCAAAACCAATGTAAACTCAAATTTTTTAAAAAGGCAATGTGGATTATTTGGTTTTTTTTCTCCTCCCCTTTTCTTGAATTTTTATTTAAAATTGGATCAGGGCTAGTTGCTCAGTACCAATGTAAACCAAGGTGGATTAATTGAATTTTTTACTCTCCTTTCTCTTCTATTTTCATTTCACATTGGATTTGATCAGGGTAAGTTGCTCAAAACCAATGTAAACTCAATTTTTATTCAAAATTAATGTGGATTAATTGATTTTTTTTATCCTCATTTCTCTTAAATTTTTAATTCACATCTTCAATATTTTTGTATTCATTAACCATGGGCAGTTGCTCAAAACCAATGTAAACTCTATTTTCAAAACCAATGTAAACTCAATTTTGATTAGACATTTTAAGAATTACTTGAGCATTCATGGCGTTTACTTGGAGGCTTGTATTTCATCACATAAAATTAACAGGAACTTGTTGTTTTATCTCTTTATTAAATTATATGGAATTTATTTCAGAAGCCCCTAATTATACTGTTAATAGAAACATGTAATTGAGCATTTTTTCATTTTTCTTCATGGTAATCTATTCAATTTCCCAAGATTTATTAGTTTGTAACATCAATCATCAATCAATAACATCAATCAATTAGAGGAAAATTAGGATTAAATTTAATAATAAAATTTGGCAGCAACATGTAATTGAGTTATTTTCAAAAAAACTAAAATAAAGTTCATAAGCTAACACCTATCAATCAATCAATGAAAACTAAAATGATTAGAAATCTTACCTTCACCTTGTTCTCTTTGTTGTAAACAATTTAATGCGAATAAACTTTTGCAGCATGAGACAGTAGATTGGAGTTGGGAAACAGATTAGCATTTACAGAAGAACAGGAGATGTGGAGACGTGGAGATGTGGGAGATAGGAGATGGTTATTTTTGGAGTGGGTGTTGTACTTAACGTGGGCATAAACGTGGGCACAAACAACATTTGAATTAACAGTCTGTTTGTAACATCAGATTATATTTTTTTGGTTGTTTTGGAGTGTTGGTTGTGTGGATCGTGTGCATAAACGTGGGTAAAAGCAGTTATTTAACAATAACAGATTATTTTGTAACATCAGAAGGGCTTTTTTGTAACTTTGTTTTGTTAAACGTTAGCATAAACATTGTTAATTTAAAAACCTTATTCAGTCTGTTTGTAACATCAAATTAAATTTTTTTGGTGGTTTTGGAGTGTTGGTTGTGTGGATCGTGTGCATAAACGTGGGTAAAAGCAGTTATTTAACAGTAGCAGTTTAATTTGTAACATCAGAAGGGCTTTTTTGTAATTTTGTTTTGTTAAACGTTAGTGTAGGCTGTCTAAAAATCACAATAGATAGCTGATTCCTCATCAAACACCGATGATGGAAGTTACAATCTGACGACTTCCAAAAAACTACAATTTGAAGACTTTCACGTTGATCGATGAAGGTTACAATCTGACGACCTTCATAACAACTGATGAAAGCTCCAATCAACAGCCTTCACAATCAATATTGGGAGTTATAATCTGACAACTCTCACATATCAAAGAGCTAAAGCAAAGATTACAAAATGACGATCTTTGCAACGATTTGACAGAAAGAGACTACAAATCGACGGTCTCTTCAAATCAAAACGCGAAAGTCCTCCCCGCATACCAGCATCAAGACGCACCGCGTTCACAGCTGCTGACGCAGTGCAAACGTAGCTCACATTCAGCTCCAAACGCAGCTCAGACCCAGCTGCCAACGTAGCTCATGTTCGGCCACAAGCGCAACTTCCATCCGCTGCCCAACGCAGCTTCTATCAGCTGCCAAACGCAGCTCTTAAATCCTGCCAACGCAGCTTTCATCCGCTGCCAAACACAGCTTCCAAGCTGTCAAACGCAGCTTCCAATAAGATGCCAACACAGCTTCCAAGTGCTACAAACGCAGCTTTCAGACGCTGCAAACGAGCTTCCAGACGCTGCGTTTGAATACAGAATTCACGTCAGAATACGGATTTTGCGTTTGACTTGTTCAAATACGAGCTGAACGGTTTCAAAACCGTTTCTCACGATCTGAGGGGATCACAACTCCACTCAGGAGTGATTTAAGGGGCGGTTACATCCCATTAGCCCCACTTAGGAGCGAATTAAGGAGGTGGTTACACTCCTTAATCCCCTATAAATAACTAAGAAATCAGCTTAGTTCAGGGGAGATCTTTCATCCTTCTCTGGGGCAACAAAGAAGAGATCCTGGACTTGTCTAACCAATTATGGTTAAGATCAATCAACTCATCAAGAGTTTCAAACTCGTTCAGAGTTCTCCACAACGTCAAATCGTGAGGAGAAGATATCGTTCCAGTGAATCAAGATGTTCGGATCGTCAACGGAGAGCAAATTTGACGCGAGCATTCGAAGGAGGCACTCCATCGCCACCGTGAAGAACCCAGAATTAAACAAAGGGGAGAATTCAGATTATTCTCCTCTCTTTTGTAATCAGGAAATCCAATTGTAATTGAGATTAAAGGAATACAAATTAATTTTCCTTCATTTCTTTTTACTGCAAATTTTCCACCAAACAAAAGATGGCGACTCCGCTGGGGACAAGCTTCTCTGACGAAGAAGTGGTGGCGCAATCCGATGTTCATCTCACTGGAACGACGGTTGAAACTCTCGTCGTAGAGTTCAATCAAGCCAAGTACGAGGAAGCCCTCTCCTCCGGATCCCTTAGCCCCAAGGCTATGCGCAAGATCCACAAAGTCTCCAAAGAGACTAAAGGTCTAACTGCTCCAATTGTAGCCAAATCACCCAAGGAGGCCCTCCCCTTCGATCAAGACTGCTCGAACAGCCCCTCCTCTGAAGGAGTGGACTTTGCTTCTGCTAAACTCGTTCAACGAGTTGAAAGTTCTATACCCACGTCTTCACAGCGGGTATTGGGTCATAAAAGGCCCATTGTAGCGAAGAGTTCCATCAACGCCAACAACCTCGTTGCAAAGGCCTTGAAAAAGGCCAAGAAGAACGTCGCTCGACGAAGGAGGAGATCCCTACGACGAGCACATCTCCGTGAATGCCGATCTTCAAGTCAACACGAGCTTCGTGTTTGTGAGCCTAAACGCGACCAGGTGCTCTACGTTTCTGCTTCAGAACGCAAGCCTCGCGTCTATGAGCCCAAACATAGGCTTTGTGTGAATAAGACTGAATGCAGCCCTCAGTGGTGCATTGTACAGTCAAAACACAGCCTTCAGGAGTGTGTTCCATTAATTGAACGCAACTCTCAGGCATGCGTTTCAGAACCAAAAAGCAGATCTCGGGACTGCGTTTTACCAGCAAAACCTGAATCTCGGGGCGGATATAAGAAGTCTTTGGATTCAAGGCATCTCAACCATATCCATGCTCACCAGGAGCCAGTCCCGTCCAATCATGGACTGGGGGTTCTAATTCAAACCTCACGATCAGTGAGTAGTTCTCCTCGAATCTTCACAACAGATTTGAGAAAGTTCATATCGAGAGAAAGACCAATGCAACAAGTCATTCGTTCATTCCAATGTGAACGACTGATTCCTACGGTCCTCTCGGGATGTCAATGCTGCTCATATGCGGCCAAACTGTTGGTGTTCGACCAATTTACGAACGTTGCTTTGCCCAACCAATGACGACGTTCTCACAGGAAGAAGTCTCCAGAGACCGAATATCCTGGGGTCACTATCAATGTGACCGGCAGAGGGAAAGACTCGGGTCCTAGTTCCGATGACTCTGAGACAAGTCGTTCACCGACCGTCAGAGAAATCGCTAACGAGTTTGAAGGAGTCTACCAACGCACTCGAACGCGAACAGGAGCCATTCTCCCTGTCAACTATCGGAGGCTAGCCAGAGGAACCAATTCCGTTGATGAACACTCAGTCATTCCAGAGTCCCAATCATCAAGCTCTTTTGTTGAACATGAGAGCTCCGCTTATATGACGGAAAACCATGAAGATCTCGCGAAGAGACTTGATGAGCAGGAGGCCATGCTTAAATCTCAGCAGGAGGCCATCAATGAACTCATGGCCCTGTTGACTCAACTCGTCGCAGACAAGGCCAAATCTCAGAAGACAGATTCGCCACCTAGGCAAGAATCTTCCCGTAGAAAAAAAGTGTCTTCATCCCGACTTTACACAAGCAAAGGGAAGGGGAAAATGGTTGATGACACGGCTTCTGACCAAGAAGCACATAACCTGGAATCTTCCTCTGATGAAGGAAGAGAGACGGAGAACGAGTAGAATCTCCAGTCTGTCAAAATGAAAGAATTGGAAGCCGGCCTAAATGCCATTGCTAACAGAAGCGAGCTCCAAGACGAGAGAGTTTCCAAGCCCTATCCTGCAGAATGGGATGCAGCCCCTTATCCTCCAAAGTTTGAGCTCCCGACGTTACAAATTTTTGACGGCACGGGATCACTAAACCAACAAATCTATCATTTCAAGTCACAGACTGAGAATGTGATATCAAACGATGCCATAATGGTTCGATTGTTCATTGGCACCCTCAAGGGAGTTGCCTTTGAATGGTTCAGAAAACTACCTGCCGGATGTATCCAAAAGTGGGCAGATCTAGAGAGACTATTCCTGTCAAGATTCTTTGAAGAGGATACAGAAGTCTCCATCCATACTCTTCTCGCCACCAAGCAGAAGAAGAGGGAGTCTGTCAAATCCTTCGTCAAAAGGTTTCAAAACATGGCTCTGCGATGTCCGACAGGTATGACACAGTCTACCCTAGTGGAGACCTGTCGACACAATTTACAAACCGACCTCCTAGCCCGAATAGGGGTTGCAGAATGTCGTTCCTGGAGACAACTAATCTCTCAAGACGAACATGCTCAAAAGATTATTGTCAGAATCAAAGCTGAAGAACAAAGTAGGCAGGATCAACCTGAGCAATCGGACCAAGCCCAATCTTCTCAGTCAGAAGAGGAAGATACCACGGCTACTGAAGCTAATCCTCTTCAGTAGGATGGCAGGTCCAACAACTATCAGGTTAACAGTTACCTCTGATAGTCAAATTTATTAGCTAATGGTCCACTAGGCGATGTGCTCTGTCTACCTCTTTTCCCCCCTGTACTCATTCAAGACTGAGCGTTGGTTTATTTGTAGTTCATTGGATTATGAGTAATAAATTTTCTGAGTTGTCATGTTCAATAGAATACCTCGGTCAACCATGAAATCCACCAAAACTATCACGTTAACAGTTACCTCTGATAGTCTAGTTTCTCCAAATTCCCCCACCAATCCTCTTCAATAGGATGGCGGGCCCACCAAAACTATCACGTTAACAATTACCTCTGATAGTTCATTTTCTCCAAATTCCCCCACCAATCATCTTCAATAGGATGGCGGGTCCACCAAAACTATCACGTTAACAATTACCTCTGATAGTTCATTTCCTCCAAATTCCCCCACCAATCCTCTTCAATAGGATGGCGGGTCCACCAAAACTATCACGTTAACAATTACCTCTGATCGTTCATTTCCTTCAAATTCCCCCACTAATCCTCTTCAATAGGATGGCGGTCCACCAAAACTATCACGCTAACAATTACCTCTGATAGTTCATTTCCTCTAAATTCCTCCACTAATCCTCTTCAATAGGATGGTAAGTCCACCAAAACTATCACGTTAACAATTACCTCTGATAGTTCATTTTCTTTAAATTCCCCCACTAATCCTCTTCAATATGATGGCGGATCCATCAAAACTATCATGTTAATGATCACTTCTGATAGTCCATTCCCTCCAAATTCTCCTGTCAATCCTCTTTAATAGGATGGCAGGTCCACAAAATTATCACGTTAACATTTACCTTTGATAGTCCATCAACTTGTCAATCCTCTTCAAGTAGGATAGCAAGTCCACAAAAACTATCACGTTAACATTTACCTCTGATAGTCCATTAACTTGCCAATCCTCTTCAAGTATGATGACAAGTCCATAAAAACTATCACGTTAACAGTTATCTTTGATAGTCCATCAACTTGCCAATCTTCTTCAATAGGATGACAGGTCCACAAAACTATCACAGTTACCTCTGATAGTCAAACTCATCAGATAATGACCTACTAGGTGATGTGCCTCTATTCCGACTTCATGGATAGCGCCCCACTAGGTGATGTGCCTTGTCTATCTCTTTTTATTCCCATGCTAAGTCTTAATCAAGACTGGGGGTTGGTTACTTGGAATCCACTGGATTAAGAGTAACGAATCTTTCATTTCGTCGAGTTAACATTATACTTCTGACGATCATCATCCTTACGGAGTATGAATTCAGTTGGCATCGCTCCTAATTTGTCACGTTAACAATATACCTCTAACAATCAACTTATCAATCCTCTTCAATAGGATGATAGGTCCTCAAAATTGCTCAAATCGTAATCTTCCCCAGCAAGACACTAAGTCTTTAAAATCTTAGTATCAAAATTCATCGCTTCTGATGATAAACTCATTTAGCAATTCTCCCCAGCGAGACGCTAGTCCCCAAAATCTTGTTCAAATCACAAGACACAAATCCTGTCACGTTAACACTAAACCTCTGACAAATTTACTTATCAATCCTCTTCAATAGGATGATAAGTCCATAAAGTTGCCCTGATCGCAACAAATTCCTGTCACGTTAATGATCACCTCTGACAAAATCCACTTATCGACTCTCTTCAATAGAGCGATAAGTCCACAAAGTTGCTCCAATCGCAACACAAATCCTGTCACGTTAACACTAAACCTCTGACAAATTTACTTATCAATCCTCTTCAATAGGATGATAAGTCCATAAAGTTGCCCTGATCGCAACAAATTCCTGTCACGTTAATGATCACCTCTGACAAAATCCACTTATCGACTCTCTTCAATAGAGTGATAAGTCCACAAAGTTGCTCCAATCGCAACACAAATCCTGTCACATTAACACTAAACCTCTGACAAATTCACTTATCAATCCTCTTCAATAGGATGATAAGTCCACAAAGTTGCTCCAATCGCAACACAAATCCTGTCACGTTAACACTAAACCTCTGACAAATCAACTTATCGACTCTCTTCAATAGAGCGATAAGTCCACAAAGTTGCTCTAATCGCAACACAAATCCTGTCATGTTAACACTAAACCTCTGACAAATTCACTTATCAATCCTCTTCAAATAGGATGATAAGTCCACAAAGTTGCTTCAATCGCAACACAAATCCTGTCACGTTAACACTAAACCTCTGACAAATCAACTTATCAATCCTCTTCAATAGAGCGATAAGTCCACAAAGTTGCTCTAATCGCAACACAAATCCTGTCACGTTAACACTAAACCTCTGACAAATTCACTTATCAATCCTTTTCAAATAGGATGATAAGTCCACAAAGTTGCTCCAATCGCAACACAAATCCTATCACGTTAACACTAAACCTCTGACAAATCAACTTATCAATCCTCTTTAATAGGATGATAAGTCCACAAAGTTGCTCCGATCGCAACAAATTCCTGTCACGTTAATGATCACCTCTGACAAAATCCACTTATCGACTCTCTTCAATAGAGCGATAGGTCCACAAACCCGTCAGGTTAACATCATACCTCTAATGACCAAATTAGCTTATCGACTCCCTTCAATAAAGCGATAGGTCCATAAAATACTGTTAGGTTAACATCACACCTCTAACAGTCAAACCCCCAATGAACTTGTTAATCCTTTTTCAATAAGAATAGCAAGTTGTCATTATAAAATCCCCAGCGGATTAAATATTTTCTAGAATTATCCTAGTGATAATAAAGAAAAGTTCTAAATTTTACTCTAAGTGAAAATTCATGCCAAATTAATATTACACCTCTGGCGCTTTTAACTTTCTTTCAGTGTTTCAAGTAACACAGGAAGAAATAACGATAAAGTCTATGTATTCAAAATCATAGCATCAAGTCTAAGAGGGTTCATTCTCTTAGCACGACGTTATATGTGGAACGGACTTAGACAATCCATGTGCTAGCCCGACTCAAACTGTAGTCGGTAAAGGCTTATCAAATCCGTTGATGGCTGAGGGTTTGCCAAAAATCCTATGCATATTTGCAGGCCTATCAGCTTAATGGAGGTGAGCCGTGACGTGACGTTTGATAGCTTCTGCTCATGAGTAGCTTGTACCGTAGCTACAGTTTCTATTTGAAGCTCATCATCACACATGTCATGCGTGAAAAATCCCTTTAACCAAGATGCTTTTGAAGCGGGTGAAAAGAACAACTCTTTATGACAAGGAATCAAAAGCTCCAAGATCAGAGTTGAGATCCAAAGTATTTCGAAAATTCGTGCCAGTCAACCGTAAACTTTTGAAAACTTTGGAGGGGGTTCTGTAGGCTATCTAAAAATCACAATAGATAGCTGATTCCCCATCAAACACCGATGATGGAAGTTACAATCTAACGACTTCCAGAAAGCTACAATTTGAAGACTTTCACGTTGATCGATACAATCTGATGACCTTCATAACAATTGATGAAAACTCCAATCAACAGCCTTCACAATCAACATCGGGAGTTACAATCTGACAACTCTCACATATCAAAGAGGTAAAGCAAAGATTACAAAAAGACGATCTTTGCAACGCTTTGACAGAAAGAGACTACAAATCGACGGTCTCTTCAAATTAAAACGCGGAAGTCCTCCCCGCATACCAGCATCAAGACGCACCGCGTTCACAACTGCTGACGCAGTGCAAACGTAGCTCACATTCAGCTCCAAACGCAGCTCAGACCCAGCTGCCAACATAGCTCATGTTCGACCGCAAGCGCAGCTTCCATCCGCTGCCCAACGCAGCTTCTATCCGCTGCCAAACGCAACTCTTAAATCCTGCCAACGCAGCTTCCATCTGCTGCCAAACGCAGCTTCCAAGCTGCCAAATGCAGCTTCCAACAAGATGCCAACGCAGCTTCCAAGTGCTATAAACGCAGCTTTCAGACGCTGCAAATGAGCTTCCAGACGCTGCGTTTGAATACAGAATTCACGTCAGAACACGGATTTTGCGTTTGACTTGTTCAAATACGAGCTGAACGGTTTCAAAACCGTTTCTCACGATCTGAGGGGATCACAACTCCATTTAGGAGTGATTTAAGGGGCGGTTACATCCCATTAGCCCCACTTATGAGCGAATTAAGGAGGTGGTTACACCCCTTAATCCCCTATAAATAACTAAGAAATCAGCTTAGTTCAGGGAAGATCTTTCATCCTTCTCTGGGGCAGCAAAGAAGAGATCCTGGACTTGTCTAACCAATTACGGTTAAGATCAATCAACTCATCAAGAGTTTCAAACTCGTTCAGAGTTCTCCACAACGTCAAATCGTGAGGAGAAGATATCGTTCCAGTGAATCAAGACGTTCGGATCGTCAACGGAGAGCAAATTCGACGCGAGCATTCGAAGGAGGCACTTCATCGCCACCGTGAAGAACCCAGAATTAAACAAATGGAAGAATTCAGACCATTCTCCTCTCTTTTGTAATCAGAAAATCCAATTGTAATTGAGATTAAAGGAATACAAATCAATTTTCCTTCATTTCTTTTTACTGCAAATTTTCCACCAAACATATATATATATATATATATATAAACATGATTTTTTTAAGCTAATATATTGCTTTCTAAATCGATCACATATAATTGAACATTATTAGACAAATAAAGGTAGAGTTGATCAAAATAGTTAAGAGAGTGAAATAATCATAATGGAATTGCAATGCTCTATATTTCAAATATTTTTGTTTGGGTTAGTAGGAAAAACTTTTTTTTTATCTTAATGTAGCATCACTTTTCATAGTGTCTAAAGGAAAATTTCTATGATTTCTTTAAAAAGTTTTAAAGACAACATAGATTGCAGCATTTGGGTGTAGCTGTTTGGCTGCAAAAGGTATACGTGGCATGTTGGGAAAGTATGAACATACAAGATTGGTGGACTACCGGAGACTTGCATATTTTAAGTCTATATGATGATGAGATTAGGCATGTTCAAAAGAAACCATTCGGGTAAAGTTTCCCTAATAAAATCAATATACGGTTACCTGTTTACAGAAAAATGAAACATGTCTAAAATTGACTTGCCATATTAAGGCACGCTCGTTTAAACAATAGCATAGCGCACACGAGCAGGCTTTTTCGCTGTCAAGCAACCTGGGCTTTGTCTTTCAAAGTCTGCGTGATATACAAAACTAAAGCAAGCTTTAAGACAAAGGGACGAAGGGGCTGCTTGGCTAAGGGGGCGTTTTGATTGCATGTAACTATAATTGTAATACAAATGTCACTTGCATGTAACTGAAATATTACAACTCTTCTATCATAAAATTACAGTTATAATTGTTAGGATTAAAATTTAAAATTTGCAACTTAGTGTTGCAACAGTTTAATTTTGCTTGTAACTTTCCGTACACAACTTGTTTTCTACTATTAAAAAGCTATAATTAATTCTTTTTACACTTTTAAAATATTATTTTTTTTAAAATAATTTTTATTATTAAGTAAATTGACTTTTAAATTTTTCTAAATTTTTTTTGTAAGATTATATTTTTTAATAAAATTATATGTTATTAAAAAAATATTTTTTTTATAAAATTAAAATATATTGTTGAATTTTTTTTGAAAGTAATATTTTAATAAAGTATAATAGTATTCAAGGAAGATTTATTTAAAAATTATACTCTTTCAAAAAATACTACTGTATGAATTTTTTTCCACAAAAATATTTTTTTTCTAAAAATAGTTTTTTCAAGAATTTTTTCCAAGAAAATATTTCTTCAAAAAAATAGTGTCTTCAAGAAGACATTTTTCCAAAATATAACATTTTTTTAAAAATAATATTTTATAAAAATTATATTTTAACAAAATGATATTTTTAAAAATAATATATTTTATAAAAAATAATATTTGATGAAAAAATACATTTTTTAACAACTTATTTGAAGAAAATATAATAATATTTTTTTAAAATTAATGAATTTCTTATATTTTTTTGAAATATTAAGGAATGGTTTTGATTTCAATAAATTTGGTACACTTGTACATAAGCTATAAATGTGCATTGCTGCCATTTTGGACATAAGTCATGTCGATCTAATGGGTGTTTTGCAACTGTAACAGTGAGTTGCGACCAAACAAACACTTGTAACTAGACAAGATTGACCCAGTTGCATGTAACTTAGAATTGCAACCACTCCAATTGCAAGCTACCAAATGCCCTCTAAATGGAAATAGTGTTGCAAATATAAATAAAACAATCGGAGTAAATTGTTTGGTTTGCAACATTAAAATTAGAAAAGGTAAACGAACTTGCATTTTATAAGAAAAACTTGTAAGAAATTTTACTGCTAATTTGGTGCGACAAAAAGCTACAAGCTTCAGAAAAAGAAAAGTAAAAAAATAAAAATAATTCCACCTCATCAAAAAAATCTTTTTAAATCCAAAAAGAAAATCATCTACACCAAGTTTCCTTAGAAGGCAAAATTACATAGCTCTTGCACTAATTACATATTAATCAAACACTAAATTTGCTTCAAAAATACATTTCCTACAACATAATTGCAGATATCCAAACAATGAATTTGAAGTTAATTTCCCACAACAAATACTGCATGCAACATTTGCTACAATAATTTATTTTGAAACAAACCCCGGCCCCAAAGCTTCTTAATTACCACTGACGTGAGACAAACTGAACAAATTTAGAATTCATTTGTCTTGGCCTTATTTATGGAAAAAATAATCTTAAAAGTCCCTGGTTGCACCAAAATTCTGAAAATGTGACAAAGATTGAGAGTTATATTTTTACATTCTAACAAATAATTATGGATCATCCCATTTTTAAGCATAATATATCTGCACTCACTCCAAAATTAAACTCAAACTGTAGTTATTGTCGCTGGTGCGTCAAGGCAGAAAACTAGCATACCCTAAATTCATAAACCAATCCTGTCCAAAGAAAACTTTAGCAAATGCATCATGCCATTTGGGACTAAAATCACAAAACACGTTACAGCAGTGACAGAATTAACATATAACAAAATTACTGAAGCTCCACAATAGAGTTATAAAAAGGAAAGCATATAGAAAGAGGTGAAAGTGACTCATCTGTGACTCCACATAATCACACTTCCAAAATGGATTGATAAAACTGTAGTTAGTGCCGCAGTCTTCTGGCCGATGCACAGACTAACGTCCCTGTAGTTCTTTTATTTCCATTTATCAGAACTTATATAGCTTTTGAAGAATCTTCAGATACTTGTAACTGAAAGCTTCTCCTAAGAAACTCTGAGACCTTAGCACTAGCAGCACGACCACGCTCCAGGCAGTTGAAGTAATCCCGGACTGATCAAGGTAAAGTACGAGGAAATACCAAAATTGTCAGTTCTGTTCTTTAGTAACAGATTTTTTTCATGTGCCCCATCTTATCCAGAGTTATATACGTATTCTTCTTGATTAATTATGCACATGCAGTTGAAAGATAATACCCATTCTAGGAACTTGGGGAGCAAAACATAATAGATGTACAGCTGAAAAGAAAATGATTATGAATTATGGAGTAACCGCATTACATTTCCTTCTTTTTCT
Source organism: Asparagus officinalis (assembly GCF_001876935.1). Lineage (NCBI taxonomy): Eukaryota > Viridiplantae > Streptophyta > Magnoliopsida > Asparagales > Asparagaceae > Asparagus > Asparagus officinalis. The sequence goes on along the minus strand of NC_033797.1, from coordinate 50,438,028 downwards.
TCTTCTTCTTCTTTTTATTTTTATTTTTATTTTTTGGTGTGTTGCTCAAACATAAAATTTAACAGGTTGAATTAGTAGGTCAATTGCTAAAACAGAGAAACAAAACAGTAGGAAGATTGCATTTAGTTAAAAGAAGCATATGAACACTTTGCCTTGTGAGCAAAACTACTAACACAAAGGATGGATCAGCATGATGCAGGATTCAGACAAGGGGTATAACGAAATCATTTTTAACGATTGGACCTTGTTTATTCAGCTCTATAAGGAACTGTTCCCGGCTAAATCCAACCTGAAGCACATTGGTCAGCAAAGTTTCAAAATGCTCGACTATGAAATGATGAGATAAAGTGAAAAGTTTTACACCTTGATGTATCAAATAATAGTAATAGCTCAACTATATTTATAGTCCCAATACTGTTACGGAAACAGAAATGCACATACAAAAGCACAGAGCATAAAGATCTTACCAGACATTGCCCCATGGGTAACAGATGTTATTATTCCATGTTCGATAGGCTGCACTTCATCAGAAGCTGAACTTTTAGGAATAACCGACAGAGGTGGATTTGGGAATGCCAAATGTGCAATGGCCAGCATTTTCTGCCGAATAATCAGTACTAATGTTAACAGCCATAACGTCTGTACAAAGTGGGAAAGTTTACTATTTTGGAGCATGTATCAATTAAGAGAGATAAAACAAACTAGTTAAGATGGCGTGCTACACACACCCCTTCCCACACCAAATAAGTGATACACTGTTTCTCAAGAAGAGAAGCTTGAAACTTTTCGCAAATTCGATTATAAGCAAAATACAGGATATTCTTTTTTTTTAATTGACAACACAGAATATTCTTGATACAATTGCAATGCATGAAATAAATCAAAATCATACATATGAGCTTAAGTTGAAACAAGTAAAGAAACTAGCAATTCCATCAAATCAGAGGAGCGGAGTTTCACAGAACTATTGGATCGCAACCTAGTGATAATTAACAGTATTTAATATCGACTTGACACAGAATGTAATATGAAATGAACCATTTAACATTTGATTTTGCTTCCTAAAACAATTTACAAGGTAATGCAAATGGCCAGGAAACCAAACTACCTGCTCTTCTACAAGGGTGGGATCCAAAATTACAGATCCATTCTCAGCCAAAGCGCAACTGATTGCAACTGCACACAGTAACAATAAAGTTAAAAATTACGAAAGTATATGGAACTACAAATCATCACAAATATTAGTTAGCTGACCAGCAAGATGCTTCAAAGGAATGCCAGCATCTACAAGTGCAGCACAGGATGCATTTATAGCACATGGCAAGAGCTACAGTCTTGATTAAGAATCTGAAATCATTATAAAAATGTTTGCACGTCCACAAAAGGTTCAAATTGTAACATAAACTACTAAGTAAGGAACCAATTAAGTTTGCATTTGGCTTGTGTTGTGCATCAGATAAATGCAATTTCCTCTAACAAAAACAGTATCTTTCCATTCAAGTGCACTGATTTCTATGTTAAGAGAATTTAGAAGGTTGATACTGATTTACAAGCTCAAACTGTGTGATCAATAAAGTAGTTTTCCCTATCATTTGCCTTCAGGCTCTTTAAATGATTTACAAGCTCAAACTGTGTGATCAATAAAGTAGTTTTCCCTATCATTTGCCTTCAGGCTCTTTAAGCAACAATCCCTTTCTTTTCTTATCCCTAGTTTTCCCTATCATTTGCCTTCAGGCTCTTTAAGCAACAATCCCTTTCTTTTCTTATCCCACTTTTTCGAAAGGAATTTAACACGGTAAGCACGAGTGGAGGATAAGATCAGCTTGTGACTCTAAAGACCCCCTCTAAAGACAAAACCGAGAATGTTCTCAATTTAGAGTCAAACAGCTCACATATGTGGGAGAAGGCAAAGGTGATGACAATAAAATATTAAATAATATGAGCACAAAATGAATATCAAGAAGGGCCTGTAACAAAAGTAGGACATGGTTCCAAGTCGAAAACATGTGTGCCATGAATAAGCTTAAAAGAAAAGACTGACAAATGATGAGAATCAATTAATGTTAGAAAAGTTAAAACTAAAGCTTTGTAATTGAACTCTTTAAAAAAGAGGTTCCTGTTTAGATCAACCGAAATGAAGGCAAAAGTTGTATCACGATCTCCACCCATCACTTAGGAATTTTATAGCCAGATTTTAGTGTGAGGATTACTACTTTTAATTCTCCACCAATTTGAGAAACTTAAGTATTGGAAAAGCCATGGAAAGATTGGTGAGCTAAAAGTAAACACCCAGTTCTTTCATGCCATATACGCCAGGATAAGACAGCTTGTAATCTCTAGCATCATATTAGCATTTCCATATCATGAGTTGAGTCGATCATTCAAACATAACATTAAACAAGTTTCAGCGATCCTCCAAAAATTTCTGAATAGCAATTTTAATGTACTAGTTATAAATGAATTCGATGTAAACAACATAAAAGATACAGCGCCATCATCACCAACGACCTGAAAAAGGGAAGACCAGAAAATAACTTAGATATAGAAACAATAGTGATATTTTATATACATACAATAAGCATCAGCAGTGAGAATCTATAGAAAAAATTATTGAAGATCATGACTTGATAAACATACAGGACACAGCAAAGGTATATTTCTTACAGTAGGAATCAACAGACCACACAATCACAGTAATATCAGAACTAAGAATAACAGGATAAAGTATTATAAAAGGATGGTTGTTGTGAAGTCTATATATTTACTTGCTTGTGCTTCATATGTTACGACCCATATACTGTGTCATCACAACTAAATAGCATGCAATATGTTCACTTTCGTATCAAACAACTGAAAAAAAATAAATATATAATGCGCTCCTCTGATACATGAAGGAAAAATGCATAAGTTCTAGAGCAAAACTTTTTAATGCACTCTTGTTCCATCCATGCTTCCCAAATCCTTGGAAGGGCCCAACAGACGTACAGCTCCCTCCATCTTCTTATCATCCAGTCTACTCTTTATGCTTCCTCAAGTGCAATTCTCTTCAATAGTCAGGTTAGCGTCAAAAGTTGCATGCATAACTGCCAACTGGCTGGCTTAATCTCACTTGATTGTTCTTCCAATTTCAATCAAGCATTTCATACCTCAATAGTGATATTAATACTACCAGATCCTACAAGCCCAACACTATAATCTGCATGTTCTTTAAAGCACATACCTGCACGAATCCTCATTTGCCAAAAATGAGCAAGGAACCCACCACCATTCATTTGATTGTATCTTATGTTCTTTAACATGAGTCTCATTAAACAACTTATGCAAATAGTCACTTTTTTTTTTGATTAGGAATCTTTGTCACCATTCACCTTGCCTTCAGTCTTTTTGATACATATCTAGCGAGCTTACAATATCCTCACTCCCCTTAATTTCAAAATGTTTGTCATTATTCCTTAGATTTAGTTCTCGGTTCTCACTCTTCAAGTTCTACCTCCCAGTTCTTATTACCTTTTTCGTCCTGGTTCCTATCTCAATTTCTTAATATTTAAGTAATAATAGTAACGCCATGAATGTTATTAAAAATAAAGAAAAGTATTTTCATGACTAAAGTTGAAAGATCATTGGTCAAGCTCTCTAATACATATGTTCTAATGGAGCTTATCAGATCAGCAACCTTCAGGATCCACTCATGCCAACTACACAAATTGATTTCTCTCTCGCTTAGGAAATTGATTCATATATATGATCCATACCAACATATTAGCTACTCACTGCGAACATTCAGTACCAGACCTTGAAACTGAGTCTGGAATAAATGTTTCTAGTATCTATTACCACCAAAATTGATTCACTTCTTAAACATTTATAAATGCTAGATGTAGTAATGTTTCTTGAAAATTTTGCCAGATGCCAATCAGGTTTGACCAAAATTTTATGAGCAGGGACAACTACCCTAATGTTTGTTCAAGCGCGTAGAGGTTGTTCAAAAGAAAAAGGAATATATATATATATATATATATATAGATATATATATATATAAAGTCTCTTCATATCTTGCATGGATCCCTAAGTATCATCAATGGATAGAAAGTTTAGTGGAGGATCCACTTAAGTTGACATAAGAATTTCTCTATGTGTGTGTGTGTGTGTGTGTGTGTGTGTGTGTGTTCTAATGGAGCTTATCAGATCAGCAACCTTCAGGATCCACTCATGCCAACCGCACAAATTGGTTTCTCTCTCGCTTAGGAAATTGATTCATATATATGATCCATACCAACAAATTAGCTACTCACTCTGAACATTCAGTACCAGACCTTGAAATTGAGTCTGGAATAAACGTTTCCAGTATCTATTACCACCAAAATTGATTCACTTCTTAAACATTTATAAATGCTAGATGTAGTAATGTTTCTTGAAAATTTTGCCAGATGCCAATCAGGTTTCCAAAATTTTATGAGCATGGACAACTACCCTAATGTTTTGTTCAAGCGCGTAGAGGTTGTTCAAAAGAAGAAGAAAAATTGATCTCTCAGAACATGAAGAAATGGATGTGATCAAACTGTAATTTTGCATAGACAAGATGAATTATTCAGGATACAGCCACATAGGAAGTAGTCTAGAAAGAGACAATTATATATACAACCGTGAATGGAATCCACTTGTGTCTATTATATGTAAAATGTAGATATCTTTGTTCCTTGACCCTGACTCCTTTATGCGCGAGCCGATGTCATTGATGTACCCCCCCCCCCCCCCCCCATTGTGGTGGATACTGCCACATTGAAAAATTGTATCCTTAAAACTACTGATGCTATCTGCCTATTGGTATTTAATAGAACTCTGGACACTGGAATTCACAGTGAATGTATCTCTGGCTTTTGCCGTTTGTTCGATTATGTTCATAGTCTAAAACTTGAAGATATCACAGAATGCTATAAAGATTAGAGAAATAACTCGGATCTCGTTAGGGTTCCAACTTAAAGCTTATATGTTTCTGAGAGGTATAATATGGAAATAGCAGAAATATATTCTTACCAGGTCAAAGCCAAATTATTAGCCCATAAAGATCCTGAGATAGATAGACGAGGGAGTTGGTGCACAGTCTGCAGACTAGCAGCCTGGCGCTAAGGTTGACTACTTATGTTAGGATTAATTAGAAGAACCTATTCCATCAAAATTTCCCCTGGACGTATTGTCTTTTTTCCTCTTTTAAATTTTATGAAACCCTGAACATATTTTGCTAAAGGTGCAGTTCTCGCAGAATTTTACCATCACTATGACAGAAAATTATAAGAAAATAAATTTTGGAGGAAAAGCCACAGTCAAATGATGATATAGATATTAAGAGTCACTAGACTACTATTATCATACAAATGATGACAAATATAAGTCAAGCAAGGCACAGAACTGATGTTGATGAAGCAACAGAACGAATTGAAGAATTCATTAAAAACAAAACCTGTTCCAATAAATAGCTTCCACTCATGCAGTTTTAGCTACGCGGAATGAGTGATTTGGGTTATTTAACACGTTATTTCAAATGAAGGTTGTTCAAGCAAGTAAGTACGAGATAATAGAATCTGGAAAGGTAGTATAAGTCACATATCCGAGGAGCACATATTAAAAATTAATAAAATACTTCATATATGGAAAACATACACGATAAAGGTGTGAAACATCACATCAGGGAAACTTTCTTCCAGAGTAATAACAGAAGTCATAAATAAAACCAATACATTAGAGATGTGATAATAGAAAGTGGAGCAGTTAGTGCGAGGCATATATTTGAGGAACCCATACAGTTCAAATATTTAGTAGAAGAATGAAATTTCACATTAGCAAGCCAGCTAACCTGAACAATGACTGAAGTCGTCGTATTTGGATGAATACTCAAAAGGCATATGCTCTGCAAAGTTCTCTTTAGGATCATCTCACACTCT
>NC_033797.1:50420583-50432079 GCF_001876935.1 Asparagus officinalis | reverse complement strand
AGGTTTTAGTAACAATTTTTTAGAATCTCGTGAAATGAAAAGTGAACTATTTGTTGTGCATGAAGCACTGAATGAACCAATGATTTCATGACCATAGCTGATAAGCTATTAAAATAGATTTAAGAGCAAGTCAGCTGGTTAAAACCAACAGGTAAGTTAAAACCCAAAGTCTGTATAATTGTCTTCAGCAAGCCTAACAGAAAAGATGACCCTTGACGGAAGTGGCTGGACAACAAGTTATCCAGGATTTATGCCGATCCCAATGATTAAAGATAGAGGCTTTTCAATTAGTTTTTCTGTAGTCACTGTTGTATCATTGTCACAGCCCACAACTAACTGAATTTTCATAAAATATTTTTATCCTAGCTCCAGAAAATGTGTTACTGGAAATCAAAGGCGGACCTACCGCCCAGCTAGGGGTGCAATTGCACCCCTAGACATTTATAATTTGCATGTAAAGTCACACAATTTTTACATCCCCCACCCGCCCAAAATTTTTTTTAATTGCACCTCAAGACCCAAGCAATCTAAGAGCACTAGATAAATTAGTAACAATTTGCATTAGCCCATTGGAAAGTAAAAAGTACATTTAAAATTTCAACAATAAAGCGTACTAAGTACATTCTCATCATGTATTATAATTTTATAATATTATATTTTTTGTTTTAGGCATATAAACACTTGTTGCCTGCCCCTCCATGGAAAATTTTCTGGACCCGACCTTGCTGGATATTGCTTATATATCTAGAACAAAGTGTTTTTAAACGTTTACAGGGAGTTGTTGATACTATAAACTTCTCCAAAGTTTCGGCTGCCCTAACTTGGCACATCTCCACACTCGAGAAACTAAACATGAGGTAGTGGTCAGATCAATGATATCATCAAAACATTATTATCAAGCAGGGTAGATTACCTGAGTTAGAGTAAGTGTTCGGCTCTGGTGATTCTACATAAATTTTTTTCAACAATTTGGGGTTGGCTCTAGTATGGTTATATAATAATATATATAGGCTTAAGAGGAACTTTATATGCAAGGTAAGTGACAGGAAAAGTAAATTAATTGAATGGATAAATACCCATCTGCCCAGTTTTGGGTTTCCAAATAACTTCAATGGATGCTTTCTCAGGGTTCTCTCCCTTTCTCGTCCCGGCTTTGGGCCCATACACAGCAGCCAATACAATCGTATCCCCTGAAAATTCGAGACGAATAATTAACAGAATGAAAGGGTATAACCCCACCAAATTCCTACACATTACAGCAAATTACGCGCATTTGGGCGAGAATTGACGTTAATATGGAACAGATAAACTAAAAAGATAAAATTAGGGTTAGGGCTAGACCTTGAGACCAACGAGCTGAACCATGAGCTCGGTGAAGGACATTGCGAGAGCAAGCCAGAGGTCTCAGCTGATTAGGGTTTCTGCCGTCCAATCGATCGACCTCCATCGTTCTAACGATGCGCAACGAGATGCCCGATGATCAGGTTCGAAAAAATGATCGAGCTTCAGAGGGACGGTGATCGTTGGAGCTTAAGCAAGCGTCGAGGCAGGTGACGTTGACGTCGACGAGGTCGGTCGGACTCAATTATCGTAAATAAACAGTTAACTAAACGCTAGATCTAGGGCGAGAACTACTGCCGCAAGCACCAGATCAAAATAAAACCTCAAAAAGCAACCGAAATCAAAGAACAATAGCGTCAGATACCTAAACAATAGTCAAATCATCGATTCATTAAACCCCAGATCTGCACCAAAAGGTACGGCAACAAGCACGAGATCAAAGCAAACTCTAGAAAATCACCGAGACGAAAGGGTTAAAGTTCCGGTACCTGGCTGAACTTGAGTTGGTGCTGCTCGTCGGCTAGCTGGAGCGAACCGCTGACGAAGACGAGCTTGCCGCCGGCGGGGTTTTGGTTTTGAGATGGCGGAAAGAAATGAGAAGGCCCAAGGGTTTTGGTTTGAATCGGATCAGGGCAAATGGGCTTCGGGTTTTTGTTTGAATCCGATCAGGGCAAATGGGCTTGGGTTTGTTTTTTTGGAAAAGCGGGCAAATGGGTGAATAGAAACCGCCCATTTAGTATAGTTTGGAATAAACACATCCGATTAGACCCATTTAACTAAATGAGTGGGTTTTGAACGGGCCAAGTGATAGGTAGACCAGGTGGGTAAATGGGCAGGAGTAAATATTATCTTCCCTAGTTCGAAACCCTTTTAAAATTAAAACGGCTAAATGGCACTTAAATACCCTATTGTTTCATTAAGGTTACATTTAGATACTTTAAGTTGTACAAAATAGCATAAAAATACATTGAGTCGTTTAAAAATAGCACAAAAATACCCTTAGTTGTTCAAAAGTAGCACATTGCTACCTTCTGTTAGTTAGATGTTAGAATATTCTAAGGAATATTCTCATATGCTTAGAACTTGAACCTATTTGTTGCTTTAATTACAATTTTACATACCACTTCAATTTATAATCACCATTTCAATGGAGGGTATTTTTGTCAAAACAGATAGTTTTTAACAGTGTTAATATGATTCTAACGGTGAACAACTTGAAGTATTTTTGTGCTACTTTTTACAACTCGGGATATTTAAGTATAAAGTTAGAGAAAAGATATGATATTTAAGTGCCATTTACCCAGTTAAAATTACAAAAAGAAACCCATTTTGTTTGTGTTAGTACTAGGGCTTTTTTGATAGACTAGTCTAGTGCACGTGCACTGCACGTAATTATATTTGTTCATGTCCTTAATATGTTTCGTTGATAGGAAAATGATAAAATTATATAATGCAAAAAATAAAGATCTAAAATAAAGAATTAGAAAGAAATTTTGGTCATTCTAGAGTAAAATCATGCATGCAGGAATAAAGATTAGCATAAATACATCATTAGTTGTTATATTTCTCAAGCTGAAGGATCCAATAGTGAAAATGATAATATGGATATGTAAATCTAATCAAGGGCACCATATAGTATAAACGTCCATATTCTTCATAATCTGGTGATTTAGGGAGTAGCAATATTAACACTCAAATTCAAAGAATAGATAATAGAAAGAGAAAGGTAAACTTACTTGTAAGAGAGAACATGAGCTAAATTGCCTTCTCTACATTGGAAATTCCATAATATAGAAGAAAGTAATGAAAATTAGTTAATAACTAAAAAATAAAAAGAATTAATCGATTGACAAACAAGAAGCTTAGTTTATCAATAACCTCACCAACAACAAATTTTGGAAAATGGTCATTTTGATAGTACTCCCTTAAATCTTTAGTATTTTGAAACAACCCCCCAAATCATTGATATTCCATAATATTCCTTAAGTTATTTTAAACTTAACCCTCCAATGATTGAAATTGCTAATATGTTACTCAATCCATAAGTCATCTTAAACTTAAAACCTCAATCCAAAACATTCACCATAACAGAAATGTTAATAACCAACACTTGTTTATCAAATAACCCAGCAAGTTCAACGTTGTCCACTTGAAAAAGCTAAGTTCCCAATAAAAGCTTCAAATCAGACGAGAAGCTTGTCTCATCACTACCCACAACCTCTCCTCCTACTGATCGTGATTTGATAATATATAATAACTTTAATTATCACAAACCTTAAATTAAACTCTCTCCATCTTTTTCAAGCGCATTAGCTGGAGAAGTTATCACATGGGGCGACTGATGTGGTCAAAGGTGTTAGCCTTCTTGTTTTGATGATGTTTAACAAACAATTTACTTCTAATGTTGTTTGTCTAGTATTTGTGTTTTCTTATTTATTATAGACAAACAACGTTGTTGGAGGATGGATGGAATCGAGCCTTAACGATCATATCAAATGGAGGTTGGCGGAATTATGGAGTGAAGCAACGTTAATTCAAGTTAAAGATCCAATTACAAGCTTCTTCCGCAAAGTTTACCAAGTCATGCTCATTGAAGACCTTCATCAAGCTTGGGTAATTTAGTTTAGGAGTTTATATTATGTGTGTTAGTACCTTAAGCTCAATTATCTATACACACACATTTATTGGTTTCTTCGTATATATATAGTCATATATATATATATATATATATATATATATATATATATATATATATATATATATATATATATATATATATATATATATATATATATATATATATATACATATTTTATTAAGTCTATATAATCATTGTGCAAAGTTTCAAAACATGGTTTAACCAAAATATCAAATTTCACATGTTTACATTTTCGTGTTTTGAACTATTTTACAAAATGATGATTTTTCACAAATGAGAAATGCAATTTGGAAAATTCTTTTTGTAACATGTTCACTTACATGTTTATATACTTTTCCCAAAGTTTTATAATTTTTGGACTTCATTTGTTATTTAACACATTTTTAAAAGTCTCAAAAATAGCTTTAAAAATATGTTTTGAGTGTATCAGATTTCGATCGACCGCACCGGTCGACCGAACCTGAGTTCATATGCTCACTGGGCGACAGAGAGTCTGTCGGTCGACCGGTCCAGTCGACCGATGAAATTTCCAGTCGACCGACGATAGCTTTTTCAGCTTCCAACGGCTAGTTTTTTTACCGTTACTGGGGCTGTTTCTGTCTTTTTGCTTGGGGTTTTTGGCTGAGTTGTGAGAGGGTATAAATACCCCATTGCCTTCAACTCTCAAGCTAATCCAAGAAGTTTTTAAACAAGTTTTAAACAAGGGTTTAAGTGTGTTTTGAAGATTGTTTTACAAGTGGAGAAGATCATTCACAGTGTCTGAACTTCATTTCAATCCTCCTCTCCATCTTGTTTTTCAGAGAAGAATTTCTAAACTCTTTCTAGCTTTACATTTTGTATTGTTTAATTATCATTTCTATTAAAGCTAGTTTTATATTGAGTTTAGTTGATTTGATTTTATCTCATTGTTACACACACCCACTTGAGCTTATTGTATTTACATACATAGTATATTAGGGTTGTGAGAGATTATAACATTGAGTTGTGCTTAATTGTGTTTTCATCTATTGTAGAGAACGAATTTATATTTGTTACATTGTGAGTGTTGTTAGGTTTTCGGTGAGCTAGAAACCAAGTGTGTTGTGAAGTTTTCGGTGAACTAGAAAACCGAGTGTGAGGAGTGAACGTTGTTCGGTGAGCGTTGAAAACCGACACTGTGAGATGTAAACGTTATTCGGGTGAGCGTAGAAAACCCGGTTATGATAGTGGATTTCTCCCCGGGAGAGGGGAGCGGATTGCATTGGCGTTCTTATTCTTGTTTTCATATCTTATATCGCCTTTGTGTATTGCTCATCATATTACCCTATCACTTGTGTAGATTGTTTATTTTACCCTTGTGTTAGTTCATATATCCTTGCTCATATATTTGTAATATCTCATTGATAGGATATATTCATTTGTTCATATTGCTTATCCTAGCTTACGTATCTTGTTGTATTTTATACTTGCTAGGATAACCTATTAATTAGTTTTAATTGGCATTTAATCGGATTAGATTAGCATAAGACCCAAATCACCCCCCTCTAGGGTCTAACAATTGGTATCAGAGCTTGGTGCTCTTTGATTTAAGGTCTAATCGCCTTGAGTTAAAGATCCAAGTTATCTTTTTGTACTAATCTTGCTTTGATTGCATTTGTATCGTGCTTGCATATTTTTATAAATTATGGATATGAATGATGTATCTTGTTTAGGCTATGATTCTAGTATTGCTCCTAAATTCAATGCTTTCCCTTATGCTCAATGGTGTTTTAGATTCAAAATATTTGTTCAATCTAAAAATATCGATTTATGGGAAATCATTGATTGTGCTTATATTGTGCCCACGTTGGAGAAATCCAAGTGGAGCAAACATGATAAAAAGATGTCTATTATGAACAAGCTTATGTTAGAATTTTTATTAAATGCATTTGATTCATCTATGTCTAACAAGCTTGATTCTTTTGATAGCGCTTATATATTATGGAAATTCATAGAAGCGCATCAAGGAGATTTGGAGGCGATCCGACAAGCTTTGGAGGATCTCGCTTCAAGTTCAAAAGGGGCATCATGCACACGACCACTAGGCGATAGCCCTAGTGAGGTTTGCGAGTTCGAAACCAAAATTAATTTACCTAATGATGAACTTGCTTGTGCTAGTGAAAAATTATTACATGCCTTTAACAAATTGCAAAATGATTTCATTAATTTACAAAGAAAGAATGAAATTTTGAAATCCGATCATGAGTTGTTAGCATCTAAGTTTGAAACTATTTCTAATGAAAATGTGATCCTTAAAGAAAACAATGAAAAATTAAAATTGGATCATGTTTCTTTAACTTCAAACGTTGCTAGTTTAACTCATGAAAGAGTAGAGAACATAAAGAATGATACAGCTTCTTTTATAAATAACTATTTATGTTCTACTTCTAAAAGTGCATATGTGCCTAAAAATGAAGACTTGAATCTTATAAAAAAATACATTTCATCTTTAGATTCAACTTTGAAAATATGCATTGATAACCATAAGAAACTTATGAACAAGTGTGCTAAATCTAGTGCTACAAAATCACCCACACACTATACACACTTGTATAGCAAAGTTTACAAATGCTCCATTTATGGTCGTAAAGGCCATTTAGCTAAGTTTTGTTATGATGCACACAAACTTAAGAATTATAATGCTCCTTGTGCATCTCATGTAGCTTCTTCATCTTGTACACTTACACATTCACATGCTCATTTTCACAAAGTTCATCATAAGCATGCTAGTGTGTTCAAGTGTGATCATTGTGGTCGTTTTGGTCATTTGGCCAAATATTGCTTTGATTTGAAAAGAAAATCTCATTTGACAAATGCTTCCAATAGACCACATTTTTTAAATGTGATGTTTGTGGTAGGTTTGCACATCTTGCTAAATTTTGTTTTGATATACAAAAAGCTTCTAAATTGCAATATGTTTCAAATAGACCATTGTTTAAGAATGTTTCTCATTTGCAAAATAATTTTAAAAGAAAATCTTTATTTGCAAATGATTCCCGTGCACGAGCAAATGGTCCACAAAAACAAATGGATCTCTTTCATTGCACATATTGCAATCGGAAGGGTCATTTGAGCGATTATTGCTTTGACCGTGTTAGTGCACCACATATGCCTAAGAGGGTTCATAATCCTAGGGCTTTGAGCTTAAATGATAGGGGTCATGTCCCTAAATCCTTTGGTACCAAGAGTTCTTGGGTACCAAAATAAATTTAATTTTTAAACCAAAAATTTTAGTGTTCTTATTTTTCCTTTTCTTGACTTTGAAAATTATGTCTTGAAATCTTTTTATATGAAAACAATCTTTAATTGATAAAATCTTTTGTTTTCATGATTATTTGTTTTGTTTTGATGAGAGGTTTATACTTATATATCTTGTTTACCGGGTGCTAAAATATTTATATGGGTTGATACTAGCTCAAGAGCTAGATATAGTTGCCTCTCTTGATTCTTGAATTAATGATGATTTGATTTTACGTTTTTGGATTTAAACTTTGATTTATGAATTCTTTTGGTTGATTTGTTTTCATTTGAAAACTTTTTGCATGCTTCTCATGTTCCTCTTCTTTTGATTTCATAAATCTATTCTTATACATGGTTTTTATAATGAGACACTATCTTTATAATGTCATATCCTTATGTGTCCTCATTGTATCTTGTTTGCTTGTGAGTGGTGTTTAGCATATCTTTTCTTTTATGCTTGCTCACATGTTGTATGTGAGTTGTTTTTTAGCATCTATGCTCTCACATGTTTGCCATGATCTTTATTTATTGCATATTTTCTATATGGTATTTTGATAGGGGGAGCAATCCCTATATTTTTTTTATACTCACCCATGCTCATATGTAGGGGGAGCTTTCGCTCTCTTCATTCCTTTTGTCCCCTTTTTGATGTTGTCAAAGGGGGAGAAATATTGTGAGTATATGTATATTCTTTCTTGTTTATATGCATGTAATTTATATATACAATATTTGTTTTATACTCACCCATGCTCATATGTAGGGGGAGCTTTCGCTCTCTTCATTCCTTTTGTCCCCTTTTTGATGTTGTCAAAGGGGGAGAAATATTGTGAGTATATGTATATTCTTTCTTGTTTATATGCATGTGAATTATAATTTATATATTCATTTCCTTTCATGCATATATCATTTTTAAACAACGGGTTGGAGGTTGGATGGATTGCGCCATAACGATCATATCAATGGAGGATGGCGGATATTGTGGAGTGAAGCCTTGCAATTCAAAGTTAAAGATCAAGTTCAAGCTTCATCCGGGAGATTACCAAGAAGAGCTTATTGAAGATCAAGATCTAGCTTGGGTAATCTAGTTTAAGTTTTATATCATGTGTGTTAAGTACTATATATAGTTATATATATACATGCATGTTTTAGGTTTTCATGTTTTGGACATACTTGCAAAATACATGAGTTTTCACAAATAGAAATTCAATTTGAGAAATTTTTTTTCTAACATGTTTGTTTTCATGTTTATAAACATTTCGTAAAGTTTCATCAAGTTTAGAATTGATTTGTTATGTTTAATGGAATTTATAAAATCATGTTTTTCGTTCGTGCATGTTCGTGCATGTTTTACAAAACAGATGACTTTTCATAAATGGGAAGTGATATTCAAGATTTCGTAAAGTTTCATCAAGTTTAGAATTGATTTGTTATGTTTAATGGAATTTACAAAATCATGTTTTTCGTTCGTGCATGTTCGTGCATGTTTTACAAAATAGATGAGTTTTCATAAATGGGAAGTGATATTCAAGAAATTCTTTCTTTGACATGTTTATATACATGTTTAGAAACTTCTCTCAAAATTTTACTATTTTTTTTTCAGAAACTGTAAATTTGTGTTCCAATATTTATTTCTCTCAACTGGGAAATGATTTTTCTGAAATGATTTCTCTGACATGTTATTCTACATGTCTAGAACATTTTCACAAAATTTCATAATTTTTGGAGTTCATTTACTATTTTAAATTGATTTTACAAAATAGCTGCGCCCTGCTACAGTAACTCCGGTCGACCGGACCGGTCGACCGGAAATGTCTCTGGACGTTGGTTACTGTAGCTAACGGCTATAATTCCCAGATTTTGATATATCCGTTTTTTTGTCTTTTTGCTTGGTTTTCTTGGGTTTTTGGACTTGTTTCATGAGCCTATATATACCCCATGCCCTCATACTTCTAAGGGTACTCAAGAAATGTTTTAAACAAGTTTAAAGAGTTTTAAACAAGGGTTTAAGTGTGTTTTAGTGTTTGTTTGGTTTGAAGATTGTTTTCACAAGTGGAGGAGATCATCTTCTTGTTTGGGCTCCAATCTCCATCTCTCCATCTTGTCATCTATTGGAGAAGTTTTCTAAACTCTATCTAGCTTTACATTTGCTTAGTTATTTGATTATCATTCTTTAAAGCTAGTTTTTATATTGAGTTTAGATTTGATTATATTATCTCATTGTTACACACACCCACTTGAGCTTATTGTATTTGCATACATAGTATATTAGGGTTGTGAGAGATTGTAACATTGAGTTGTGCTTAATTGTGTTCTCATCTATTGTAGAGAACAAATTTATATTTGTTACATTGTGAGTGGTGTAAGGTTTTCGGTGAGCTAGAAAACCGAGTGTGTTGTGAAGTTTTCGGTGAACTAGAAAACCGAGTGTGAGGAGTGACGTTGTTCGGTGAGCGTTGAAAACCGACACTGTGAGGTGTAAACGTTATTCGGGTGAGCGTAGAAAACCCGGTTGTGATAGTGGATTTCTCCCCGGGAGTGGGGAGCGGAGACGTAGGACGGAAGGTCCGAACTCCGTGATCATATAGTGTGTTTGAGTGTGCTTTGGCGTTCATTTATATTTATGTTCATATCTTATATCGCCATTGTCCATAGCTCATTATTTATATGATCCACTATCTTGTTTACATTGTTTACCCTTGTGTTTATATATCCTTGCATATATAGTTTATCATATAGGATATAATTCATTATTCATATTGCTTATCCTAGCTCATATATCTTGTCGTATTTCATACTTGCTAGGATAACTTGATAATTAATTTTAATTGGCATTTAATCGGATTAGATTAGCATAAGACCCTAATCACCCCCCCTCTAGGGTCTAACAATTGGTATCAGAGCTTGGTGCTCTTTGATTTAAGGTCTAATCGCCTTGAGTTAAAGATCCAAGTTATATTTTTGTGCTAATCTTGTTTTGATTGCATTTGTATCTTGCTTGCATATTTTTACAAATTATGGATATGAATGATGCATCTTGTTTAGGCTATGATTCTAGTATTGCTCCTAAATTCAATGCTTTCCCTTATGCTCAATGGTGTTTTAGATTCAAAATATTTGTTCAATCTAAAAATATCGATTTATGGGAAATCATTGATTGTGCTTATATTGTGCCCACGTTGGAGAAATCCAAGTGGAGCAAACATGATAAAAAGATGTTTATTATGAACAAGCTTATGTTAGAATTTTTATTAAATGCATTTGATTCATTTATGTCTAACAAGCTTGATTCTTTTGATAGCGCTTATACATTATGGAAATTCATAGAAGCGCATCAAGGAGACTTGGAGGCGATCCGACAAGCTTTGGAGGATCCCGCTTCAAGTTCATATGGAGCTTCATGCACACGTGCACTAGGCGATAGCCCTAGTGAGGTTTGCGAGTTCGAATCTATTAATGATTTACATAATGATGAACTTACTTGTGCTAGTGATAAATTATTGCATGCCTACAAGAAATTGCAAAATGATTTCATTAATCTTAAAAGCAAGCATGAAATTTTAAAATCCGATCATGAGTCTTTAGCTTCTAAGTTTGATACTATTTCTAATGAGAATATGATCCTTAAAGAAAATAATGAAAAATTAAAATTGGATCATGATTCTTTAATTTCAAACTTTGGTAAGTTAACTCATGAGAAAGATAATGCCATGTTAGAAGTAGAGAACATAAAAAATAATACAGCTTCTTTTATAAATAACTATTTATGTTCTACTTCTAAAAATGCATATGTGCCTAAAAATGAAGATTTGAATCTTATGAAAAATAGTATTTCATCCTTAGATTCAACTTTGAAAATATGCATTAATAACCATAAGAAGCTTATGGACATGTGTGCCAAGACTAAATCAAAATCATCCACTCATTATGCACACATGTATAGCAAAACTTATAAGTGTTCTATTTGCGGCCGTCAAGGTCATTTAGCTAAGTTTTGTTATGATGCACAAAAACATAAGAATATTAATCCTTATTGTGCATCTCATAAGACTTCTTCATCACATTCACATGTACACACACATATAGATCATCATAAACATGTCCATGTGTACAAATGTGATTTTTGTGGTCGATTTGGTCAATTGGCTAAATTTTGTTTTGATTTAAAGAGAGTTTCACATTTGCAAAACAATCTTAAAAGATCATCCATGTTTGCAAATGTTTCTAATGTTTTCCGTGCA
>NC_033797.1:50407292-50420379 GCF_001876935.1 Asparagus officinalis | reverse complement strand
TATAGTCATATTTCATATTTACCATTGTGTTTTTGATAACATTGCATAGAATATGCAATTTTGTGAAAATTCTATATTCTTAGTTTTTTGGACTTAACAATAATCATATCCATATTTTATTAAGTCTATATAATCATTGTGTAAAGTTTCAAAACATGGTTTGGCCAAAATATCAAATTTCACATGTTTACATTTTCGTGTTTTGAACTATTTTGCAAAATGATGATTTTTCACAAATGGGAAATGCAATTTGGAAAATTCTTTTTGTAACATGTTCACTTACATGTTTATATACTTTTCCCAAAGTTTCATAATTTTCAGAAGTCAAATGAATATTTTACAAATTGTTTAAATCATGTTTATATACATTTCCCAAAGTTTTATTATTTTTGGACTTCATTTGTTATTTTTAACATATTTTTAAAAGTCTCAAAAATAGCTTTAAAAACATGTTTTGAGTGTATTAGATTTCGATCGACCGCACCGGTCGACCGAACCTGAGTTCATATGCTTACTGGGCGACAGAGAGTCTGTCGATCGACCGGTCCGGTCGACCGATAAAATTTCCGGTCGACCAGCTTCCAACGACTAGTTTTTTGACCGTTGCCTGGGGCTGTTTCTGTCTTTTTGCTTGGGGTTTTTGGCTGAGTTGTGAGAGGGTATAAATACCCCATTGCCTTCAACTCTCAAGCTAATCCAAGAAGTTTTTAAACAAGTTTTAAACAAGGGTTTAAGTGTGTTTAAGTGTGTTTAAGGGTTTGTTTTGTTTGTGAAGAAGTTTTCACAAGTGGAGGAGATCATCTTCTTGTTTGGGCTCCAATCTCCATCTCTCCATCTTGTTTTCCATTGAGAAGTTTTCTAAACTCTACTCTATCTTTCATTTGTTATTTGTCAATTATCATTTCTATTAAAGCTAGTTTTATATTGAGTTTAGTTGATTTGATTTTATCTCATTGTTACACACACCCACTTGAGCTTATTGTATTTACATACATAGTATATTAGGGTTGTGAGAGATTGTAACATTAAGTTGTGCTTAATTGTGTTCTCATCTATTGTAGAGAACGAATTTATATTTGTTACATTGTGAGTATTGTTAGGTTTTCGGTGAGCTAGAAACCGAGTGTGTTGTGAAGTTTTCGGTGAACTAGAAAACCGAGTGTGAGGAGTGAACGTTATTCGGTGAGCGTTGAAAACCGACACTGTGAGGTGTAAACGTTATTCGGGTGAGCGTAGAAAACCCGGTTGTGATAGTGGATTTCTCCCCGGGAGTGGTGAGGAGTGGACGTTGATCGGTGAACGTTGAAAACCGACATTGTGAGGGTGAGTGTGAACGTTGATCGGTGAGCGTTGAAAACCGACACTGTGAGGTGTAAACGTTATTCTGGTGAGCGTAGAAAACCCGGTTGTGCTAGTGGATTTCTCCCCGGGAGTGGGGAGCGGAGACGTAGGACGGAAGGTCCGAACTCCGTGATCATTTGATTGTGTTTGAGTGTGCTTTGGCGTATTTATTTTTGCATTCATCTTATATCGCCATTTGTGCATTGCTCATTTATTTCATTCACTATCTTGTTTAGATTGTTTACCCCTTGTGTTAGTTTATATATCCTTGCATTATATATTTTTATCATATAGGATATATATCTTGTTGTTTATATTGCTTATCCTAGCTAATATATATTGTTGTATTTCATACTTGCTAGGATAACTTATTAATTAGTTTTAATTGGCATTTAATCGGATTAGATTAGCATAAGACCCAAATCATCCCCCTCTAGGGTCTAACAAAAGGGGGTCATTTTTTTGGGAAAGTTGAGCGTATCTCTGTTTACCCAAAAGCGGAGGGCAGCCTCGTCATAGTCGAGGGCATTAGCCTCAATAGTCTTGAAGGTGTTAGATCCTAGAGGGGGGGTGATTAGGGTCTTATGCTAATCTAATATGATTTTATACCAATTAAAACTAATACAAATATATTCTTGCAAGATAGATATACAAAAGATATAAGCAAGAATAAGCAATATGAACAAAGGTAAATATCCTAGCAATAAGATATACTATTGGATATATGCAAGGATATACAAATTAACACAATGGTGAAATAAACATAAACAAGATAGTGTGTAAAGTAAATAATGAGACAGTGACGATATGAGCAATGAGCACAAATAAGAATAAACGCCAAAGCACACTCAAACACAATCAAATGATCACGGAGTTCGGACATTCCGTCCTACGTCTCCGCTCCCCACTCCCGGGGAGAAATCCACTATCACAATCCGATTTGGAAGCCGGAACTTCTACACACTTGGTTTTCTAGCTAACCGAAAACTCTATAACTCACACTATTGCAAACCCACTCTACACCCTCACAAGTGTTGGACCTAGCCGTTGTAGGCAATAAAAATCGCCTTTAAATCCTTATCAGAGAAGTTCAGAACAAAACTGCTAAAACCTCACCCGAAATAGCGAAAAAGGGGAAAACGCAGATATCTCCCAAACCGTAAGGAATTTGGCAAAACAGAGGAAGCGAACCGAAGCCTTCGGCTAGGCCACCGCTGTCGATTCCCCCACGGGCGGTTCAGCAGACACTAAGCCAGGGCGCAGACCCGTCACGCGCTTACATGAGCTCTCCACTCCATACCCAGCCGTAGAACCCGTAAAGACGCCACAAGTGACCCCGTCCTGAGTGGGGGTCAAATCCCAGTTCATCGTCCGAGGAATCGCGAGGGACCGCAGCTCAACAATCGAAAACCCTCTCGGCATGCTGGGGAGGTAATAATGGGTCCCCTCTACCGTGCGGAACCACCGGCTCTCTTTGAGCAACAGGGCAGAAGGGTCGGTCATGGAGTCGCCGAACAGAAATTGAGGTTTCGGCAGCTCTGCCCTGGCCTCATCTGTCAGCGCCGCATTGGTCGTCAGCTCGCGCAGGGTCAAGTGATGACCATCCGTGACCCTCTGTACCAGACCATGCAGCTTATCAGCAGTGAACAAGGGTACTGGAGCCAACGAGGGAAAACGAGAAGGGGCCGTGTAGCTCATAGCCCCGACGTGGCCAACGGCCACACCCTCCGGGAAAGCCTCATCAGGGAAGGTCGCTGCAACAAGAAATAGAAAGTCAATTGAGACAAAATCCGCTGTAGAGGTGAAATCGCCCATCGAACATAGGAAGGCGAAATCGCCTATCGAAAGGGGGAACCCACTTCGAACGAGGTCTGTCCCTACGGACTACACTCCCCTCTAATGGGAAGGGCCGAACTCGCCTTACGAAAAAGGGGTTCGTCTCCTCCCCACTGGAGAATTCGCCCGCGGGGACAGTACTCATCCTCTAAAGGCAAAATAGGGCAAACTTTGCCCCAAATCGGGGAAATAAGCAACACTCATCTCCCTAAATCCGACGCCTAAGGCCTGCAAGGGATCGCCCAACGAATCCATCAACGTACCTGGGCACGACTCCAGAGCACCAGCAGGCATGCCGGCAGAGAGACGGTCGGAGTAACGTCCGGGACCTGCACCCCTCACTTTGCACCTCTTAGGTTTCGGAGCCATTGTAAGAGGAAGCGGGAATTCTTTCCTTGGATGTTCCCTTTCGAGATTTGAAAGCACGGTAAATCCCAATGGAGGAAAACGGCTGATTTAGAAGGGCGGAGTTGCCCACGTGACCACGACTGCCCTCGAAAGGCGAAAACCCTAACGGACAGGAAACGGGGCCACGATCAAATTCGACGGCCCAGATCACCCTCAGTGCATCGAAGGGACCGAGATTAGCGTTGGAATCCGACGGTTGAGTCCGAGAACCACGGCCACGATACGTCGCAGGGCGAAACGCACGAGGATCGTGCTGTCAAGTCACGATCGCCACGATCCAATGTCTTAGCTGGGAAGCACGAGGCTCTGTCAGCAGACGCGTGGCTCATCTCTCGTCAGATCCGGTTCCGCCTACAAAAGGAAGGGTTTCGCCTGCAAATACTGGGCATAACCCCACGAGTCGCGCGAGAATTGGCTCTCAAAAATTAATTTCGCCTTGACGATGCATTCGCCCTCAAAGGTAAAATTACGAACAAAGCCAAAAGAATGACCTTGCTTAAACGGTTGAAACCCACGCCCCAGATGGCTAAGGGTTAGAGCAGAAATCTTAGCATTAAGCCTAAGAGAAACTGTTCGACAACTCATCATACTGAGGAGAATAGTATGGCTAGCCCGATTCAAACGGTAATCGGTAAAGGCACATCAAACCCGTTGATAGCTGAGGGTTTGCTAAAAATCCTAAGAGAAATCGAAGGCACTTGCTTCGCCAACAGTTTCTTCATTCAAAGTGTTCCAGACCACACGCAAGCCAGTTTAGGTCCGAAAACTTTGAAGGGGGTCTTGTAGACGGTAAAAAATACCTCTATGGGTCTACAGGGAATTTGTCTACGAGAAGAGTTCGCACGCCCAGTTCTCTGACACGGACCTAAACCGCGTAGACGTCGACTGTGCTCAAATCCAGGTTCGCCTAACGGTCGACTCGCCAGCATGAGTCAGGAGCGATCAGGATGGCGGAAATTTGCTCTTCGCTCAACTCGCCTGCCCGAGTTCGGAGTCGAATCCGCCAGCAAGCCCCAAAACCGTCAGTACAGCTGGGTATCCACTACCCCACGTGCTGAGGTGGGCCTTCCCACCTCTCTCGACCCAAAGGGAGAGAGAGCACAGTACCCCAGGGCCGTCAAAACGGCCGCCCACAGTGCGCACAGCGCGAAGGAGCTGGACAGGTGTCGAGTCAACCTGAGCATTCATAAATGCGACTCACCTCGGCTGTCTGAGTCTGGAGCTGGGTCCGCCGGCACTCGGCAAGCTGGCTAGACTCACTCGAGTACTGTACACCTACTTCACCGCCTCTCCTGACCGGAAAGGAGAAAGCGTCGTGCTCAAAGCACGCCGGGCGGTCACGCACAGTACTGGTGATCGGACAGACGCCTCATCGATCTGCGGACTCATAAATGCGGTTCATTAATGCTGGTCAAATCCACTCGGATAGTAGTCGTTTGTTGCCTCACATACAAGAATGGGCCTTCCCATCGTAGGTGACAGGACATAAAGCACAATCCCTGGAATGACCGATCATGGTTTCGAGGAACAGCTAGACGTCTCTGAAGAAGATGTGGTCACATCCCACAATTCAAGGAGGAGTCAAGTTGTCCTTCTCCCATTTAAAAGCCTCTTCCGGCACACTGGAGAGGAGGTCGCAAAACTTAGGAAAAAGAGTTGAGACCAAGCTCTCTGCACAACTTTCTTTGCATTGCAGCACTACTGCTTAGTTCCGAGCTCCGATCGCCGGCGAACTAAACAGACCCGAACTCTCTCAAGTTGAGCTTCTACTGCGAACTGAAGCTCTCCAGCAACCTCATTCGAACGGTCCAAGGGAAGCAGACTCGACACGAGCATCGAGCGAAGCATCCTGTAGCCACCTAAAAGTCCCCACACAAAACAAAGAGGGCCTTCCCTCTGCTTCTGTTGTAACTATTTGATCATTAGTTTGTAATAAGCTTTCTTATAAATACAAACGAAACTCCCTTTTTTCGGGAAATCAAATATTCACCCTACAGCCGTGTCTCCCTCAAGTGCTCAGTTACAACCTCTCCCTAGGTTTGTCAACCGACGTCACTCCTCTTGGGACGATCCCCGACTCTCACCACACACTCCTCTCGGTGTACAAGTGTATTACAAAGTGATCTCACGATTAAGCACAATACAAAGAATGATTGTTCTCTAATATGGATGAGAACACAATAAAAGCTCACACTCAATTTGTTATAACTCTCACCAACCCAAATATACTATGTATGTAAATACAATAAGCTCAAGTGGGTGTGTGTGTAAACAATGAGTAAATCAAAATCAAACTAAACTCAATACAAATGCTAGCTTGTGGAAATGTAAATCAAACGTATAAATAGCTAGATATGAGTTTAGAGATTCTTCTTTGAATAACAAGATGGAGAAATGGATTAAAAGGAAACTCAAACAATGTAGATGATCTCCTCCACTTGTGAACCAACAAAAAACAGCTTTAAACCAAACTTAAACCCCTGTTAATACTTTTTAAACTTGTTTAAAACATCCCATTAGTTACTGAGATAGAAGGGGGTTTGGGGGTTTATATAGGAAGAAGAAGCAACAACAAAAACCCCAAAGGAAAAGACCAAACAGCCCAAGAATAAAAAATCTGATTCTATACCAAAAGAGCCGTTGGGATAAACGGCGGTCGACCGCGGCAGTTGACCGCGAGCAACAAAAACAATAGGAGAAACTCTAGAGACAGCGGCGGTCGACCGCGAGGAATTCAGCTTGACGGTCGACCGCGAAAGTTTCTGCTGCCCACTATGGAAAAGACTCAGGCACGGTCGACCGTGAACTGATATATGAAATTTTATAATTTTGAATAGTTTTTTGATTTTAAAACACTATTTAAAAATATCAAAAAAATTCCAAAAAATGTAAAACTTTGAGGAATGATTGTAGACATGATAATAAACATGCTACAATGACTGGTTTCCAAAAGGACTTCCCAAATAAAAAATATCATCATTTTACAAAATAGGCCAAAACATGAAAATGTAAACATGTGAATTTTGACATTTTGGCTAAACCATGTTTTGAAACTTTACAAAATGATTATGTAGACTTAATAAAATATGTATATGATTATTGTTAAGTCCAAAAACTAAGAATACAATATTTTTACAAATACAATAGAAAATGAAACATATGAGTATGTATATGAAAATATATTTGTTTCATATCTAAGTAGTTAAACCAAATCACAATAACTATTCCGCCAACCTCCATTGGATATGATCGTTGTGGCGCAATCCATCCAACCTCCAACATATTGTTTGCCTAGAATAAATATAAAACACAAACACTAGACAAACAATATTAGATGTAAATTGTTTGTAAATCATCATCAAAATAAGAAGGCCAACAGAAGGTGCTGAGGCAGACGTGAGGGTTATTATGCGAATCTCGTATATAAGCGATCTAGTTGCCCTATGGTCGTGCATGGACGTTGCGGTAGCAATGGCGGGGCCTATGTTGGCTTTGTTTCCGCTGGTTGTGGTCGTTGTTTTTTTTTATTCTGTTATAGCCATAAGAGAAAAAAAGTTTAATACTTTGTTGAAACAAAATGTACACCGTGAATTTTAATACATTAGTTGTTAAAGCAAAGATTATTTTTAGTTTTGTGTTTACAATTATAACCTCACAAAGTGTACATCACTTGCATTGTCCATCTTTGCCCCACTCATTCCTTCCCCCTCCTCTTGAACTTTAGAATTCAAAAAGTTTAAATAAGAAATCAATAATTAATCACATGGGAAGTGGCATAGGTAGAGGCAAAGGATGAGGAAACGGATCATTTGAGGTGGGTGGTTAGAAAAGAGTAATTATTGTTTAGAAATTAGTAATACTAAAGTAAAAATAAATGGCTATTGAACTAATTATTAATTAGTGATTACTCTAGACAATAAAGTTGGGCAACAGTTCACCTCCCACTAAATGGGACCCAACATGAGAACAAAAAGGGACTTTGATGAATCTAATCTAATGTAATACTATTATAAAAGTGGGTTGCCATGTTAAAATATTTCTTCCCAAAGTACCCTCCAAAACACATGCATACAAAAATAAAACACATACATACATCCTCTAAAATACATGCATACTTACGTACAACACATATATACGTGAATATACATGCATACTTAAATAAAAAATAGTTATTTTTTATAATTATCTTATTAAACTTTTCTTAATTAAATACCTTTATTCTCTACATTTAATATCTTAAATGACCTCCTCCATCAAATTTAAGGTTAAATTTAATGTGTTTGTTTGTTGTTATATTGATAGAAAGTTGCTCAATTATTGGGTTATAATTAAACAAATATTGTGATTGTTTTGTTTTGTTTCCTTTCATGTATGGTTAATTTGATGAGCATCCAATATTAAGTTGGGTGTATGTTGACATATAAGGACTGTTGTGGATTTGTATTGCATTAATTCAATAGATTATTTAATAGTGAATATAAAATAAATAAATTATTAGGACTATTAATATATTTTTTAATATTTTAAATTTTAATATTGTTATTAGAAAATAGTATTAAATAGTTTACAAATACAAATTAAAAATTACAAAATAATAGGCTTTTTACGACATTAGTTCCTTAAATCTTTGATATTCTAAAATTAATCCCTCAGTTCCTTAATCTTTGATATTCTGAAGTACCTCAAAATCAGAAAATTAATATCAAGTCCCTCCCCTAAGCTATTTTGAATTAGTCCCTTAAAGTATTGAAATTGCTATTATGCTCCTCAATTAATAAATTAATTTGAAATTACGAACAAGTGGCTACGCTCCTTTGAGAGTTTGTAATAAACTTGAGATTTAATTAATTTTAATTTTACTGTCACTACTTTCTGTATATTTCATCTCTCTATTGTTATCTTATTTATATATCAATACTATATTATTAGAATAATTAATTAATGTCAAATTTAAGATTAGTTATCAATTAGAAATAAATTGAATAGTTAGGGGTATAATAGGATTTGAGTTAAGTACTAATTAAAATAGTACATTTTATTATTTAAAATTATATTTATTTTACAAATATGTGTAATATTTAATATATCACTATAAATTTAAAAAATAGAACATAAAACAAGTACAAATGCCTGCGTGCAACGCACATACACTATAGTAGTGTGAATAAAGGAACTTTGATGAATACTACTACATCGTTGAATTTTTATAAATTATTTGAATAAGAATGTGAATAAATGGACTTTGATGAATACTCATGCAATTGACAGGCATTTTTGAAAAGAATTTTAACATATAGGATGTTATGTATGTATATATGGTCTTCTACGCATGTATGGATATGAAATTCTTGAAGAGGGTAATTATCACATATTGAGTATTTATAGATAAGTTATGGAATCTTTCAAAGCCTAAGAAATAAATATTAAATATTATTATTATCATGTGCAATTAATTTAATTTAATTTAATTTAAGATTAATTGAATGAGAGTTTGACATAAATTTAATAAATAAAATAATTAAAATTAGATTTTTCAAATTTGAGAGGGTTAAAAAGAGTAATCAAAAGTTTTAGTGCCTCAATCCTCTTTTATACTCTTTTATACGTAGGATAGATAGGCACAAAATCCGAAGCCGGATACGCTCCTATTTCTACTCTACATAAAAAAGCGATATTTAAAGCTTTTTTTAAATAAAAAAAATGTATGAATGTGTCTCGGTCTTAAAGGGTAAACTGAAAAGATTGCTTAAAGCTTATTTTATTTTAGAAAATAAATAAACGATTGATTTAAAATATATTTTGATCTCTTGGACTTTTCCCAAGAAAACACTTAAATATCTAGTTAATTATTAACTTCGCTTTCATAACTCTACCATCCCTTATCAAGAAATGATTGAGGTTTTTTATGCACCCCCGTTGGTATGCAGCTCTTGACAAAAATCTCACAAAACCTCGTTAAGCTCCCCCAAACCCAACCAGTGGCGGATCCACCTTTGATGGAGGTGGACCAAGAAGGGTACATATCACAATACGCTTCTTAGTTCTTAGTTTTCGGTTTCTATGAAAAAGTCCTTGAACTTTTATTGTTTTCCAAAGGACCAAAAAAAACACTATATTTTAGAAATGGTACATCTCAAGAAACATGCCTCTGGGATTGTTTCTTACAAAACCCACTTTAACTTTCATTGTTTTGCAAAGGACCTCCAGAAAGCATGAAGCACATTTTCTTATATTTACCTACTAGAAAGCTGATCCCACAATTCACAATCCAAGCTACGGAACCAATGATTTGTGAATATATTGAGTACATATTTAGAACCCGTAAATGGTAACACATATTGAGAATGATGAATTAGACGGTATAATTAATCAAACAATTATGTTATCATGTATCTTTTTTCAAGGCATGAAAACTCGTTAAAGACAATTGTAAACTTTTAATTGTTAATCATATTGTGTCATCATTTTCTAGAAATCTTGAATCTGACACTGCCAACCCCACTAGCACACACAAAAAACCTCACAACAAGAAAAAGTTACAATTTTTTAAAGCACAATAACTCTCCTAGTGGCATCGATTGGAATTTCACATGGGTACATGGTTAAGAGATTACCTCATGGTGGGGGTGGGGTAGGCCTGACCATCCGGGCCGGCCCGGGCCGGGCAAAACCGGAGCCCGGACCCGGACCAGGGCCTGACCGGGCCGGGTTCCGGGCCGGCCCGGGTTTTTTTTAAATTTTTTTTATCAAATTTTTAATTTTTATTTAAGTTTTAAATTATAAAAAAAGACAAAAAAATAATAATAAAACAATAATTTTATTAATCACTTAAAATAACATAAATTACAAATAAAAAATTATAAAAATAAATTCTTTATTAATAATTAATAAATCATTTACAAATTACAAGTATAAATTTATTTTGGAATTCATCGCATCACAATAGATAAGTACATCCCAACTAAGTTTTTTTAAGTTTCTTTTCTTTTTTTTTATAAAAAAATGCTAAAAATTAGTTTAATATTATTATATTCTATATAATTATGTATTAGTATATACTTCCAAATTATTATGTAACTATATATTATGTAACTATATATTATATGTAAATATATTGTATATATTTATAAGTTATAATTTAAGAGAGAGAGAATCGCATAAGTAGCCCTGTAGCCGTTGCTCGTTGGGCCAATGGGAAAGAAGTAACTGTTGTAATATACTATACTTATATATACTTATATACTAAGAGAGAGAGAGTATACACACACATATATATAAAAGAGTATACTTATATAATAGGTAGTATACATATATAAGAGAGAGTATACTTATATATACATATATACTAAGAGAGAGAGTATATTAGTATATATATATACACACGGCTGTGCCGCGGAAACCCCGGCAAGCCGCTCCGGCCGAGGCCGCCTTTGCCGCGGCCCGGGCCTGCCGGCCCGGATTATTTTTTTTATTTTTATTTTTATTTTTTATATATTATACTATGTATATATAAATGATATAAAATGTTATATTATATTAATATATTTTTATATATTATAATATATTAGTATATATATTTGTATATATAACATATTCTATATTGTAGAATATGTCATATTGTAATATATACCTCTCTCTTAGTATATAAGTATATATAAAATGTAGTATATAAATATACTTTCTCCTATATAAGTATATATAAGAAACTCTCATCTATAATACCTGTAATGATCATAGTATGTATATATATACTCTCTTAGTTAGTATGAAGTATAGATACTTCTCTATATAATATATTTATATATCTATAATATCTCATAGTGGTGTATATATATACCTCTCTTAAGTATACAGGTAATATATAATTACCTCTCATATAAAAGTAAATATATGTATACAGTTATATACTCATCTTCTTATATAGTTATATATATATATATAATATAATATATATATAATATATATATATATATACATATATATATTATATAATTAATAATATTATCATAATATAATAGTAGAACTCTCTTTTATATATTATAATATGTATGTATGTATAATATTATACCTTCTTCTTATATATATATTATATATCAATATACATCTCTCTAATATATGTATAATCTCTCTTATAAGTATATATAAGTAATACACTCTCTATATATGTATACATATATGTTTGTGTGTGTGTGTGTATATATAATATTATATAATAGTATACTATAGATATATATATTATATATAATATATTAATAAGTATATATATATATAATATATTATAATATACTAATATACTCCCTCTCTTAATTACTATTTATAAAGTATACTCTTCCTATTATAGTTACTACCTATTAATAAGATATACTCTTGATAAATGTGTGTTACTCTCTCTCTCTTAGTATGTATCATATATATAAGTATAGATATTACACAGTTACTTCTTCCCATATGCCCAACAGCAAACGGCTACAGGCTACTTAACGCGATTTCCTCTCTCTAAATTATAACTTTATAAATATTACATATATTTACATATAATATATACGTTACATCAATAATATATTACATAATAATTTGGATATAACAATACAATATATATAGAATAATAATATAAACTAATTTTAGCATTTTTTTATAAAAAAAAGAAAAGACTTAAAAAAACTTAGTTGGGCATGTACTTATCTATTGGATGCGATGAATTCCAAAATCAAACTTTATACTGTAATTGTAAATGATTTATTAATTATTAATAAAAATTATTTATAATTTTTTATTTGCTATTTATGTTATTTCTAAAGCGATATAATATATAATGTTTATTATATTTTGTCTTTTTTTATAATTCTAAAACTTAAATAAAAATTAAAATTTGAATAAAAAAATTTAAAAAAAACCGGCGGCCCGGTAACCCGGCCCCGGTCAGTCCCTGGTCCGGTCGCGGGCTCCGTGTTTGCCCGGCCCGGGCCGGCCCGGAGGTCAGGCCTACCCCCCCCACCACTAGAGTATCCTCTAACCATGTACCGCATTCTGAAATTCCAGATCGATGCCACTGGAGATTATTGCGCTTTAAAAAAATGTTAACTTTTCTGTTTGGAGGTTTTTTGTGTGTGCTAGTGGTTGTGCAGTGTCAGATTCAACGATTTCTAGAAATTGGTGACACAATAGATATAACAAATTGAAAATTTACAAACTGTCTTAAACGATTTTCATGCCTGAAAAAGAACATGATAACATACTGTTTTGATTAATATACCCGTCAATTCACATTCTCAACTATTTTACCATTCTACGGGTTCTAAATGCATACTCAATATATTCACAAATCATTGGTTCCGCTACTTGGATTGTGATTGTGGATCAGCTTTCTAGTAGGTAAATATAATAAAATGGCTCATCTTCTCGGAGGTCCTTGCAAAACAATGAAGTTAAAGTGGGTTTTGTAAAAACACAATCCAGAGGCATGTTTCTTGAATTTACGATTTCTAAATATAGGTCTTTTTTG
>NC_033797.1:50396733-50407267 GCF_001876935.1 Asparagus officinalis | reverse complement strand
CAGCCCGGCCTGGGCTGTTTTGGATAGCCCTAGGGGGGTGTATTTTTGCCATTAAACATTGTAGTTTGTGTTTTTAGAGGGGTTCGTTGAAGAATGTTGAAAGTTGAAAGGGGTTTCCGGCAATGTTGAAAGTTGAAAGGGTTTCCGTGCAACACCAAACATAATGGGGGTTTTCTCACATCTCAAAAGTTAAGGAGGCACTTGTAAACGTGCAAACTTAAAGGGATGTTTTGTAAATTTATCCTAGTTCTTAATGGAAAATATATCATATTTAATCAATCATGTGATGTTTTATCATTTGGCATCTTATTTTGGGTACGATTACAATACACCTAGGGCATAAAAAAAAGTTAGTTACACATATATGTGAAACGCACATATGTGAAAATACACATTTGAAAATAGATATTAATGATGCACATTATTCATTATAATCTATGCATTTACAACTTCATGGAGATCAAAAATCACATAGATTAAATATTTCTAGTTTATATATCTAATGACATAAAAATGAATGATCTATAATGGTTCAAAATGGCGTTACTTTGAGTTGCTTGATTTATAGGATAGAAAATTCCAAACCACGTGAGTTTTTATCTGCATACATTCGATGACACTTAGATTACAATGAACAGTTTGCATTTACAAAATAGATGAGCAAAAAAAATATTTTTACAGATGTGTATAACTAACTTAGTTACACTCGATATGTATTGTAACCATACCCCTTATTTAGTTATTATAATACAAAATTGATGTTCCGAAAAAAAAACTCTAAAGAAATGATTGATTTGGAGCATCAATGCATTTGGAATTCTAACTAGGGGATGCTCAAGGTTTCACCTAAACACATCTTATTTTCTATTGACTAAAAGTGTTCTAGGAGAAGGTACCTATGTTGGAGTTATAACTTAAAACTTGATTTGGGAGTGGGGAAGTTTAGTCCCATATTGGATAAGAGATGAGAATGAGGGTTGTTTATAAGACTTCCCTTTCTCTCCTATGCCTAGAAGAAAACATGGGTTATGCTCCACACCACATGCGCGCGTCGAACCGAACCGGGTTCGGGCCAGGAGGCGCGCGTCCACGATCTGCGGATACTAATGTAGCTCTGGATTGAGGGGCCTTTTAACCTGCTGCATTTTATTTTTATAAATTAGAACAATTAAAACGTGTTAAACATTTGACTGTGAGAATTATGGATCTAAACAGCTGGATGAATGGAAACGGCTAGCTGAATAAATGGGCGAGATCTGTGGATCTAAAGGGCGAGTTTTGTGGATCTAAACAGTGATTTTTATCCTATATAAGGACCTATAGCTGCGAGGGTTAAATTACAGATTTACAACAAATCTATTCTCTTTTTCTCCCCTTTTCGAAAATATCATCTTGCTGTTATATTGCTGGTTCTCTAAAAGTCTTGAAGATTTCGCAAAGCTTTCTTGAAGCTCGTGCCGATAAGAATGAGATCGCCTGACCGAGGGTCGTCGTATCTTCGAGATCTATTGTCGCGTAGCCCTGTACGAGAAGGGTCAATTAGATTCTTGGGACAGTGCCTTGCACGCTTCGATCATCAGACTATATTCTTAAACCCTGTTTAAATTTTTGATTCTTAATCTACATTTTATGATAATTATAGTCTAAACAACAACTAATTTCCTAACAATCCAAGAATCTAATTCTGCTGTTTAGAATAGTATAATGATTAGTATTCTATTTCTTATGATAATGCTGTCTACATTTCATAAAAACGACATGTTATACTGCTTGATGATTCTGTTGATTGAATGCTTTAATTATGTATGTTGCATTATAATAAAAAAACTATTCATTCATCATCAGATTATGGCTACAAGTGAAATCCTGTCAGTTAAACTAGAGAAGTTCGATAGGAATAATTTTCGTCGTTGGCAAAACCAAATAAGATTTTGGTTAAGAACCCTAAATTTGATAACAACCATTGAATCTGATAACCCATCTTCCTCTAGACCAATTACTAGGCAAGCTTCCGCTGCAGATTCTATTCCTATCTCGAGAACGCCTCAAGAGATAGAATACCACTATCTGTACATAATCTTAGGAGCCTTATCTGATAGATTATATAACATCTATTACTCTATCACTAATGCTCCGTGGGAAATACTAGAGAAAAAGTAAGGTTTAGATGATACAAGAATTAAAATATTTAAAGCCTCTGATTTTAACAAATTTAAAATGGTAGATTCCAAACCAATGAATGAGCAAATTCATGAATTCGAACACATAGTTCATCAATTAAAAATGAATGGATCTATCTTAGATGAAACATTTCAGATAGTCTGTCTTATAGATAAACTTCCTAAAACCTGGTTAGATTTTGCCAAAAACCTTAGCCATACCCAAGGAGATCTTACCATTGATTAAGTGTTGAATGCTATTAGAATCAAAGAGCAACATAAACTTAGAGAGAAAAATATAACAGAATCCGAACCCAAAGTAAACAATGTAGAATCTAAACCCTTTCCCAAACACAAGAAGTGTCCCTTCCACCAAAATCAAAATAAAACGTTTAAGAAGAAATCCTATCATCAGAATAAGAACAATGTCCACTTTCAAAAGAAGGAAGGAGCTGAACGTCGAACATGCTTCGTTTGTGGACGAACCAACCACCTCTCTAAGGACTGCTTTTACAAGAAGACTGAACCACCCAAGCCTAGGAAGGGAGGACCTCTGCCAAATAAGACCCAAGTAAACACGGTAACTTCCAGTTCAGCTGAGATTGATTTCAGGTCTGTTCTCTTTACCCCTGAAGTAAACATGACCTTTCAAGCAAATGATTGGTGGATTGACATTGGAGCTAACATTCACGTCTGCTCTAATCAATCTCTGTTTTCCACTTATCAGGTCTCAAGTAGAGGAACTGTGACCATGAGAAATAATGATGTGGCTCTTGTATCTGGAATAGGTTGAATCAACCTAAAGCTGACTTCGGATAAGACATTGATCCTGCAGGATGTCCATCATATACTAGACGTTAGGAGAAACTTGATTAGCGGATCATTGTTAGTGCAATAAGGCTATAAACTTGTTTTTGAATCAAATAAAGTTATAATAACTAAGGGATTGTATTTTATTGGAAAATGATTTTTATGTGATGGTCTTTTTAAATTGAATGTTAAGAATTTCACTCTTGCATCCCCATTGGCTTTGAATATTGAACCTTCTATCACTTGGCATCAAATATTAGGACACATGAATTATAATTTAATTAAAAGATTGATGCATCTCAATATAATTCCAAAGCTTAATATAAAAGATAATGAAAAATGTAAAATATGTGTAAAAGCTAAACTTCCTAAGAAACCCTTCAAAACTATTGATAGAGATTTTAAGATATTAGAACTCATTCATAGTGACGTTTGTGATTCTAGAAGAACATCTAGAGGAGGTAATAAATACTTTGTAACTTTAATAGATGATTGTTCTAAATATTGTTATCTCTACTTAATTAAGACCAAAGATAAAGTGATAAACAAATTCAAAATATATAAAGCAGAAGTTAAAAATCAATTGGGTAGGAAAATTAAAATACTTAGATCAGATAGAGATGGTGAGTACACTTCTAATAAACTAAAATAATTTTGTGAAGAGAATGGAATCATTCATGAAATAACTACTTCATATACACCTCAGTCTAATGTAGTAGCTAAAAGAAAGAATAGAATACTAATGGACATGGTAAACTCAATGTTAATTAATTCTGGTGTGCCATAGAACCTGTGGGGAGAAGCCCTCATGACTGTTTGCCATATACTGAATAGAATTCCATTCAAAAATTCTGATAAAACCCCTTACACAATTTGAAAGAATAGAAACCCTAATTTAGATCACCTGAAAGTGTGGGTGTGCTTAGCAAATGTTAAGATACATGAGAATAAGAGAAAGAAGATAGGCCCTAAGACTGTAGATGGAATCTTTATTGGTTATGTTTCTGATAGTAATGCAAATAGATTTTTAATAATCAACTCTGATATTAATGAGATAGCCAATAACACTATTGTTGAGGTCATTACTATAAAAATATTTTCCCTAGGCTGCTTTCAGGTCTGTTCTCTTCACTCCTGAAGTAAACATGACCTTTCAAGCAAATGATTGGTGGATTGACACTGGAGCTAATATTCACGTTTGCTCTAATCAATCTTTGTTTTCCACCTATCAGGTCTCAAGTAGAGGAACTGTGACAATGGGAAATAATAATGTGGCTCCTGTATCCGGAATAGGTCGGATCAACCTAAAGCTGACTTCTGATAAGACTTTGATCCTGCAGGATGTCCATCATGTACCAGACATTAGGAGAAATTTAATTAGCGGATCTTTATTAGTGCAACAAGGCTACAAACTTGTTTTTGAATCAAATAAAGTTGTAATAACTAAGGGTTTGAACTTCATTGGAAAAGGTTTCTTATGTGATGGTCTTTTTAAATTGAATGTTAAGAATTCTACTCTTGCATCTCCAATAGCTTTGAATATTGAACCTTCCATCACTTGGCATCAAAGATTAGGACATGTGAATTATAATTCAATTAAAAGATTGATGCATCTCAATATAATTCCAAAGCTTAATATAAAAGATGATGAAAAATGTGAAATATGTGTAGAAGCCAAACTTCCTAAGAAACCATTTAAAACTATTGATAGAGATTCTGAGATATTAGAACTCATCCATAGTGATGTTTGTGATTCAGGAAGAACAACTAGAGGGGGTAACAAATATTTTGTAACTTTTATAGACGATTGCTCTAAATATTGTTACCTCTACTTAATTAAGACTAAAGATGAAGTCATAAACAAATTTAAAATATATAAAGCAGAAGTTGAAAATCAGTTGGATAGGAAAATTAAAATACTAAGATCAGATAGAGGTGGTGAGTACACTTCTAATGAATTAAAACAATTCTGTGAAGAGAATGGAATTATTCATGAAATAACAGCTCCATATACACCTCAATCTAATGGAGTAGCTGAGAGAAAGAATAGAACACTAATGGACATGGTAAACTCAATGTTAATTAATTCTGGTGTGCCAGAAAATTTGTGGGGAGAAGCTCTCATGACTGCATGTCATATACTAAATAGAATTCCATTCAAGAAATCTGATAAAACCCCTTACACAATTTGGAAGAATAGAAACCCTAATTTGGATCACCTGAAAGTGTGGGGGTGCTTAGCAAAAGTTAAAATACCTGAAAATAAGAGAAAGAAAATTGGACCTAAAACTGTAGATGGAATTTTTATTGGCTATGCTTCTGATAGTAATGCAAATAGATTTTTAATAATCAACTCTGATATTAATGAGATAGCCAATAATACCATTGTTGAAGCTAGAGATGCTCATTACTTTGAAAATATTTTTTCCTACAAAACCAGAGTAAGCAACTCAGACCCTAACTCTAACAATACAGATCCTAGTTCTAATCATGCTTCTAACCAATGTGAAACTAGCTCTAGTCAAAACAGACCACTAGAAACTCCAGAGGAACCAAGGAGAAGTAAGAGAACTAGAATAGAAAAGGTCCATCAAGATTTCTATGCATTACTTGTAGAAGACTCTCCAACCACATTTGAGGATGCAATGAAATCAATAGATGCTCCATTTTGGAAGAAAGCTATTAATAATGAGATTCAATCTATAGTTCAAAACCAGATTTGGAAACTCACTGATCTTCCTCCAGGCTGCAAAACTATAGGATGTAAATGAGTATTTAAGAAGAAACTCTGACCTGATGGAACAATAGATAAGTATAAAGCCAGACTAGTAGCTAAAGGATATACCCAATCTGGTATTGATTATTTTGATGTCTACTCTCCAGTAGCTAGGATTACTATCATTAGAGTCCTTATAGTTCTATCATCCATTCACAAACTAATAATACATCAAATGGATGTTAAAACTACATTTTAAAATGGAGACTTAGATGAAGAAATTTATCTGGATCAACCTGAGGGATTTGTTGCTTCTGGACAAGAGAAGAAAGTATGCAAGTTTATTAGATCACTATATGGTCTCAAACAAGCTCCAAAACAATGGCACATAAAATTTGATGAGATTATACTATCTTATGGATTTATAATTAATCAAACAGATGAATGTGTATATCATAAAATAGATAATAACAACAAAATTGTGATTTTATGCTTATATGTTGATGATATTCTTATTTTTGGTTCTGATATACAAACCATAAATAATATCTAACACTTTTTATCATAAAATTTTGACATGAAAGATTTAGGTCAAGCTGGCCTAATTCTTAACACTAAAATCTTGAAGAATGAGAATGAATATGTGCTATCACAATCACACTACATAGAGAAAATCCTCAAAAACTTTTATGACCCAAACTGTCAACATGTTTCTACACCATATGGTCCTAATGTACATCTAAAGAAAAATACAGGTTTTCCTTAATTACAAAGAGAATATGCACAAATAATTAGATCATTAGGATTCCTGACAAATTACACCAGACCTGACATTACCTATGCAGTAAATAGACTTAGTAGATATACATCAAATCCTAATAAGAGTCACTGGAATGCTCTAGAAAGAATTTTAAGATATCTAAAAGGAACTATGAATTATGGTTCACATTATAAAGGTTATCCATCTGTATTAGAAGGTTACTCAGATACAAATTGGATTAGTGACTCAGTGGATGTAAAATCCACTGCTCGATTTGTGTTCCTTTTAGGAGGAGAAGCTATTTTATGGAAATCTATTAAACAAACTGTAATGGCTAGAAGTACAATAGAATCAGAAATGATAGCCCTTGATACTACTAGTATAGAAGCTGGATGGTTGAAAGATTTACTAACTGAAATTATATTAATACAAAAACTATTACCAAATATTTCTATTCATTGTGATTGTAGGTCAGCGATTGAAAAAAATATCATCAAGAGAATGCAAATGTGAAAATGAATCGATACTTGAAAGTACAATATAAATCCTTGAGATATAAGATGAAAAAACCATGTAATAGCCTTAGACTTTGTAACATCAGAGAAAAATCTTACAGATCACTTAACTAAAGACTTATCTAGGGCAGTGGTCCTAGAATCATCGAGGGGGATAGAGTTAAGCCCATAAGAAAAACCACTATAGTGGCAACCCAACCTCGCAGAGGTTCAATGGGCAGAAACAAACTAGACGAGTGATTGATTGTGAGGAGCACTGAATTAATTTGCTCCCATCCCTAGGATGATCGGTGCTCATAAAAAGTAAGTAAAAGGTTGAGTTTAACTCTTAATGAATTCAAGACCCATGAGGCAGGATGCTTATTTGCTTGCATCCTTATTAGGATTTATCTATATGTGTGTAGTTGTGAGGCCGTGACTATGGGATCAGGGATGCTCCCTAGTAACACATATGAAAGATACATGCGCAAGGCCGATAATAGCGCAACGTGCTTAGAATTCTTCAAAACTGTACTATGTGTGCTTTTTGTAGAAATCCGATTAATGGGACTGGTTCAAGGCGTAGTCCACCAAGCTCTCATGGATCTATACAACTGTCACTAAATGAAGGTTCAAACCGAAAGGTACCTCCACCTATTACATAGTATAAGGGAACCAACAATCTTGTTTTCAAAGTTCTTCTTTTACTCTTATTTTTGAGTTATTCTAAGTTTTAAGTTATGTGGGGGGTTGTTAGAGTTATAACTTAAAACTTGATTTTAGAGTGGGGAAGTTTAGTCCCACATTGGATAGGAGATGTGAATGAGGGTTGTTTATAAG
Source organism: Asparagus officinalis (assembly GCF_001876935.1). Classification (NCBI taxonomy): domain Eukaryota; kingdom Viridiplantae; phylum Streptophyta; class Magnoliopsida; order Asparagales; family Asparagaceae; genus Asparagus; species Asparagus officinalis. The sequence goes on along the minus strand of NC_033797.1, from coordinate 50,399,488 downwards.
CCTTCCCTTTCTCTCTTATGCCTAGAAGAAAACATATGTTATGCTCTACACCACACACGCACACGCCGAATCGAACAGAGCTCGGGTCGGGAGGCACGTGCTCATGACCCGCGGACACAAATGCAGCTCCGGATTGAGGGGCCCTTGACCTGCTACATTTTATTTTTACAAATTGGAACAATTAAAACGTGTTAAACATTTGGCTGCGAGAATTATGGATCAAAACGGCTGAATGAATGAAAACGACTAGCTGAGCGAGATCTGTGGATCTAAAGGGCGAGTTTTGTGGATCTAAACAGTGATTTTCATCTTATATAAGGACCTATAACTGTGAGGGTTAAATTACATATTTACAACAAATCTATTCTCTTATTCTCCTCTTTTTGAAAATATCATCCTGCTGTTACATTGCTGGTTCTTTGAAAGTCTTGAAGATTTCGCAAAGCCTTCTTGAAGCTCGTGCTGATGAGAAGGAGGTCGCCTGATCGAGAGTCGTTGTATCTCCGAGATCTATTGCCGCGTAGCCCTGTACGAGAGGGGGCAATTAGATTCTTGGGACAGTGCCTTGTACGCTTTGATCATAGAGTGAACTCATGATAATTAAAGTCTAAACAACAACTAATTTCCTAACAACCTAATGATTCATATTTACTTGAGTGCCTATCAAATGATATCAGAGCTGGTTGTTGACGTCATGGAAAGGGCTACCTGTGGAGGGGCTGACCGGCGGAGGGGCTGACCGGAAAGGCCGAGTGAAGCAACGGCGAGTGAAGCGTCATAGAGTGTAGCTGCCGGGACGTCGGCTCTCAGGGGCGGTGCTATGATAGGGACTTGGGTAGTATGAGATGCCTAAAGTCCCATATCGAGTAGTTTGGGATGCTTGATGAGGTATTTAAGTGGCTTGGTTCTTCCCCCTTAACAGCTAGCTTTTAAGGGTGGGTTCCCCAAGTTGCTTGAGTGCCTATCAAATGGTATATGTTAGGGACTTGGGTAGTATGAGATGCCTAAGTCCCACATCGAGTAAAATGGAAAGCTAGATGGGGTGTTTAAGTGACTTGGTTCTTCCCCCTTAACAACTAGCTTTTAAGGGTGGGTTCCCCAAGTTGCTTGGATCCTAATAATTGGTATCAGAGCTGGTTGTCGGCGTCATGGAAAGGGCTACCGGTGGAGGGGCTGACCGGCGTAGGGGCTGATCGGAAATGCCGAGTGAAGCAACGTCGAGTGAAGCGTCATAGAGTGCAGCCGCCGGGACGTCGGCTCTCAGGGGCGGTGCTATGTTAGGGACTTGGGTAGTATGAGATGCCTAAGTCCCACATCGAGTAAAATGAGAAGCTTGATGAGGTATTTAAGTGGCTTGGTTCTTCCCCTTAACAGCTAGCTTTTAAGGGTGTATTTCCCAAGTTGCTTAGATCCTAACAATTGATAAATACAACAACAACGCTGCCTAAAAAACTACAGATCTTTGATGCAGTCTTATCCGGTATTTGAAGACTATAAAAGGGTAGTTGACTAGCTACTCAGTGTTCAAGCCGTGAGGAGGTGGGGGTTACACGCGCTGCATTAAACCATTTTAAATTTGCTCAAACAATATCACACATTAGTTGTACCGTAAAATACCCGTTTAAGCGGTTTAAAACTAACAAAAATAAATAAATATATCAGTATAAACAAATATATAAATCACCAAAATAAACAACGTCATGATACTAACATCGTTAGTTAGTTCTTGGCAAACTGAATTAACCAGATTAAATAAACCAATAAATTCACCCATGAATAATTCTGGTTTTGCAAAATCTAAAGGCTTAGACTTTAACCATTTTTTACGCCAGTCAATAACCGAGATAGGATCAACCCAAGCCTCCACTTCATAACTAATATGAAAATAGGCTAGTTCAGAACTAAGTTTAATTAGTTATCGGGTTGTCGATTAACCTGTTCGTGATAATCTTTTTTATAATCTCAGCATTCCTTATAAACTTTTGTATCCAATCTAATTATTCACAAATTACTTCCTTGTTTAATCACCCAAACTACTAATCGGAGCACCGAAGAAACGCGAGGCTGAGCGAAATGAGTCTTTTTTTTTGCGCAAACGGACTCTTTGTGAGGCGGAGCATTATCAGGGAGAACGCGGTCTTCGTAAGAAAAACATATAAATTAAATAAGTAATGATAAGTCTAAATCTATATTTCTTTTATTTTTCAGTCTAATTTCGAATTTAAACCAATTTAAAATTTCTAAAAATCCTTATTTTCGGAGCACCGGAAGCAACCCTCTCCTAAGAATTTGAAAAAAATAACATATGAAGCCTTCTAATATTTACAATCTACGCTCCCCCTCTTCCCGATCATTTTATAAATTTAGAATCCAACCTTTACATAGGCAATAAGGAAATTAGTAATTCCTGTTCATTTGAAATTAATAACCCATTTAAATTTCAATTTACCGGGTCAAATGGACCAAAACACTTGATGCAATAAAGATATTGAAGTGTGCTGAGTTTATTTCTACCCGATGCTATAGTTGCATGATGTCATATTTTTATATTTAAATTAATAAATATTTGCGGTCGTGGAACAAAGTTTTCCAGGGCCTGCCACTGCTTAATATGATTCACTGGTATCACTGCATATCATTTTTTAACTCATATGCATTTAGGGCCCGTTTGGATGGGGTATTTTACCTCGAAAATTGGGAGGAAAGCTGCCAAAATGGTAGCTTTTTGGCAGCTTCCCCCAAAATCACTTTTTAA
>NC_033797.1:50383233-50396723 GCF_001876935.1 Asparagus officinalis | reverse complement strand
AAGAGTCGATTTTGGGGGAAAGCTACCAAAAAGCTGCCATTTTGACAGCTTTCCTCCCAATTTTCGAGGCAAAATAACCCATCCAAACGGGGCCTTATTAACGAGGCAACCAACCTTGTCCCCTATAAACAGCACTGCAAGTCTGCAACATGACCTGCTAAAAAAGGCCAAACGAATTTAAATGGGCCTAATTCTTGAGCTCTACCCCTTTGTCGTTAACTCTTTTCAGTCTTTCTACTCTTTTACATTTACTAGGATCGTGCAAATGCAAAGCATGTGTGTCTCTTTTCATGTTTAATTTAATCGCCGTATGTAACGTATTTCTTATAAAGTCAGACTTTAAAAAAATTCGGGACTACATAAAAATTTGGTGTTCGAAATAATTTTTTAAATATTAATTTTTTATATGAAAGTAAACTGTACGAAATATTAATTTTCCTAAACAGTATGGACTAAGTGATAGGATTCAAGCTAATTCTTGTATTTTGCAAAACTCTAATTTTGGGTCTTCAAAATGAATATTGTGGGATTTATATAGGTAACTTAAATTTTCTCGAACCCTAAATCTTCCATGTGATTACCTTATTTTAAAGTTAAGAGAAAAATTACCTTCAAATTATAATATTTTGGAGTGGACATAATTTTTTGTAGACGAGGCATAAAGAATTTTTTTAATACTAAATTTTAAATGTTTTTGGAGTAAATATTAATTTATTGAAAATCAGGGGTTAGATAAATTTTGAAAAATTATGTGGACTTTTGACAAATGGTACAACCGTACAAAGCTGAATTACATTGAAATGATAAGAAAACGTTCGTAATCCAAAAAATAAAACAAAGGGAAAAATGCTTCCAGCCCCCAAAACGAATAAAACCGTGCTTCCCACCCTCAAGACTTTTTCAACGGGTGCTTTGCCCCCCAAAAGTAAATTTTTTGTTCTCTGAACCCCCAAAACACAAAGCCCAATGAATTTTACACAGGTAAAGACTATAATACCCATTCTCTCTCTCTCTAACCCTGCAATCCATCTGCTCTCCCTCTCTCCACCCGCCGCCGCCGCCCTCCTCCTGCCATCCTCGCCTTCTCTGCCACCGTCGCTCCGGCCATCCACAACATCCTCAAGATCCACAACACGGAGAAAACCCTGGCGCGGTTCGAGGAGTACAGAGAAATCGTCCGCTCGAGGGCCGAGCAAAACTCCGGCGACAAGCGCTGCATAGCCGACGGGAACGAGCGGCTGAGGTTTTATTGCTTCATGATTCTCTGCGCGCTGGGTTTCATGGGAGCGTGGGAGCGTGCGGGAGGACCTGTTCATGGGCGCGTGAGAGTGTGTGGGAGGACCTGTTCATGGGAGCATGGGAGCGTGCGGGAGGACTCGCCCAACCCAAGAACAATAACAAGAAGAAGAAGGACAAGATTGATAGTAATTACAACCATGCCCCTGACCTTGGCTGCTCCCGCCTTGGATGCAACAAGAGCTTCTGGGCTCGTTAGGATGCCTCACCCAACCGCCACGTCATCCACCTCATCCTCGATGCCTTTGAAGAGACCCTTGAATCGAAGGAGGCCAACAACAAGAAGAAGATGGGGTTGAAGAGTAAAAAGATTGATTTTGATGAGGCTTAGGCGAAAGAGATGAGTGCCCATGAGGAGAAAGTTGATGATGATGGGTACGAGCATGTTACTAATTACCAACGGTAAAACTATTACCACCAAAAAAACTTTAAAATAACCCAATAAAAATATATCGGTTGCTTGTTAAAATTACTCCCCCATTAGAATGTCCTACATTGGTTGTTAAGGTTATATGTTGGTTGTTAATGTTACGCGTTTGTTGTTAAGGTTACGTATTGGTTGTTAAGGTTATACAGGTTGCTTGTTAAGGTTACGGGTTGGTTGTTAAGAATACACGTTGGTTGTTAAGATTACGGATTACTTGTTAAGGTTACGGATTGGCGTTAACGTTATACAGGTTGATTGTTAAGGTTACGGGTTGCTTGTTTAACAACCAACTCGTAACCTTAACAAGCAAACCATATAACCTTAACAACCAACCCGTAACATTAACAACCAACCCGTAACCTTAACAACCAACCCATAACCTTAACAATAAACGCGTAACCTTAACAACAAACGCATAACCTTAACAAGCAACCCGTAACCTTAACAAGCAACACATATAACCTTAACAACCAACCCGTAACTTTAACAACAAACACGTAACCTTCATATTAACGGATCTTGAGGATCTCTGTGTCGGATTGTTAGGCTCTGAAAAACACGCTAATTGAAGAAAAAATGTAAACTCCTGAACGTTGCTTGAAGCTTGAGAAATGTTGTGAATAGTGCCATGCATATTTTGGTTACCTATTAAAGACATTAACAGGGGTGGGCGGGCCAACATGCATAAAAATAGTGCATCTAGACTTTCTATATCATCTAAAAGTTACTGTAAATATACAGAACACTCAGGATCTCTTTGTCGGAATCAACGTGTTTTCCCCCCGCCGAGTTTGGATTTGATGTTTTGGTGCATTTTGTTTGCGTCACTGGTCCTTGTTCTGCTGTTATTGTGATGTCGAGATTTGATGTTTTGGTGCATTTTGTTTGCGTCACTGGTCCTTGTTCTGCTGTTATTGTGATGTCGAGATTTCACCTTGTTTGTTAGGTCCAAGTTTACATTTTTCTTCAATTAGCGTGTTTTTCAGAGCCTAATAATCCGATAGAGAGATCCTTAAGATCCGTTAATATGAAGGTTATGGGTTGGTTGTTAAGGTTATAAGTGTTGCTTGTTAAGGTTACGGGTTGCTTGTTAAGGTTACGCGTTTGTTGTTAATGTTACGCGTTTGTTGTTAATGTTACTGGTTGGTAGTTAAGGTTATATGGTTTGCTTGTTAAGGTTACGAGTTGGTTGTTAAACAGCAACCCGTAACCTTAACAATCAACCCGTATAACGTTAACGCCAATCCGTAACCTTAACAAGTAATCTGTAATCTTAACAACCAACGTGTATTCTTAACAACCAACCCGTAACCTTAACAAGCAACCTGTATAACCTTAACAACCAATACGTAACCTTAACAACAAACGCGTAACATTAACAACCAACATATAACCTTAACAACCAATGTAGGACATTCTAATGGGGGAGTAATTTTAACAAGCAACCGGTATATTTTTATTTGGGTTATTTTAAAGTTTTTTTGGTGGTAATAGTTTTAGCGTTGGTAATTAGTAACATGCCCGTACCCATCATCATCAACTTTCTCCTCATGGGCACTCATCTTTTTCGCCTAAGCCTCATCAAAATCAATCTTTTTACTCTTCAACCCCCTCTTCTTCTTGCTGTTGGCCTCCTTCGATTCAAGGGTCTCTTCAAAGGCATCGAGGATGAGGTGGATGACGTGGCAGAAGCTCTTGTAGCATCCAAAGCAGGAGCAGCCAAGGTCAGGGGCATGGTTGTAATTACTATCAATCTTGTCCTTCTTCTTCTTGTTATTGTTCTTAGGTTGGGCGAGTGCTCCCGCACGCTCCCACGCTCCCATGAATAGGTCCTCCCACACGCTCCCACACTCCCATGAAACCCAGCGCGCAGAGAATCATGAAGCAGTAAAACCTCAGCCGCTCGTTCCCGTCGGCTATGCAGCGCTCGTCGGTTAAGAGGTGGGGGAGGGAGGAGGGAGAGCAGATGGATTGCAGGGTTAGAGAGAGAGAATGTGTATTATAGTCTTTACCTGTGTAAAATTCATTAGGCTTTGTGTTTTGGGGGCTCAGAGAACAAAAAATTTACTTTTGGGGGCAAAGCACCCGTTGAAAAAGTCTTGGGGGTGGGAAGCACATTTTCATTCGTTTTGGGGGCTGGAAGCATTTTTCCCTAAAACAAAACAAAAACGAAGTGGTCATACATTTACTCATAAAAAGCATGATTTTTTTATAATGGCAAATTTCATTTACTTACATAATGTCATTTACTTATATAAAGTTGGATGCATGTGGTCAAATATCTTGATTATTTCTTGGATCAAATATTCTTTATCATCTAATACACGTGTGGACATACTTTTTTATTTTCTAATTTGTTCCGTGACACAAAAATGATAAAGTGATTCAAAAGAAGAAGATTTTTTTTTTGAAATTTAGAGTTTAAAACAAGTCTTGAATATTTACATAGAATATTTATGAATTTAAAAGTGAAATGAGTAGAAACATTTCAGAGAATTCATGTGAATCAAGTAAGGTGATCAGTTGATTGATTCATCATTGGCGGCTTTTAAAGCTGAGCATGGATAGAATTGTGGTTGGATGAGCATACATTCTTGTTGTAACCCTTATTCTTTAGCACGATAACGTGTAATGATTGAACTGATAACTTCTTCAACATTATTTTCAGGAAACCCTCTAAAATTTGACATTGTTTTCAGAAAATCCAAACTTTCAACCTAATTTCTGTTGGATAGTGGTAGGGATGTCAAATGGATGGTTTTGGTTGGGTCTTGGTTGAGTCATAAATGGGTGGGCACATTTATGACCACTTGACCATTTATGACATATTTAGCATTTGCTAAATGGGTCACTTCTTAACCACCCATTTACTAAATGGGTGGTTCATAGGTGACCCAATAAACCATTTAGTTATGATTATGATGCTTCTATATATATGTAAGTTTCAGGGATCTACTTGCAAACTTACAGGGGGAGTTTTCTGTAAACTTTCAGGGGGTTTCTACAAACTTTCAGAGAGTTTTCTATACACTTTCAGGGGGTTTTCTGTAAACTTTCAGGGGATTTTCTGTAAACTTTTAGGGGCTTTTGGCAAACTTTTAGGGGGATTTTCTGTAAACTTTCAGGGGATTTTCTGCAAACTTTTAGGAGGTTTCTGTAATCTTAATAATGTTATAAAGCTTGAATATACAATTTTTATCACGGTCGATGATGCACATATATATCTTTTACCGTTGATTTTTTTTAAATCCCCTCCCTCTCTCCCTTCTTCTTTTTAGACCATCATGCAACATTAATCATCCAGATGGACGAGTCATAAGAATTGAGACCGCCTTAACTCCCATTTCCCTTACATTTTTTCCCCTTTGCTTTTGTTTAAAAAATTCGATTTTATTTTCCCTCACAAAATCATTTGCGCTCACTCCCCTTCGGGCCCTTCCCTCCCATTTTGCCCCGACTATTTCAACTCATTTTTTACCAACTGCAGATAAACATTATTAAGTTATTATATATGATTAACTCTTCAACATTTAGCCTGTCGGTACAGATTGGACTATGGTTTCGTAATGTCATATACTATGAGATTATGCACGCAAGTTCTCAAATTACTACATCAATCCCGTATGTTTGCATATCGACATCATATGGACAATAACTACCAAAAGGAATTCCTGGGATCACTTTTTGTATAATTTTATTACACACACCAGTTGCTTATCATTAATAGAATTAGTGGAAGTAAAGCAGAATACACGAAAATGTAATTTTAGTGAACCCGTGAAGGTGAATAAGCGTATAGTACAAATGGACGGTCAAGAAATAACTGAGTAATCATTTTCGTTATCTAGGTTCAATCATTCGTCATCATGATGATGAGATTATGGATAACGCCACTCATTGAATTAAATCAGGATGGATTAATTAGTGAAAGTCTGTAATGTCTAAATACCTCTAAATACCTTAAAAAAAATTAATAAATTGATTACTTCTTTTATTCACTACTGGGAGTTGAAAGACAAATATATATTATTTTACTAAAACATTATATCATATAGTGATAACCAAAACCTTAACCAAATTCTCGTGCATTCTCCAATATCCACACGTAGCAAAAGTACCTAACCTTAACATTGTGAGCCTACTTTTTATATTTATATATCCTTGAGGGTGTTTTTTTATAATTTTTAAAAGTTTAAGGGTGTTATTTGAAAATTTGATATTTATAGGGGACTACCGAAATTTTTTAGATTTCATGTGTCATTTGCAAGTTTAGAAAACTCTAAGATTGTTTTGTAGTTTTGAACTTTTGAGGGTGCTTTTTGTAATTTTTAAACTTTGAAGGTGCCTTTTGTAAATTATAAATTTATAGGGGGCTGCTAGTAATTTTTGGATTTCATGTGTCATTTGTAGGTTTTAAAATTTCAGGATGGTTTTGTAACTCTAAACTATGGAGGGTGTTTTTCTAAAAATTTAAAACTTTGAGGGTGTTAATTACAAATTTTAAATTTATAGGGGACGATTAAATTTTTTTAGATTTCATGTGTCATTTGCGAGTTTAGAAAACTCTAAGATTGTTTGGAAATGTTGAAGTCTTGAGGGTGTTTTTCTCATTTTCTACAGCTTTTAAGGGTATTTTTTACAAATTATAAAATTGTAGGGGCTGTTGGTAATTTTTGAATTTCATGTGTCATCCATGAGGTTAGAAAATTTTGATAGTTTTTTTATAATTTTTAACTATTGAGGGCGTTTTTAAAATATTTTAAACTTTGAGGGTGTTTTTTGCAAATCTCAAAATTTTAAGGGGTTGTTAGTCATTTTAAGTGTTTTCTATAATTTTTAACTTTTAAAAATAAGTTTGTAATTGTTGAAGCGTTGATGGTGTTTTTAAAATAATATCCATCTAAATGGGTAAATGGGTGGGTAATAATCCGCCCATTAATGACCAATTTATCTTTAATAGAAACTATACCCATCCATTTATGGCTCATTTAACTAAATAAGTGGGTTTGGATGGTTTATTTGACGGATGGGTATGGGTGGATAATTGGTTTTGGGTCCATTTTGTCATCCCTAGATAGTGTGAGAGTACAAAGGGAACACGTGAAGAGATAGCCACCACATGAAGAGATAATTTGTTTCAAAGCAAGTGGGGGCCACAAAACGTGTGAGGAAGCACTAAGAGAAGTCCAGCGTTCTCAATCAACCGCGTGAAGAGATCAAAGCGCGTGAGAAGTTTTGTTCAGCGGATTTTCTTAGGATCCATCCGATTGACCATTCAGTGCATATAAATACCCAATAGGTTGTTCTAGGGTTTTGTGTGAAGAAGAGGGGGTGCAGGTACAGCAGAGGCGAAAAACATAGGATCTTTTTGGCGACGTGCAAGGCTTTGGCAGGGTCTTGGACTGCGTGCAATAGGAGAAATAGAGGCTGTTCGCGGTGAAAATCGTGTCTTTCTTCATTGATGTCATTGTGATCTCAAAATAACAACTTTTTGTGGTTACAAAAGATCCGGTCTTTTTTAGATCGGTTACAACGAAATCAAAGAAAATAAAGAAAAATTACAACTTTCTCCTTGTGAACAAATCACGAGCTCCTGTTTTGCGGTCACTCGCTTTTGTGAGTTCTTTGCCAACACCGGGGTTAATCCGTGGACCACCGCACGATCTAGATCCGGTCGGATCTACACGATTTGACGGGTATTATTCCACGAAGGGAATAATAGCCGGGAGGGATTAGTTCACTAAGGAAATAATCGCTCGGATCTCGGGATCTAAGACCAAGCTTAGATCCGGAGTGTGATCTCGTGTAGATCTCAGATCTGTTCTTCCCCTCTCTCGAACTCCTGCCTTTTGTGACGTGGATGCTCGCCGAGGATCAGATCTGGATGTCCAAGTCTTCAAGTCTTCAAAACTCTAAGCTTGATCTTCAATCCGGCAGAGTTTCGGCTCTCCAAAGTCCAACTCTTGAAAATGAACAATGCCTAGCCTATTTATAGGCTCTCTTCACTGTGCCCTGAATATGCGGGCGAGTGTTCTTTTCAACGGTTAAGAACTAACCGGCAGCGCGGGTTAAGCGCAGACTTATCCTTGCTTAGGTTTCAGGATAGAATACCCCAGAATCGAACTCTGGTGTCTTTTTCTACGGGGAAAGACTAAACCGGCGACGCGTGTTAGGCGTCGGCATATCCTTTCTTAGGATTCAGGATGAAATTCCCCATGCGTGTAAGGCATGGATTTTGGTGTTATTAATAACAGCCTGCCGCAATGTTGAATATGCGGGCGAGTGTTCTTTTCAACGGTTAAGAACTAACCGGCAGCGCGGGTTAAGCGCAGACTTATCCTTGCTTAGGTTTCAGGATAGAATACCCCAGAATCGAACTCTGGTGTCTTTTTCTACGGGGAAAGACTAAACCGGCGACGCGTGTTAGGCGTCGGCATATCCTTTCTTAGGATTCAGGATGAAATTCCCCATGCGTGTAAGGCATGGATTTTGGTGTTATTAATAACAGCCTGCCGCAATGTTGAATATGCGGGCGAGTGTTCTTTTCAACGGTTAAGAATTAACCGGCAGCGCAGGTTATGCGCAGGCTTATCCTTACTTAGGTTTCAGGATAGAATACCCCAGAATCGAACTCTGGTGTCTTTTTCTACGGGGAAAGACTAAACCGGCGACGCGTGTTAGGCGTCGGCATATCCTTTCTTAGGATTCAGGATGAAATTCCCCATGCGTGTAAGGCATGGATTTTGGTGTTATTAATAACAGCCTGCCGCAATGTTGAATATGCGGGCGAGTGTTCTTTTCAACGGTTAAGAATTAACCGGCAGCGCAGGTTATGCGCAGGCTTATCCTTACTTAGGTTTCAGGATAGAATACCCCAGAATCGAACTCTGGTGTCTTTTTCTACGGGGAAAGACTAAACCGGCGACGCGTGTTAGGCGTCGGCATATCCTTTCTTAGGATTCAGGATGAAATTCCCCATGCGTGTAAGGCATGGATTTTGGTGTTATTAATAACAGCCTGCCGCAATGTTGAATATGCGGGCGAGTGTTCTTTTCAACGGTTAAGAACTAACCGGCAGCGCGGGTTAAGCGCAGACTTATCCTTGCTTAGGTTTCAGGATAGAATACCCCAGAATCGAACTCTGGTGTCTTTTTCTACGGGGAAAGACTAAACCGGCGACGCGTGTTAGGCGTCGGCATATCCTTTCTTAGGATTCAGGATGAAATTCCCCATGCGTGTAAGGCATGGATTTTGGTGTTATTAATAACAGCCTGCCGCAATGTTGAATATGCGGGCGAGTGTTCTTTTCAACGGTTAAGAACTAACCGGCAGCGCGGGTTAAGCGCAGACTTATCCTTGCTTAGGTTTCAGGATAGAATACCCCAGAATCGAACTCTGGTGTCTTTTTCTACGGGGAAAGACTAAACCGGCGACGCGTGTTAGGCGTCGGCATATCCTTTCTTAGGATTCAGGATGAAATTCCCCATGCGTGTAAGGCATGGATTTTGGTGTTATTAATAACAGCCTGCCGCAATGTTGAATATGCGGGCGAGTGTTCTTTTCAACGGTTAAGAACTAACCGGCAGCGCGGGTTAAGCGCAGACTTATCCTTGCTTAGGTTTCAGGATAGAATACCCCAGAATCGAACTCTGGTGTCTTTTTCTACGGGGAAAGACTAAACCGGCGACGCGTGTTAGGCGTCGGCATATCCTTTCTTAGGATTCAGGATGAAATTCCCCATGCGTGTAAGGCATGGATTTTGGTGTTATTAATAACAGCCTGCCGCAATGTTGAATATGCGGGCGAGTGTTCTTTTCAACGGTTAAGAATTAACCGGCAGCGCAGGTTATGCGCAGACTTATCCTTACTTAGGTTTCAGGATAGAATACCCCAGAATCGAACTCTGGTGTCTTTTTTCTACGGAAAAAGACTAAATCGGCAGCGCGTGTTAGGCGCAGACTTATCCCTGCTTAGGATTCGGGATAAACTTCCTATGATGAATCCTAAATTCTTGGAAAAGAGTTGGTGTGGGAAAGGAAGAATTTTATATTCTATCTCCCGACACTGAAGAAGAATTTTATATTCTATCTTCAGCTGGAAAGGAGACTCGAGGTGGGATCTCCACCCCCAGAATCCGGAAAGGTGAAACTGAGAGTGGGATCTCCACTCCGAGAATCAAAAAGATTCGGATAACCCTAACTGTCGGAAGGTTTGATTATCGAACTAAAGATGAATTTCTCGTTATTCGGATAATCCTAACTGTCAGAAGGTTTGATTACCGAACTAAAGGTGAATTTCTCGTTTATCGAGAGTGAATTATGGTTTTGACCCTAACTGTAGGAAGGTTTGACCAAGCAGGAGTTTGAGATGACCCTAACTGTAGGAAGGTTTGATCACTCGATTTGTGGACCTCTCGTTCATTGGGGGAATCGAGAGGGGGATTTTGGTTGTGGTCCTAACTGTAGGGAGGTTTGACCAATTGCATTGGGGGAATCGAGAGGGGGAGAGTGTTGAGTGTACAGACGCGGTGAGAATTTGAATGGGAGTTTCTTATTCATCATCTTGCTGTGGTGACCGGATTATCCCTAAGAATACACTATATGGATTTCTTTTGGGAACTTCCCGTTACATGAATCATCCACCTCCAGCTTCCTTTGCAAAACTGGGTATGGTATTGTACTCAGTTGGGTGTCCGGGTTATCCTTAAGAATATCAAGCATAGTATTCTCCAGGAACTTCCCGTGAAAGAAAGGAAACAATTTAGGCTCATATACATGTTGGAGTATGCAGGGAGCAGTTTAACCTCTTGCACCCGTTGGAGGATTGAGAAACAGTTTATACTCGTATACTCTTTGGAGTGTTGCCGTTCTCAATTGACTTACCTTAGCGTTATGACGCCGGCTTCAACCAAAGTTTGAATGCTACTCTTGAGAGTAAAGCAATCCTTGGTGGGATGAACGACCCTCCTGTGGTATGCACAGTACTTTGAGTCCGTAGTGTTGTCAGCTTCCTCCTGATTTGCGATAGGTGGTAACTTGATCTTGTTACCTTCAAGGAGGGATTCGAAGATGGCTGGAACGTCTTCGTCCTTGAAAGAGTACTCTTTTTGGAGTCTCGGACCCGAAGTCTTTTGCTGCCTTCGGGATTGCTGTTGTGACGCTTGATTAGCACCACCAGCAGCTGCAGGTGTCTTGCCCTTACCACGAGAGGCGAAGTTTGAGTTCAGCGGATTAACCGTCGGTTGGTTCCTCTCGGCCTTCTTCCTTCTAAGGAATCGCTCAGCCTGCTCCCCTCGGACCTTCAGATCCTTCCAAGTGTCAGACGGTACTGTCCCCATTGCTTCCAACACGTCCAGCGCGAGGTTGTTATGGCAAGTCTGGAGGATGAATTCCTCGGTGATCGGGTCCCGATAGTTCATCGCTTTGTTCCAGAACCTCTTGACGAAAGTGTCCATCAATTCTCCGTCTTTCTGCTTCTCGTCCAGCAACGACCCGATGGATATCTCTGTGTCGTCGTCGAAGAAGTTAGCGAGGAATTTTGTCTCCATGTCGTCCCAGCTATTTACGCTTCCTGGCTTGAGGCGGCGATACCAATCGAAGGCGGCTCCGCGAAGAGTGCCGACGAATGACCGCACCATCAGAGGCTCATTGCCGGAAATAATACCCAGGTGCGATTTGAAATAAATCAAATGCTGAGTGGGGGAACCCTTCCCATCGAACGGCGTGAAGTTGATTAGATTGAACTTCGCCGGATATGGGATCGATTCCCACTCTCTTGGGTATGGACAGGGAATGCCTGTTTTCTTCGTCTCTTGAGCGGAGATCAATGTGTTGATTTTGCTCTCGAGGTTTTTGATCTTCAAGTCTTCACTTGTATCTTCGTTGGCATCCTCGTTACCACCCCCTGCATTGACGGGAGGGTTATTGGCATTGTGAGCTTCATCCCTATCCGTGTGCTCCTCTTCCTGAACAACCTGGTTACGGTGGCTTGGTTCACCTCGCTGGTTCGTCAGTGCCTGAATTTGTTGCTCATGCATCTCTCTCATAGTCTGCATGGCCATCTGCATCTCGAACCTAAAGCTTTCCTGTTGTTTGGCTATGGCATCTTCGAGCATCTTGGCCACTTGTTCCGCGCTTATCATCAGTGACTCGCGGGGTTCCCCCTTACTGGACACTGTATTATCTGATGTGACTGCTGAGCAGGTATCCGACTCTTCACCTCCTGAAGGTACTCTTGTCCGAACCCTACCATAAGTTCCTCGTGCGATTGCTCCAGACTGCAGACGGGTTAGACGCCGGGATGCTTTCAGAATCGACTCGAGATTATCCCGTGATGAGGTCTCTTTGCTTGTCATATTAGCGGTGACCCTTGGGAATTCTTCATCTTCAACCACCGTCCTTCTTTGTCAAAAACGCCTACGCCTTGGTTTTAGCATTTTGGTACTAAGCCTTTCGAACACTGAAATTCTCTCGAGGACTACCTTGATGCAGTTGCACTCAGACAGTACTGCCCGAATGAGCTTTGAGCAAGGGCACTGAGTTTCTAGTCTTCGAGGACTTCTCTTTTTGGCTTTGCTCGTACCCCCAGCACGATAGTACAGCTCGTCTGTTTGAAAGTCAGAGCAACCTATCGTGTGTTGGCACGATTTCTCAGGTATAACGTAATCATCATCAGACAACAACGTTTCCTTCTGAGGGAGAGCTGCCTTCTTTGGACTTTCAAGAGTCACGCGCCTTGCTTCGATGCGCAAAGTAGTGTGCTTGGGTGCCCTGATTTCTTTGTCATGTTGAGGGTTGCGGCGACCCCCAGCATGTTGCGTCGTTTGGGGATTTCTTCGTGGGCCCAAACGTTCTTGGATTGGAGTTTTGCTTCGCTCCTCGGGAAGTGGACCGAGGCGCTCCAAGACTGACTTCCTTTTCTGGGATGGTCCTGTGGGATCTCCCGGAGCAGTTGTGGGAATCATCAGAGGTCTGGATTGATTCGCCGGAGGTTGAACTGTCAGGGGCTGCAGTTGCTGCTTTTTGGTCTGAACCGCCGCTTCAGACTTCGGCCTCCAAACTTTGCGAGTTGGTGGCGGCTTCTTGGCTACCTCTTTCTGCAGCTTTCTACGGGCTTCTTCAGCTTGAGCCCGTGCCTGCGCTGATAGTGCGCGGCGCTTGCGAATGCGCTCCTCCAGCGTCGATCGGTTCCGTTTGACACGGACCCATTCCATTGTTGGCGGCTTGGAGAAACCACCATTCGTTGATTGTTGAGGCTGCTTGCCTCCTTTGTTTGTTCTTTAGATCCACGTTGTAGCGGATCCCGTCAACTGACTCCATGGCCTTTGCGAATCGTTTCGCAAGGCGTTGACGTTGCCTTTGGCGGGCTCTCTTCGAGAGAGCTACCACGCCCTCTGTGGCAGAAGAGTTGGCCATAGCAGATCTGATCTGGTTGGAAACTGGAGGAATCTCACCCGATGCGACTTTGGCATCAAATGGGGCGAGATCTTCGTTGGTGGCTTCGACTTCTTCATACCAACGAACCTTTCTCCTGGAGGAGAACTTCTGGGATTTCTTGGACTTGTGGGGGGAGGTTGATCCGGACGAGGACACGTACTCCTCGAACTTGGCTTGGTCGAACTCATACTCGACCTCCTCCACGACCGGGATTGAGATCCGCGGCTGCGACGTGACGATCTCAGCAGCGAGATCGGTGGCTCCCACTGTGGTCGCCAGATTGTTCGCGGGGAAAATGGTTTTCTTCTTCATTGAAATAATTGTCATCTTGG
>NC_033797.1:50382604-50383223 GCF_001876935.1 Asparagus officinalis | reverse complement strand
ATCTCAAAATAACAACTTTTTGTGGTTACAAAAGATCCGGTCTTTTTTAGATCCGGTTACAACGAAATCAAAGAAAATAAAGAAAAATTACAACTTTCTCCTTGTGAACAAATCACGAGCTCCTGTTTTGCGATCGCTCGCTTTTGTNGGTCTCTTGCTTTGTGTGGGTTCTTTGCCTGCGCCGGGGTTTATCCGTGGACCACCGCGAGATCTAGATCCGATCAGATCTAAGCAGTACGACGGGTATTATTCCACAAAGAAAATAATAGCCGGGGAGGATTGATTCACCAAGGAAACAATCGTCCAAGTCTCGGGATCTAAGACCAAGCTTAGATCCGGAGTACGTCTGCGTAGATCTGAGATCCGGTCCTCTCGAACACCTGCCTTTTTTGGCGTTGACGATCGCTGAGCACCAGATCTGGAAGAGTGAGTCCCCAAAGTCCCAAAGCTCCAATCTTTTTTTAAGTTTTGAGTCTCGAATCCGGCAGAGCTTCGCCTCCAAAATTTCCAACCAGTCCTCGAAAATGATGAATGACCCCGCCTATTTATAGGCAACCAGATCTGTGCATTTGGCACAGATCTGGGCGGCCACCTCAGGGTGGCTCGGCCTTGGCCGAGC
>NC_033797.1:50338784-50364536 GCF_001876935.1 Asparagus officinalis | reverse complement strand
CATTCGTTGATTGTTGAGGCTGCTTGCCTCTTTTGTTCTTCAGATCCACGTTGTAGCGGATCCCGTCAACTGACTCCATGGCCTTTGCGAATCGTTTCGCAAGGCGTTGACGTTGCCTTTGGTGGGCTCTCTTCGAGATAGTCACCACGCCCTCTGTGGCAGAAGAGTTGGCCGGAGCAGATCTGACCTGGTTGGAAACTGGAGGAATCTCACCCGATGCGACTTTGGCATCAAATGGGGCGAGATCTTCGTTGGTGGCTTCGACTTCTTCATACCAACGAACCTTTCTCCTGGAGGAGAACTTCTGGGATTTCTTGGACCGGGGGGAGGTTGATCTAGACGAGCGACACGTACTCCTCGAAACTGTGGGCGTTCGGTCGACTGCATATAAACTCGACCTCCTCCACGCACCGCGGATTGAGTATCCGCGCTGCGACGTGACGATCTCAGCAGCTGAGATCGACGGCTCCCAACTGTGTGTCGCCCAGATTGTTCGCGGTGATGAAAATCGTGTCTTTCTTCATTGATGTCATTGTGATCTCAAAATAACAACTTTTTGTGGTTACAAAAGATCCGGTCTTTTTTAGATCCGGTTACAACGAAATCAAAGAAAATAAAGAAAAATTACAACTTTCTCCTTGTGAACAAATCACGAGCTCCTGTTTTGCGATCGCTCGCTTTTGCGGGTTCTTTGCCAACGCCGGGGTTAATCCGTGGACCACCACGCGAGATCTACACGATTATACGGGTATTATTCCACGAAGGGAATAATAGCCGGGAGGGATTAGTCCACCAAGGGAATAATCGCTCGGATCTCGAGATCTAAGACCAAGCTTAGATCTGGAGTGTAGTCTCGTGTAGATCTCAGATCTGTTCTTTCTTCCTCTCGAAATCCTGCCTTTTCTGACGTGGATGCTCGCCGAGGATCAGATCTGGATGTCCAAGTCTTCAAGTCTTCAAAACTCTAAGCTTGATCTTCAATCCGGCAGAGTTTCGGCTCTCCAAAGTCCAACTCTTGAAAATGAACAATGCCTAGCCTATTTATAGGCTCTCTTCACTGTGCCTGCGCACGGAACAGTGTCGGCCACCTATAGGTGGCCGGCACTGGGCCGAGCCACCCATAGGTGGCTTGGCCGAGCCACCTATGGGTGGCTCGGCTTTGGCCGAGCCCCCCTAAGTGTTGGGTTTTCCGTCGTTTTGTGCTGTATCCGCCTTCCGGTTCTATCCGTGATTCGGTTCTGTGGTTGATTGGTCTGGAATCGATTCGTAAATTGGATTCCTGATTTGGCAGTAAATCCGCTTCTGAGTTCGAGTCCGAAATTGATCTTGATTCGATCGTGATTCGTCCGAGTCCGCTCTTGGTTGGATGACTCGTTGATTCTTCAACCCGTTAGCTTGATTCCGCACGCGAGTGAATCTATTCCGTGGCTTGCGTGCGATTTGTCGATCTCGTCGCCTCGTTGGTTCGTCGGTTTGTGCCGAGCTGTGCTAAGGGACCTATAAGCAATTTTATATGCCTACAGAGGCCTTTTTTGGCTGTTTTTTGTGAGAGGTTTGAGAGATTGTGTGAGGGTTTATATTGTGAGATTATAAACCCTAGTTGTATTCTCTCCCCTCTAATAGTAGATCTCCCACCTCCTTGCCTTGTGGACGTAGGCAGTTTGCCGAACCACGTAAAACTTGTGTGATTTATGTTTGTGGCCATTGTAATAGTTTTTAGGACCCCTCGACAAGTCAGTCCTAGAACTGATGAGAGGAAGAGACGATATTTCACTTTGTTGAGACATTCGCTTAAGATTCTTGTTTCCTTGGTGAGACATGAATTCTTATTGATCTTTCTCTCTTATTGTGCACCAGAAACTCTGCCGAAATTTTCGCTGCGCACAACAAGTGATATCAGAGCACGGGCTACGCTTGGGCTATTTGGAGGAGTAAATCAATTTGGAGGTTCGTCTAGGGCTTCGTTTGGTGATAAAGGTGGGATATTTTGATAAAAACTCTATCTTTTTAGTTTTTGGATCTATTCTTCGTTCGTTGGTGCGTTGAGAAAGATGTTGGGGAAAGAAAGTGCTTCGGGTGTCGAGGGTGGTGCTTCTGGCGCGAAGACCATTCAGAGTTTGAATATCCACTCTATGAAGATAGATGTGGAGAAGTTTAATGGCACAAACAACTTTAGATTATGGAGATGTGAGGTTTTGGATGCACTGAACGCGCATAATTTGGAGAATACCTTGGAGTTAGATGGCAAACCAGATGATATTGAAGAGAAGATTTGGAAGAAGATGAATCGAACGGCGTGTGGTGTGATTATGTCTTGTTTGACTCAAGATCTAAAATATGCATTGGTGAAAGTTCAATGGAACCGAAGTGGATTTGAGGAAGCTTCTTGGGAGCGCGAGGAGGACATGCGGCGCGACTACCCACATTTGTTTGATCATGTAGATAAATTTCATGACAAGTACCTTATATTATGTTGATATATTTGGTTAGATCTATTTAACACTAGATCGAAAGCAAGTATCTGACAAAGAGTGTTGAGAACCGCTTGCATTTGAAGATGAGACTTTATCGTTTCCAGTTGAAGAAGGGAACCTCAATTAGTGATCACATGAACACTTACACAAAGCTTCTTGCGGATTTGGCGAATGTGGATGTCATAATTGAAGATGAGGATAAGGCGTTGTTATTGTTGAGTTCCTTGCCCGATGAGGAATATGAGACCTTCGTTCTTACTCTGATTAATGAGCAGACATCCCTTTCCTGTATAGTGAGGTCATTGCTGCACTTGTGAACTATCAGCTTCGAAAGAAGGATAAGGAGGCTTCAGTTGAGCCGGTAGTAGAGGCGTTGGCCGCAAGAGGGAAGAATCCGAACCGAAAGAATTAGAAGTCACAGTCTAGAGTAGGGCATCCTACAATTAGAAAAGATCAGTGTACTTGGTGCAAGGAGACTAGTAATTGAAAGAAAGACTGCCCAAAGCTCGACGAATGGATGAAGAATAAGCAGAAGGGAAAAGGGAAGCAACTCCTTGTTTGGATTTTTTACCCGATGTACTAGTTCCATTAGATTAGGGCTTGAGTGAGAATATTATCATTCGGACGGTTAAGTATAAATATCCATGTGCGCTCATCCAAAATTTCAGATTTCGAGATGAGTATGATTTCCGAATTTCGAGGACGAAATTCTTTTAAGGGGGGAAGAATGTAGAACCCCGTAAATTTATTAATGAATATATTGAGTTATTAGTGGTAAACATTTCTTTTGAGATGAATAACCATATATATATGTTAAATAAATGTGATAAATAGTGTTTGGGAGCCTAGCAAGAATTTCTATGTTAGAGAAATCAAGGGGATTGATCAGCATGTGATAGAAGGCATAGCAGGCAGTTGTTCTGCTGTGCGGTCGACCGCGATGTGCGCGGCGGTCGACCGCACAGCAGTCGAGCACACAGGAGACTTTTCTCCTGCTGTGCGGTCGACCACGCAATGCGCGGCGGTCGACCGCACAGCAGGCAGAGAGTTTTTCTGTGTTGGGTCTTAATGGGTTTCGGGTCGGGGGATGTTGGATAGTGGTGCGACCTATCATGTGTGTCCTAGAAGGGAATGGTTCTCCAGTTTTGAGAAGCTAGATAGTGGTATGGTGTACATGGCTGATAATCGTGCATGCCAGATCCTTGGGATAGGAAGAATTCACATCAAAATATTTGACAGGACTGTTAGGGAGTTAAATGATGTGAGATATGTTCCTTCTTTGAGGAAGAACTTGATCTCGATTGGAGCTTTGGTTGGAGAGGGTCTGAATGTTCGAATTGAGGACATGGTTCTCAAGATTGTGGAAGACTCTTGGATTATGATGAAGGGCGTCAGGAGGAATAACCTGTATTACTTGACTGGAGGTATAATGGCAGGTGGAGAAATGGCGACTTCTATTGATTTGACTAGACTGCAGCATTTGGGGCTTGGCCATTCCAGTATTGATTCCTCGCATAGATTGAAAGAGGGTGCGAAGACCTGCAGTTTGAAGTCCAGTGAACATGTTGATGTGAGCAAGAAGACCGAGGTGAAGTTTGACACCTCTATTCACCGTGCTAAGGATCGTTTTGGAGGAGTTCACGTGGATGTTTGGGGGTCTTTCAAGGGGGCATCATTGGGATGTAATAGAAGTTTGGTTTTCTTTGTTGGTGGCTGTTCTAGGCGTGTTTGGGTTGCAACCAAATCCCCTATGAATAAAATCCTAGTAGTCTCTAATAGTTTGAAGAAGTGTAAGATGGACAGAAAGGTGAATGCACTTCATTCTGATTTTAATGGGAGGTACAAGATGGACCTGTTTCTGTATTGGAGCCGAGCTCACGGCATTTCAAGACACTTCGTAGGAAAGAAAATCTTGAGGCAACTAGATAGGGTGAAAAATTTGGAAAACCGTGCCTTGCTGGAGAAGGATCGGTGTTTGTTGTCAAGTAATGGTCTGCAGAAGAGTTTCTGGACTGAGGCTTCGACATATTTGAGTCATCCTATTAAAGAGTTATCAACTGCTGTGATTGGAGGTAAAACTCTATTGGAAGATAGGTTTGATTATGTCACTTTGGATGAGGCTTCGATGAGGAAGCCAATTGACTCTCAGCAGGTGGAGAGTTTTGGACAGACCTTAGTTGTATCGTAGCAGGTGAAGATTGATGCTACTCCATATTGGGTGGGGATTTTTCCACATACTATCGGTCATTCTGCATCGTTTGGGATTCCAACTGAGGTGACACAGCTTAGTGATCATTTGGATTTGGGTGCAGATGATGAGTTGGGTTTTGATTCGAGTACAGCTGGCAAACATAGTTTGGATATAGCCATTGGTTCGCCTCAGGTGGATGTGTTTGAGGCCATTAGAGGTGCTATCAGCCGCAGAATTGATGATATTGGAGAAGGGTTGCGAACTCTTCTATTGGATTGAGGTCGTTCACGGCCATTTGGTGAACTACGTTCGACTTGATTCCTTAGGCAAGAGGATACACAGTCTTTATGATGCAGCCGGGTTGGATTTTGATGGGGTGAGATCGATTTGGTGAGTAGATACCGATGTTTGGAGAGTGGTCACACTCTCATTTGGGTTCTAGACTTGTTGTGGATTGAGTCCGTCGTCGTGAATTGTTTCACGGCATTCTGGACACAACAAGTGGTACATTTATATTGGTTGGTGTCGGCTCAGTTTTGGAAAAACTTCGCTGAGGTGGAGAATTATTGGATAGTGGGAAAGTACAAAGGGAACATGTGAAGAGATAGCCACCACGTGAAGTGATACGAGTTGCCGTGCGAGCACCCTTTGGTCGCGGAATTACCAAAAGGTGGGTTAAGAAGAGGACGACCAAAACACAAGAACAATTCAGTTTGGCGAAGGAAAATACCTTCTCTAGATTATGAAGAACAAAAGATTACAATCTCTCCCTCATAATCTCACTCTAGAATTGAAGAACAAGCTCTCCAAATCTCAATCTAGAATCTAATCTCTCTTGATTAAACTCTCTGACCTAAAAAGATGTTTAGAAACCCTAAAACAATCCCTTATATAGGTGTACAAACGTGGATGGCAGTTTGGTAAATAACCAGACCCAAAACCAATAGGAAAACACGTGAACAGAATCCCAAACGAACCAGGAAACCATCGATGAGTCGACTCATGACTGAGATGAGTCGACTCGACATAAACTGGAGAAATCTCAATAACCAGCGATGAGTTGACTCATGACTGAGATGAGTCGACTCGACAGAAACTGGAGAAATCTCAATAACCAGCGATGAGTCGACTCATGACAGTCATGAGTCGACTCAACCTGATGAGTCGACTCATAACAGTCATGAGTCGACTCACAGGCTAAAAACTGGGTACTTCAATTCTTCTGCTGGTCGTCTTGTTCCACGCTTCCTCCTGTGTTCCCTTATACTGTTTGACATCCCCTATTCTCATGCTAGTATGAGAATCATCTATCCTCAAGCTCCCATGAGGATCGCTAAGTTCCGAAGAGAAGATACACCCGTATCATGTGTCCCCTCTTTAAGAACTTGAAGTCCCGTTCAAGTTAGAACTTCAGCTGAGGAAACTCTTGAGCTCCTCCATCTTTTCTGCACCACCTGGCCTTGCTAGGAATCCGGTCTCGACGTCCGATCGAAAACAACTCATTCGTCCCACGTCTCGTCATAGTCACCGTTCACTCTAAGTTGCAATCCTTTGTCGATGGCTTCTTTGGAAGTCTAATGCACAGCGAGACAAACTTCTTGCTTGCATTCACTAGTCTCTTCGCTCGCGTCACCGTCCCCAAGCTTGTCTCCTTCGGAAGAGATGCCGAACGAAATATGAACTTTACACCATCCTTAGTGAAGGTGTACTTCTGACCCCGCCTCTCGTAGATCGCATATCTATCCCATAAGTACGGATTACCCAGTATAATCTGACAAACATCCAATGGAACGACGTCGCACGTGACCTTGTCAATATATGACTCGTGGAGCGTAAATTTGATGGTGCATTGATCAACTACACTCAGCTTCTCCTCCTTCTGAATCCACCCCAATGGATAGGGTTTCGGATGCTTGACCGTCTTCAGACCTAGCTTCTGCACCAATGCCTCAGATATCAAATTCTTCTCGTTGCCCGAATCAACAATGGCATCAACCAAACTGGTCTTCACTTGCAACTTAAGAACAAAGAGTTGCTCTCTCTTGTCGTCGTCCTCTTTCGTGGTCTGTTTTCTCGTCATAAGATTGAGACTGCTGTTGGGCTCTGTCATCCTCGGGACTTCCTTCGGACCTTGAGCTATCATGTATACCTTTTTCTCCTCCTTCCTCTTCAACCCTCTTGGTTTCAGATGAGGATACTTCTCCCAGCACCAATCAGCTTCGTGCCCTGTCTTCTCGCAGTGACTACAAATCAGTTCTGCTTTCCCTGGATCACCCTTTTTCTTCTCCTCCTTAGATTGAGAACCACTAGACTCGCCTCCCTTCTGTTTGGAGTCTCTCTTAGCCTCGTTGCCCTTCTTTTGCCTACCCTCAATGGCAATGGCCTTCACGCTCGCCTCTGTAATAGTCCCGACCGTGAATAATTTCATCTCCTTTCGGATGTGATCGCTCAATCCCGCCATATACTTCATAAACACGGAATATTCCTCTGTTGCAATGTTGAGGACCATCGCCTGCTGTTGGAACTCCGTAGTGTATTCTTGAACGGTTTGATTGACCCTTTGGCGCAAGCCGTACCACTTGTACCAACGTTCTTCAAGGAATCCCACCGGATAGAACTGCTTCCTAAGTAGCTTCTTGAACTTGTTCCACGACACCGCCTTCTTCTCCTGCCTGCAGTAGGATTCCCATCACGTCAACGCGTGCCCTGAAAGCTTCAAAGTCGCGAACACAATCTTCTCTTTCGACGAATAGCCATAAAGAGTAAAATACGTCTGCATCCGCTCGATCCAGTCATCAAGCCTCTCGACGTCAACACTCCCATCATAAACAGGAATCTCGTCGGAATCTGAATCTACCCTTTCCACATCGGACTCAATAATTTTCTTCGAAGAAGATTCACCTTGTTTGCCACCTCCATGGATAAGACTGACGAGTTGTGTGAGAGTCGAACCTATCGTCTCGATCTGCTTCTCTAATGCATCAATCCTCGTTGAATTGTCTCCTTCAGCCATCTTCTTCTTCCTTAAAACTCGGACTCCTTCCAATGAAATAAGGATCTCGCCAAGCTCCTTGTATTGGGATCGAGTAAGGACCATACACATGATGCCCCTTCACCGGATCTGATGCTCTGATACCAACTTGATACGAGTTGCCGTGCGAGCACCCTTTGGTCGCGGAATTACCAAAATGTGGGTTAAGAAGAGGACGACCAAAACACAAGAACAATTCAGTTTGGCGAAGGAAAATACCTTCTCTAGATTTTGAAGAACAAAAGATTACAATCTCTCCCTCACAATCTCACTCTAGAATTGAAGAACAAGCTCTCCAAATCTCAATCTAGAATCTAATATCTCTTGATTAAACTCTCTGACCTAAAAAGATGTTTAGAAACCCTAAAACAATCCCTTATATAGGTGTACAAACGTGGATGGCAGTTTGGTAAATAACCAGACCCAAAACCAACAGGAAAACGTGTGAACAGAATCCCAAACGAACCAGGAAACCCTCGATGAGTCGACTCATGACTGAGATGAGTCGACTCGACAGAAACTGGAGAAATCTCAATAACCAGCGATGAGACGACTCATGACAGTCATTAGTCGACTCAACCTGATGAGTCGACTCATAACAGTCATGAGTCGACTCACAGGCTGAAAACTGGGTACTTCGATTCTTCTGCTCGTCGTCTTGTTCCACGCTTCCTCCTGTGTTCCCTTATACTGTTTGACACCCCCTATTCTCATGCTAGTATGAGAATCATCTATCCTCAAGCTCCCATGAGGATCGCTAAGTTCCGAAGAGAAGATACACCCGTATCATGAAGAGATAATTTGTTTCAAAGCAAGTGGGGGCCACAAAACGTGTGAGGAAGCACTAAGAGAAGTCCAGCGTTCTCAATCAACCGCGTGAAGAGATCAAAGCGCGTGAGAAGTTTTGTTCAGCGGATTTTCTTAGGATCCACCCGATTGACCATCAGTGCATATAAATACCCAGTAGGTTGTTCTAGGGTTTTGTGTGAAGAAGAGGGGGTGCAGGTACAACAGAGGCGAAAAACAGAGGCTCTTTTTGGCGGCGTGCAAGGCTTTGGCAGGGTCTTGGACTGCGTGCAACATGAGAAATAGAGGCCTTTTTTGACTGTTTTTTGTGAGAGATTTGAGAGATTGTGTGAGGGTTTAGATTGTGAGATTATAAACCCTAGTTGTATTCTCTCCCCTCTAATAGTAGATCCCCCCTTGCCCCATGGACGTAGGCAGCTTGCCGAACCACGTAAAACTTGTGTGATTTGTGTTTGTAGCCATTGTAATAGTTTTTAGGACCTCTCGACAAGTCAGTCCTAGAACTGATGAGAGGAAGAGCCAATATCTCACTTTGTTGAGATATTCGCTTCAGATTCTTGTTTCCTTGGTGAGACAGGAATTCTTATTGATCTTTCTCTCTTATTGTGCACCAGAAACCCTGTCGAAATTTTTGCTGCGCACAACAATTTCAACATTATTTTAGAAACCCCATTAACTTTTGCTAAATTTTGAGAAAAAACAAAAAATAACGTTAGCGGATTATGCTGAAAAATTATAAATATTTATGGAATTTTGTGACATTTTTAATGTTCAAGGATTTATCTCAAGATGAACCAAAAGATAGGGGAATTATGTGGTTGTGTAATTACAGGCTGAGGACTGGGAGTACTACATACCGGGAGGAGATAACATAGGACTTACATTTTTGAGAGAAATGAAAGGGTTATGACAAATTAAATAATTAAATAATATAATGGAAATTTAAAGGGGTTTAATGTTGGGTTTAATTTGGGAGTTATGGTTGGACACTTGAATGGTTGTTTTACATCTAATTGAGGTATGTGAACGAATTGATTTTTTTCTTCTTTTGAGTTTTTTTTGGTGGGTGGGGGGTTGCGTTGGGGGGATGGTTTGTTTACAATACTTTCCTAAACTATATAACTTCCAAACATAATGATACTGTTAAATTTATGTGTTATAACTTACAAAACTTATACACATTTTAGAAAAAAAATTCATCTAATTCAAAGGAGATGAGGACTGACGTTTGGTAGTATAAGTATAATGGATTGTGACATATCTTATATCTAAAGTTTACTACAAAATAGATATATCTATATATTAATAGCAGTTATACTATAGTCTATAAATATATCTAACTACAGTAAAGAATTGTTATGTTATAGCCTAAAGCCTTCAGTTAATGTGATTTAATAAGATTTAAGGGTTATTAGAAGAGTTTGGAGGAGGTATAGTTTATACACGTTTATGTTCGATTTGAAGGGGGATGGTATGTGTATGCATGTATGTTGTTTATGGATGCATTTATGTGTTTTGGTGAGTATTTTTTAAAGAAATATTTTAACATCCAACACATTTTTATAGTAGTAGTATAGTGTATGTGTGTTGCACATAGGCATAATTATTTATCTTTTTATTACAACTTTTGAAGATTAATTAACATTCCCCAATATGTGATTTATCCCATATGATATAGGCATCTATAATTTCTGTAGTATGTAACGCAGATACCTCAATCTTTAAACTAGGAGAAGATGAACCAATTTATTAATTTTTTATTAAGAATTATTCGATTTTACATTAAGCTTATGTTTAGTCCATTGTTCTTTATATCCAAATCTCAATATGGTCTTCAATAACTTTTAGGAAGAGAAATTTTTGTAGCAATTTTTTTAGAGCCAAATTGTTGATTCCTTCTCACAATTTTAAGTTTAACTCTTTCTATATTTGAGAGAAACTAATTTAATAAATTTTGGTTAAGAATTCTTAAATTTTATATTGAGCTTATTATTGGTCCATTGTTCTTTATATCGGAATCTCAACATGGTCTTCAATAAGTTTTAGAAAAAGAAATTTTTGCATAAATTCTTTTTAGATACTAAATGTTGATTCCTTCTCATAGTTTTAAGTTTAACTCTTGCTATATCTAAGTCAGTTAAACTCTTATATACAGATTAGTTGAAACTTAACATAACATAAAGTTCAAGTCAATCTTACAAAACTCCCCGAGTTGATGAGTGTTTTGTGAAATTAACTCTTTAAAAGTTCTTAGGTTAACCGAAATTTAACTTTCATAGGCATTCTTACAATTTTATTGTTAAATATGACCATCCATAAATTTTCAGTTTAAAGAAAGGCATGTTGGTAAGAAGAACATACACACATTAAAATTACTACATCTTAGTGACTGCCTAAATTCCCAATGAATGACATAAATATGCTCAAGTTTATATAAATACAAAATCCATAAATTAACATGAACCAATTGAATAAACTAAAAACTATTACAAGTTAGGAGTATATAATTAATTAACATTCAAATAATTCTACGTGAACTCTGGATCAAATAGGATCCACCTCCAAGAAGGACATATAAATACATTTTTCGCCTCTTTCTCTTCATCACATTCTTCACCATCTTTGCTATCTCCTCCACCTTCACCATTTTCTTTCATTCTCTCTTAACTATTACGATGTTCGCCAACACCTCTGCTATCGGCTTCTTAGTCAAAAATTAATAAATAATTTCAAAATATTTGGTATGAATTTTATTTTTTTCATTCCCTACGCATTAAGATTTTGTAAATATCATAAGGGCCATTGATTGTTTAGATTAAATTGGCTCCCCGAAGCAACACAATATTCTGCTTATACATATTGATATAAGCATAATCTTAGCCTATGGACAACAGAGTCTATAAATGTGAACGTGGGGGCCACACCCACGAACGCAGAACCACGCGCACGGAGGAACGACCCAGTGCAGCCCACCCAAGATTTCCAAGATCTCTTATATATACCCGAAGCTAGGGTTTCTGCGTGGGAGGAAAAATAACGGAGTTTTTTGGCTACAGAGAAGAAAACAGAGGGTTTAGTCGGCCTTTTTTGAGGAGCTTTCAGGAGGCTTAGATCTTAGATCTTGAGGAGAGAAAAAGAGAGAGCTTGGAGGGATTTTACAAGAGAGAGGTCAAAATTTTTGGGCAAAAATTATAGATTTATCTTTTGAGACGAGCTTATAGATTGTACAAGTCATCGGTGTTCTCCTCATAGTGGAATCTCCCCTCACCCCTTTCCCGTGGATGTAGGTAAGTTTGCCGAACCATATAAATCTCGTGTCTTTACTGTTTTTTGGGTGTTGGCTATTGCTTGTAAGTTCTCTCAACAATTCAGTCCTAGAACTGATGAGAGGAAGAATGTATATTTCACTTTGTTTAGATATTTCACTTTCTGTTCTTGTTTCCTTTGTGAAATGGGAATATAGAGATTGACTTGAGCTTTTATGACAACAAAAGTCAGGGCTTTCTCTCGGATGATATCGTTTTCACGGCGTGAGGGTGTGAATTTACGCCCAACAATTGGTATCAGAGTTGTTATTCAGATTGGGAGTGGTGTAGCTTCTGGTTTGAGGTGATACTCGGTAATTTCCTGAGAGAGGCGAATTTATTAATACAAGTGGAGGATGGTGCCAACTAGCAAAATAGTTAAAGTTAGAAAGTACGAGATTGAAAAGTTCAATGGAAAGAATTATTTTTTTCCTATTGGAGGATGTAGATGAAAAACTCGTTGATTTCGCAAAAATTGCACAAGGTTTTGGTTGAAAAAGAGAAGAAGCATAAGGATATATCTGATGAGGATTAGGAGGAGCTGGATCTAGATGTATGAGTGTCGATTATCCTTTACCTTGAAAGGGATGTAGCTTTCTTGGTAGATGGAGAGGAAATGGCTGTGGGTGTGTGGTCAGAGTTAGAAAGCACCTTCATGACGAAGAATCTAACGAACCGGATCTATTTAAAATCCAAATTGTACACTTGCGAGATGGAGGAGTGCTCATAAATCCGAAAATACATCAACAAGTTTGATAGGATTATATCAGACTTAAAGGACATAGACATGACAGTTGAAAATGAGGATCAGGTTCTTCTACTACTTCTATCTCTGCCAAAGTCTTATGAGAACCTGGTACAAACACTGATGCTTGTGAAAGACAATTTGACGATGGATGAGATTAGAATGATGCTTCTAGCGGATGACCTTTGGAAGATTACAACCAGTGACATGACTACTGGTGGTAGCAAAGAACAAGCGCAAGGATTGTTTGCTAGAGGAAGGAGCAATGAGCGAGGAAAAAGCAAAGGAGGAAAGTTTAGATCTAAATCAAAACCTATTGCGGGAAGACCATGTTTCAAATGCGGTGAAATTGGGCATTTCAAGGTCGACTGTCCAAATAAAAGAGTAGGTGGGAAGAAGAACAACAACAAGACTAAGAGGAGAAAAGGCAAGAAAGAAGCGAGCTATGTTTCAGAGGAAGGAAGCGAGAAGGAATGCTATATCATCACGGTGGCGAGGATATCTCCAGGAAGTGGATTCTTGATTCAGGTTGCTCTTACCACGTGTGACCAAATAGGAAGCGGTTTACTACCTATAAAAACATTGATGGTGGAACCGTATTGATGGGGAACAATCATGCTTGTAAAATAGTAGGGCTAGGTAATATCAAGATCAAGATGCATGATGGAGTGGTCCGAACCTTGACGGATGTGAGGCATGTTCTCAACTTACGGAAGAATCTTATCTCAGTTGGTGTATTAGACTCTGATGGTTGCAGGATTGTTACAAAGAACAGAGTGAAGAAGGTTGTTCATGATTCCCTTGTAGTGATGAAGGGTGTTCATCACGATAATTTATATACTCTCTCAGGTACTATAGTGACGAGAGATGCAGTGGTTGGAACTGAAGGAAGTGGTGGAGACCCATGTGTGCACACACGGTTATGGCATAGGCGGCTTGGACACATATTAGAGAAGGGTCTGGATCTGCTTGGTAAGGAGGGTTTGCTGAAGAATCTGAAAAAATATTGCATGAATTTTTGCGAGGATTATGTGTACGAAAAGGCACACATGGTCTAGTTTTTGAAAAGCAAGTACAAGAGCAGTGGTATTTTAGACTATGTGCACGCAGATGTTTGGGGTCTGGCTCAGACAACTTCCAATGGTGGTTCCAGATACTTTGTCTCGTTCATAGATGACTATTCTAGGTATGCTTGGTTTTACTTTCTGAATCATAAGATGAGGTGTTCGAGACATTTAAGAAGTGAAAGGCGATGGTTGAGAACAGGACAGGGAAGAATTTGAAGACACTAAGATCTGACAATGGTACAGAGTATACAAATGGTGCTTTTAAGGAGTTCTGTGATCAGGAGGGCATTGCTAGATACTTGACAGTCAAATCTATACCATAACAAAATAGGGTTGCAAAGAGGCTGAACCAAACATTGTGGGAGAAAGCAATGAGTATGCGATCTTATGCTGGATTGGGCAAAGAATAATGGGCAGAAACGGTGGCTACAGCTTGTTATATTATGAACCATTCTCCACACTCTATATTGGATGGTGATACACCCTATAGAGTATGGTTAGGGGAGCATGCAGATTATGAGAGGCTCCGGATTTTCAGGTGTACCGCCTATTATCACGTCAATGAGGGAAAGCTTGACGCGAGGGCCAAGGAGGCTATATTCTTGAGATATACAAATGGTGTAAAAGGCTACCATCTTTGATGTACAGAAAATTCGAAGTTCGTGATCAGCAGGGATATTACTTTTGATGAGAAATCCATGATTGCTAAGGCGCCTAAGGATGATGGTGTTGGGACTGTTGTGACTTTAAAGTCCCAGTTTATTAAGATAGAAACTAAAGACCAACTAGGTTCTAGTCGTGTTCAAGTGAGAAATCAGGTAGATGATGAGTTTGAGCAGGAGGAGGTTCAGGCAGGAAAATACACAAACACTACAACAACAACAGCTCGAGGATAGTTTGACTTCCACTAGGCCAAAGCGAGCATACAAGCACGTACTGAAGCTGGGGATGATCAACCTCTGAATCACTATGGGCAGGTTAATTTGGTAGAATATACACTCTCGGTGGAGGAAGATGAGCCAGTCTCCTTCAAGGAAGCTATTCAGGATAAGGATAATTAGAGTTGGTTGGCTACGATGGAGGAAGAAATGGAATCTCTCTGAAAGGACTAAACATGGGAGGTGGTCCCATTGCCCGTAGGAAGAAAACCTATTAGTTGTAAGTGGGTGTATAAGAGAAAGGAAAATATTTCAGAGCTTGGTGGTACAAGGTACAAGGCGAGGCTAGTGGCTAAAGGGTTTGCACAAAGAGGGTATGGATTATAATGAGATTTTTTTCTCCGATGGTAAAACACACTTCTATTCAGGTGCTGTTGAGTATTGTTGCTCATGGTGATCTTGAGCTGGAATAACTCAATGTAAAGACAGCCTTCTTACACAGAGACTTAAATGAAGAGATCTATATGCATCAACCTAAGAGCTATAAGGTTGAGGACAAGGAGAATCATGTATGTCATTTGAGGAAGTCACTCTATAGATTGAAGCAATTTCTCGGCAATGGTACAAGCGATTTGACTCCTTCATGCTGAAGCATGGGTTTTCCTGAAGCAATTATGATTGTTGTGTTTACATTCGGAAGCTTCATGGAGGTAATTATATCTATCTCTTTTTGTATGTGGATGACATGCTTATTGCTTCGAAGAGCAGGGTAGAGATAGATAGGCTAAAATCTTAACTTGGTAAAGAGTTCGAGATGAAGGACATGGACGCTGTAAGGAAAATACTGGTTATGGAGATTAGAAGAGAGCGGGTGAATCGGTGATTGTCCTTGAGTCAGAAAGGCTACATAGAGCGGGTGATCACAAGGTTCAGGATGCAAAGTGCAAAGTTGGTGGCGGCTCTATTGGCTCCACACTTCAGCCTTTCAGGAAAATAATCTCCCACTGTAGTGGAAGAGAAGGTGCACATGAAGCGTGTTCCCTATGCTAGTGTAGTTGGCAGCTTAATCTACGCAATGGTGTGTACACATCCAGATATTTCATAGGCAGTCAGTGTGGTCAGTAGATTCATGACGAATCCAGGAAAGACACATTGGGAAGCAGTGAAGTAGGTCCTGAGGTACTTAAAGGGTACTGCTAATACAGGTCTGTGCTGTGGTGGAGATACATGTCAGATTGACGAGTTGTGGACTCAGATTATACGGGCGATCTAGATAGACGGTAATCTACTACTGGTTATGTATTCAGGATACATGAGTCTCTAGTTAGTTGATGATCGATGTTATAGGCTACAGTAACACTTTCTACTACAAAGGCCAAGTACATGGTCATGGCGGAGGGAGTGAAAGAAGCATTGTGGTTGTGGGGTCTTCTAGACAATTTGGGGATTGAGCAGGATAGCGTGAACTTATGGTGTGACAGTCAGAGTATGATTCACTTGGTGAAGAATCAAGTTCATCATGCTTATACCAAGCATATCGATGTCAGGTACCATTTTGTGCGGGATGTCATAGAGGAAGGTAATATTTCTCTCATGAAGGTGCACACGAATGAGAATTCAACAGACAGGTTGAACAAGGTGGTGAAAGGTAGCAAGTTTAAGCATTGCTTGGACTTACTTCATATCAGCTCGTGTTGATTTGCCCAAGAGGGCATGGCCCTTCGGGACGGTGATGGGGTGAGGTAGAGACTATATGGAGAACAAATCCTGAACTACGTTTAGCTTGATCTCGATGGAGGGTGTGTAGGTAGCCACGATAAAGTGGCGCAGCTGGTTTGGCCTGGTTTGGTATTTCAGATCTCTCTGGTGATGTTCGCGGTGTTTTTCTGGTGTTCGTTCAAAATTTAAGGTTTATCAAATGATATACGAGGTAAAAATTTGTGAACGTGGGGACACACCCACGAACGTGGAACCATGCGCACGGAGGCAGGGCCCAGTGCGACCCACCCAAGATTTCCAAGATCTCCTATATATACCTAAAGCTTGGGTTTCTGCGTGGGAGGAAAAACAACAGAGTTTTTTTTTGGGTTGCAGAGAAGAAAACAGAGGGTTTAGTCGGCCTTTTTGAGGAGTTTTTAGGAGGCTTAGATCCGAGATCTTGAGGAGAGAAAAAGAGAGAGTTTGGAGGGATTTTACAAGAGAGAGGTCAATTTCTTTTGAGTAAAAATCATAGCTTTATCTTTTGAGACGAGCTTGTAGATTGTACAAGTTGTCGGTGTTTTCCTCATAGTAGAATCTCCCCTCACCCTTCCCCGTGGACGTAGGCAAGTTTGCCGAACCACGTAAATCTCGTGTTTTTATTATTTTTGGGTGTTGACTATTGCTTATAAATTCTCTTAACAATTCAGTCCTAGAACTGATGAGAGGAAGAATGTATATTTCATTTTGTTGAGATATTTCACTTTCTGTTCTTATTTTCTTTGTAAAACGGGAATATAGAGGTTGACTTGAGCTTTTGTGACAACAAAAGTTAGGGCTTTCTCTCGGGTGATATCGCTTCCGCGGCGTGAGGACGTGACTCTGCACCCAACAATAAATATAAGAAACAATAATGAGCAGGTCACATCTACAAGGCAATAAGAGTTCCAATTGCTAAAAGAAAACATACTTAATTTGTCCTATAGTTAAATTGATTTATCTTTTTCACATAGTTAATTATGATAAGTACTATAAGACAAATTATGAAATCACTTTATAAATGACGCCTTTCATCACCTTGTTTTCTCTTGATTTAACATCTGATCGGATTTTGTCAAAATAATAATAATAATAATAAACAAGTAAAATATGAGGCTTTTGCATGGATCAAGATCATGATATTGTCTCTTCTTGGCTGATTGAATGACTAGCAAAGAAAGATAAGACATAGCATTGGAGATATTATGTGTAATTATGTGGTGATAATTATTGTACATTAGATAATGTCTTTAAGATTTAGATAGATACCTTTCATATCTCGTAACTGTTGAGTTCGTGATGACTCAAATCAGTTGAGAAACAATATTGTGTTTGGATGCTAATTAGGATTAGTTATACTATCCTATTTAGGATTGGATTGAAGGAATTAATTGAATTGAGAAATCCAATTAGGATTAAAGTTAGAGTTCTAATATGATTGAGCAAAATCAATCTATATATATATTGTATTAATCCATGGGTTTAATAATAAGAAAAAAAAAAGATCTATATTCCACCATTGTTAGGGGTGTGTAGTTTTAACCTCTTATAATCTCTTCTCAAAGGAAATAAGATCTCCCCCCTTCTCCCCGTGGACGTACACGGATCATCTTGATCACGTGGAACGGCGTTAAATCTTGTTATTTGTTGTTTGTCTTGATTGCTTGGTAGATTTGGTGTTTCTTGATTGTTTAAGTTTTATCTTCTATGGCTTGCATACTCCAACAATTGGTATCATAGCTACTATGGCGACCAAGACGATAACGGCCAAGTTCAAGATAGAGAAATATGACGGCAAGTTGAATTTTCTCTTGTGGAAGATGCGCGTCACGGCGTTACTCGTAAAGGAAGGGGTCCACCGATCCTTAGATGGTTTTGAGAAGAAGCCATCCACTTTGGATGAAGATGAGTGTAAAGACATGGATGTCCATGCAAATGCTATGATTATCCTGTGCTTGTCAGATGAGGTACTCTACAACGTTATGAACGAGAGCACGGTTGTGGCTATATGGTGCAAGTTGGAAAGCTTGTATATGACAAAGAGTTTGTTAAATAAACTCTTCAAGAAGAAGCAGCTCTATGAACTTCGGATGAAGAAATATGCCTATTCTGCAACACTTGAACATCTTCAATAAGATTATTAATGATTTGTTGGCTCTTGAGGTGAAGCTATAAGAAGAAGACCAAGCTCTTTTGTTGCTGTGTTCGCTTCCACCCAGTTACAATCACTTGGCGTCTAGCATCATGTGTAGAAAGGAGACTTTGGAGTTAGAGGATGTCATCTCGGTGCTTCAGAATAATGAACTCATCAGGAAGATGAACACCATGGAGGAATCTTCAGGTCTAGTGACCAATGTAAAGAAAGGAAAGCCGAAGGGCAAAGAGTCAGTCAAGGCTCAAGGAAATTCTAGTTCTGTCGTCTGTTTCTGGTGCAAACGACCAGGTCACTTTAAGAAGGATTGCAAGTCATACAAGGAGTACTTGAAGAAACAAGATGGCGGGACTGACACCACTAAGGGTAAGGATAACCATGCTGGTGTCGTAGAAGATCTCTGTGACGTACTGACTATGGAGTCAGGTACGAGTAAGTATACTGATGGTTGGTTACTTGATTCAGGATGCACATATCACATGTGCCCAAGGAGGGAGTGGTTCAACACTTACAGACCTATTTATGGAGGATTAGTTCTCATGGGTAACGATGCAATGTGTCGGATTGTTGGCATTGGGAATGTCAGGATGAAGATGCACGATGGACAAAAAAGGACTCTCTCTAATGTTCGGTATGTTCCGGACTTAAAGAAAAAATTTCTTTCGCTGGGAGATCTTAAGGTTCAAGGGTGCAAGTTCAGTGGTGAAGGTGGAGCTATCACAATCACCAGGGCGCTACTGTTGTTCTAAAAGGGGAGTGCACGAGGAACTTGTACAGATTGGTAGGCGGCGTCATTGAGGGAGAGGTTTCAGCCGCAACAGAGAAGACTGATCGATCGAGACTTTCGCACATGCGTCTAGGACACATGAACGAAAGGGGTCTACAAGTACTCCACGGCAAGGGCATGCGTTCAGGAATAACTCAATGCAAACTTAACTTTTATAAGTATTGTGTTATGGGGAAGCAGCATAGAGTATCTTTCTCTACTTCACAGCATAAGTCCAAGGTGTTGCTAATCTTATCCACACTGATGTGTGGGGGTCCTCACCGAAGGTATCCATTGAGGGTGCGAGGTATTATGTTACCTTCGTTGATGATTTCTCCAAGAAGCTTTGGGTGTATTTCTTGAGGCAGAAGTCTGAGGTTTTTCAGAAGTTCAAGGAGTTGAAAGCGTTGGTGGAAAATCAGAAGGGGCTAAAATTGAAAGTCTTGAGGTCAGATAATGGGGGTTAGTATACCTCTGGGAATTCAAAGAGTAATTGACTAATGAAGGCATCCAGCATCAGTTAAGTGTGCCAGGATGACCAGAACAAAACAGAGTAGCCGAACGCATGAATCAGACACTAATGGAAAAGCCTACAATCTCTTGCTAAAGCAGACATGTTCGAAGGTTTTTGGACGGAAGTAGTAAATCATGTGTGTTATTTGATTAACAGGTCACCATCTACAACTATTGATCTTCAGATGCCAGAGGAGATATGGTGAGGAGAATTAGTGGACTACTCAACTTTACGCATATTTGGTTATCTAGCATATAGTCTTGTAGATAGTCAAAATAGAAACAGCTAGAGTCCAAGTCGAGATAGTGTATCTTCATAGGATTCACTTATGGAGTCAAAGGGTACCGATTATGGGATCTTAAAATTCACAGTGCCTTTACCAGTAGAGATGAGGTCTTTGATGAAGACGCTTTCATGCGGCAGATTCAAAGACAGAAGACAAGGCACAAGGTGGAGCTCCAGATGCTTCTACAGATTCTCGGGTACAGGAGGTGGAGTTTTTAGAAAGCCCTGCAAGCCCTAGTAGACCTACCGATGATACTCCAACCGACGATGGAGACAGAGCTACTACATAAGAGGAGTACCCAATAGCATTGAGACGCTCGAGCCGTACAGTGGTGCCACTACTAGATTTGGTTGGGAAGACGATGATCACATATATTTTGCTTTATTCATAGAAGCTAGAGACCCATGTAGCTACATAGAGGCCATGGAAACAGATGATCGTGAAAGGTGGATTACAGCCATGGAGCAGGAGATGGAGTCCTTGGAGACGAATCAGACATGTGTTCTGGTTAATCTTCCAAGAGGATCAAAGGTGATTGGTTACAAGTGGATCTTTCGGAAGAAAGATGGTGAGCAATTCAAGGCAATGTTAGTTGCCAAGGGATATGCTCAGAAGGAAGGAGTGAACTACAATAAGATTTTTTTTCTCCTATAGTCAAACGTACGTCTATTCGTTTGTTGTTAGCTATTGTTGTACAATATGATTTGGAGTTAGAGCAGATGGATGTTAAAACATCATTTCTACATGGAGAATTGGAGGAGCAAATTTGCATGAAGCAGCCTGAGGGATATCTCCGCGAAGGTGAAGAGGACAAGGTTTGTCTTCTTAAGAGGTCTCTATACGGGCTCAAACAATCTGTGAGGCAGTGGTACAAGTGCTTCGACTAATTCATAATCAAGGCCGGCTTCACTTGATGTGAGTATGATGATTGTGTCTATTACAGACATAATAGGCATCCACCATATTTGCTGTTATATGTGGATGATATGTTGATAGCTACAAAGGAAAGGACACAAACTAAGGAAGTCAAGCAGTTGCTGAAGATGGAGTTCGACATGAAGGATATGGGAGCAGTCAGGAAGATCTTAGGTATGAAGATCTCACGAGATAAGTTTTTGGCAAACTTTAACTATCCCAAGAGAATTATATTCTTAATGTGTTGAAAAGGTTCAACATGGATGAAGCACGATCGGTTTCTACTCCTTTAGCCGGTCACTTCAAATTATCCTCAGAGCAGTGTCCACAAATAGTTGAGGAGCAGAAAAAAATGTCTTGGATACCATATGCGAGTGAGGTGGGATCACTGATGTATGTTATGGTGTGCACTAGGCCTGACTTAGCATATGCAGTAAGTTCAGTAAATCGATTCATGTCAAATCTAGGAAATCAGCATTGGGATATGGTGAAGTGGTTTCTGCGTTATCTACAAGGGACTACAAAGGTGGGCCTATTGTTTCAGTCTTTGGAGGATAAGGAGTCTAAGAAACTATAGGGGTACGTCGATGTAGATTACGCAGGCGACCTTGATCAGCGGAGGTCAACGATGGGGTATGTATTCATAGTTTCTAACAGTGCCAGTGGTTGGAAGGCCGAGTTATACGAACTATGGCTCTTTCGATGACTGAGGCGGAGTACATAACTGTAGTTGAGGCATCGAAGGAAGATCTGTGGTTGCGTGGTTTGGTCAAGATGTTTGACATCACGTAGGATTCAGTACCTATTCATTGTGACAGTCAGAGCGCAATTCATCTTGCGAAGGATCAGAGGTATCACAAGCAAACAAAGCACATTGACATCAGATATCAGAAGATCCGAGAGTGGATTAATAGAGAAAAGTGATCGAATTGGTGAAGCTCAGTGCAAGGAATCCGACGGATATGATGACAAAGGCCATTCTAGTAGAGAAGTCAAAGTATCTTTGGACTTCATCCACGTTCTTCAGAAGCAAATTTGGAGAAATACTCTTGGGAGGGAGTTGTATAAAGTGGGGGTTGATTTTGAAAAATCTTCGCGAAGGATTGATTCAACTTGATATGGGTCAAGGTGGAGATTGTTGAGTTCATGATGACTCATATCAGTTGAGAAGCAGGATTGAGTTTGTATTCTAATTAGGATTAGTTATACTCTCCTGATTAGGATTAGATTGAAGAATTAATTGAATTGGGAAATCCAATTAGGATTCAAGTTATAGTTCTAATAAGATTGAGCAACATCAATCTTTATATATATTGTATCAATCCATGAGTTTAATAATAAGAAAAAAGAGAGATCTATATTCTACCATTGTTAGAGGTGTGTAGTTTCAACCTCTTATAATCTATTTTTAAAATAAATAAGATCTTCCCTCCTTCTCTCCGTGGATGTACACGGATCATCTTGATCGTGTGGAACCACA
Source organism: Asparagus officinalis (assembly GCF_001876935.1). Taxonomy (NCBI): domain Eukaryota; kingdom Viridiplantae; phylum Streptophyta; class Magnoliopsida; order Asparagales; family Asparagaceae; genus Asparagus; species Asparagus officinalis. The sequence continues at coordinate 50,342,188 of NC_033797.1, read as the reverse complement.
TTAAATATTGTTGTTTGCTGTTTGTCTTGATTTCTTGGTAGATTTAGGGTTTCTTGAATGTTTAAGTTTTATGTTCCGTGACTTACATACTCCAATAGTAACCACAATATATATACACACTCTCCATGTATACTGATTAGTTGTGAAATGCATAGATTATCATTCTCTAAAACAATATGGTATTAGAGCTTTGAAACACTAGCTACAAAGAAACCCTAGCAGCCGTCAGTCTTTTTTTTTTCCGACCATCTTCAAATAGTTTTTCCGGCCACTGGATTTATAAGTTTCTTGGCCATCGTGAGTCGTCGCTAAACACCTTCGTGCTACCTTCACCTGTACTTGCATGTAAGATGGAACATCCTTCTCCTCTTTTCCCTTCCTTGCTTTGTTCTCCACCATGTCTCAATCATCATCTACCTCCCCCACCGTTGTGTTTCCCAACCCACCACTACCACGCCCCATTGTTCAAAATGTCATCACTACCTATCCATCAAACTTAACCCCCACAACTATCTATGTTTGAAAACGCAGATCACTCCTTTCTTGTGTAACCGCTCCCTAATGGATACATTGACGGATCTTTTCCCGCATCACCCACCCATCTTATTTCCACTGACAAATCCACCCTACAAATTAAACCCAATTTCGTATCTTGGCAACAACAAGATCAACTTGTTATCTCTATTCTTCTTTCTACTCTCTCTAAAGAGGCATTTCCACTTATTGTTAGTCTTACAGAGTCTTCTAAATCTACTCATCATTGGTGCGTGCCTATGCATCTCCTTTGAATACAAGAATCTTTCAATCCATGAAGCCCTTCATGAACTGAAACAAAAGGATCATTCAGTCACTGCCTACCTCTATCTTGCCAAAACCATATCTGATTCGCTTGCCACCACTGGACGTCAGATCTCTACTATGAACTTGAACATATATATTTTTAAGGGTTTCCATCCCGAGTTCCAAGATCTCACTATGACCCTTAATGCTCATCCCGAAGTCATCTCCTTTGAAGATTTGCATGCTCTTCTCTTCAGCCATGACTACGTTCATGGTTGTCGAGATTGTCTCTCCTATAGACCACCGCATGAGAGAACTATTTTAGCCCCAGGCTACTGACCCGCTGCCCGCTGGTTACCTCTCTGTCAGTTTGCAGTCCGGTCTCGTCTCTTCTGTAGACCAGCAACCCTTTGTGACTGGACTAGGTGCACCTGGGTAGGGCCTGGCCTCTCCTGGACATCCTCTTCATAGCCTGCCTACGTCCAATCTAGTCCTTCTTACCTTGGGCTAGACTGCTTTGGCAGGTTATGGCCTACCATCCTACGACCAGGATACTCTCGGGCCCGCTGCTTATGGTTCGATTATTGGCCAGAACAATTTTGTTGGTCGTGGTTTTCCTCCCCAGTAGTTCCATGGGTACAACAATCAGTCTAATAGGTACAACAACATGGGATGTGGCCGTGGTCGATGCCGTGGGCAGTCCAGCACTCAATGCCAAATCTGCAATGGTTCTAATCACATTGCCTTACCCGCTATTAGCATGTTGTTTTCGCCAACCCTCCTTCTGTTCACTTTACCAATGTGCTACCTACGTCAATAGCCTCCTATACTTGGTTTCTAGATACTAGGGCTGAGCATGGTTCGGTTCAAACCGAAAAAACCAACCCGAACCGATCCGAAAAAATTAGTTTTATGAGTAGGGCGGTTCGGGTCGGTTTGAAAACTATTCAACCCGAACCGACCCGAACCGCCCGAACCGACCCAAACTAACCGAATATAGTGCAATACTACCCATTCTGATCTCAAACCCTACCCGACCCATCCCTAAAGAGTCAAAGACTCAAACTCTAAACTCATTTTTTGGATCATTATGGGTTAAAAACAATATCATTATATCAGTGTTTAATGCTTCATAATCTCCTACTTTGTTGATATTTTTTCTTTAACACAATTTGTTGTTTGATAAGAAGTTTGATGAAGTTAGAACCGAACAAACCGAACCAAACTACACCGAACCGACTTACAACAGTTCAGTTCGGTTTTGAATTATAGGCGGTTCGGTTCGGTTGTTCAAATTTTGGTAAAAATCAAACCGAACCGACCGTTGCACACCCCTACTAGATACTAACATGAATCACCATGTCACTCTGGATATTGGCCGTTTGGATGACTGTCAGTCGTACCTTTGCTCTGAGAGCCTCCATATTGATAATTGTCAAGATCTCCCTATCTCTCATGTTAGTTCATCCACCTTACACACACCTATTAAATCGTTTCATCTTTCTAATATTTTGCATGTCCCGACTATTTCAAAATCTTTATTATCTGTCCAACTATTCACTAAAGATAACAATGTGTTTTTTGAGTTTCACCCGTCTATTTTTGTTGCGAAGGATCAGGTCACCCATCGAACCCTACTTATCAGATACAGTGAAAATTTCCTTTATACTCTCTGCAACCAAGTCGTTCCTCAATCCCCTCTGTTGCTCATCTAGCTGAACGGGCCTCAACTGATATCTAGCATAGTTTTTTGGTCACCCTCATAGCCAACTAGTTAGGATAATAATAAAGAGACATTATCTTCATTGTTCTTCTTTGAAATTTAATTCTCTACATATTGCTGCCAACTTGGCAAATCTTCTGGGTTGTCTTTATCGGTTTGCAATAACAAATGCAACTCTAATCTTGAGCCTATTTTTAGTGATGTTTAGGATCCTTCTCCAACTATGTCTTCTGATTGCCATCGATATTTTGTTCTAGTTGTTGATACATACTCTAAGTACATATGGATTTTTCTAATTTCTCAAAAATCTGAGGTGTTTACTATTTTTCCAAAGTTTCTGGTGATGGTTGAACGTCAATTCAACATGAAACTCAAATCTATTCAAACTAATTTTGGTGCGGGGGAGAGAGATTTCATAAATTAACTTCTTACTTTTCGACCTTAGGCATTATTGATCATGTCTCTTGCTCCCACGCTCACGAATAAAATGATGTTGTTGAATGTCGCAACCATCATATCATTGAAATTGGCTTTTCTTTATTAGCTCATTCTTGTGTCCCTCGCAAATATTAGCATTATGCCTTCAAAAGTGCTGTCAACTATTGTGGGTCCAGCCCAAAATAAGGTCCACATGAGGTCCACGAGAATTAAATTCCATCTAGAAGAGGATTTGGAGGATTTATTAGTAATAGGAATAGGTTTGGAGGACCTAAAAAATAAAATTCCTTTATAAAAGAATTCTATTCATGAGAACCCTATAATCAATTTTTGGTGCTATAGTAACCTGAGAATAAGAACTCAAGAATAGTGTTTTTGGTTGCACGAATTTTGAGGTGGGGAGAGAGAGAGAGAGAGAGAGAGAGAGAGAGAGAGAGAGAGAGAGAGAGAGAGAGAGAGAGAG
>NC_033797.1:50298076-50338774 GCF_001876935.1 Asparagus officinalis | reverse complement strand
AGAGAGAGAGAGAGAGAGAGAGAGAGAGAGAGAGAGTGAGTGAGATTCCGGATAGCTCAGTTGTCAGATTGTAGTGATTCAAAAACCGTTGTCTTCAGAATGACGACACCAGCAAGAGTATGATGTTGGTTTCTCTGTGGGTATTGGAGATTTTTAGTGAGACGGATTTTAGGATTTTGGTATCCTAGAGATAATACTGTATCTTTCTCTTGTGATTTAATCCTCAAGTTCAGGCGTAACTTGAAGGGATTGTAATCTTGATTTATGATAGAATATTTCTCTCCAGATTGCTTAGTAGATGTAGGCACGGGTTGCTGAACCACGTTAAATATCGGTGTTTGCTTGCTTGTGGTATTTTCATTGGGGTCGTTATTCGTTTAGTATTTAATTCCACAGATTAATCTCTATGAAATCCCTAACAAGTGGTATCAAAGTTGTGATTCGAGGCATGCTTTGGGATGGGAAAGACAGAGAGTTTTGGTACAATGATAAAATTAGATGGTTATAATTGACAAGTATGGAAGTCCAAGATGGAAGATATTCTGTATTGTAAAGATTTACATGACCTTCTTGTGGGAGATGAAGCCAAGATAGAAAAGATGACTGATAAAAAATAGGAGAAACAACACAGAAATATGATCAGTATTCAAATGTGGATCGACGTTAGTGTGTTTCATCATATATCGGGTGAGACTAATGCAAAGTCTATTTGGAAGAAGCTTGAGGATCCCTACAAGCAGAAGATTAGGGAAACAAGGCGTTTATTATGAGTCGGTTAGTGAACTTGAAATTCAAAGAAGGAAGTAACATAGCTGGGCACTTGAATAAGTACAAGAGTTTGATTAATTAGTTAGCTACCATGAAGATGACTATCGATGATGAGCTACAGGATTTATCGTTATTGGGTTCTTTGCCAGATAGTTAGGAGACACTGGTTGTGATAGTCAGCAACCCAACTCCAAATAGTGTGTTATCGATGAGTATGGTTACCAGTAGTTTATTCAATGAGGAGACTCGGAGGAAGTCTACCAGCACATATAACTCACAGACACTTGTCATGGAGAATAGGGGTAGGAGTAGGTATAGAGACCAGTCCAGAGGTCATGGCACATCCAAGGGTAGATCAAAGTCTAAAGGGAGAGGTTGCTTTTATTTTGGTAAGCCAGGTCATATCAAGAAAAATTGTTGGGCATTGAAGAAAGAGCAAGCTGGGAATAAAGATGAAAAGAAGAAAGTTGACAGTGACACTGCAACTACCTTATCTGAGACCGATGTTATTCTTATTTGCAGGGAAGAATATTGTATGTATGTTACAAGTCAAAATTCTGAGTGGATAATGGATACAGAAGCTACATGTCATGCTACCTCCAATCGAGATCTTTTCACGTCATATAAAGCACATGACTTTAGCAATGTGAAGATAGGCAATACCAGTTACTCGAAGATTTTAGGACTTGGTGATATACACCTGCAGATAGATACCGGATGTACATTAATCTTAAATAATATGCAACATATTCTCAATTTACGGTTCAACTTGATTTTGGGTCTTAATTTGGACCGAATAGGATATAAAATTTAATTTGGTGGAGGAATACATAAAATCACCAAAGGCTCTCTTGTGGTGGCTAGAGGAAGTATATATTGTAATTTATATAAGACTTAAGTAAATGCTTTACATGATTCTTTGAGCATGACTCAAGACGGTGACACTCTCAGTTTGTGGCATAGGAGGCTCGAGCACATGAGCGAGAAGGGGTTGCAGATATTGGCAAAGAAGTCTCTCATTTTCTTTGTCAAAGGTTCATCACTCACGCCTTGTGATTATTATTTATTTAGCAAATAACATAGAATTTTTTTAGTAAGCCTTCTAAAAGAAAATATAATATACTTAATTTGATTTATTATGATGTTTGTGGTCCTATCGAGGTGGAGTCTTTGGGTGGTAATAAGTATTTTATCACATTTATTGATGATGCATCATAAAAGATGTGGGTCTTCTTGTTGAGGACAAATGACCAAGTTTTTTCAATCTTCTAGTAGTTGCATGCTGATAATCACATTTTATTATAATTTTATACCCTCATTATCTATTTTATATGAATAAATATACCATTAATAATTGTTGTTAGATTAGTTTGCACATAAATGAATGGAAATATAAATAAATATTATTAAATGTAAAAACCCCTCAAAATCTCTCTTCTCTATTTTTGTAGCATTTTAGAAGCACATTGAAGCAATCTATTTTTGTAGCATTTTAGAAGCACATTGAAGCAAAAAGCCAATAGAACTGGACTGCTGGACTTGGTTGTAGAGGCTTGAAATTTCAAAATCAAACGTGGACTTGGATGCAAATAGTTGGAATGAAGTGGGCTTTTATGCAAAGATTTGAATTAATTCTCATGACCGGATGTGGCTGCAGTTTTTCACAAGAGAATCATGAAAATGGGTCGGAGATTTGGAAGTGGGCTTGGCTTGAATTGTTAATTTTTCTCAAATAAATGAATGGACTGAGATTTGAATTGGGCCGGTGGGCTGTAGAAGAATTGATTTTGAAAAATCACATGAATGAGGACCGAGTATTGATTGTTGCAGAACTGGACTTGGGCTGAAAATTTTGATTTTTTTTAAGTCTCCATGGACCGGACTTGATGATCATAATGATAACTTGATTTTCATTTATTTTTGAAAATCAATTGGGCCTCCTATGTTGGACTAGAGAAGAACAAAAAGTAAATTCAAAGGTGAAGATTGTTGTTTGGGGCTCAAGACAAATCCAATGACTCATATTCATTGATGATTACTATAAATAGGGGTAGAGAGTGAGGGGTTAAGGTGTGAAAATTTTGGTAAACTCCTTTTGGAGAGGAGAGCTACTCTTAATCGAGAAGGTCTTCCAAAATTATAACTTTTTGTTGCAATTAATAATAATAATTTTTTCACCACTTTAAATTTTTCTCTTCTTCTCTTTATTGGATGATGAAGATGAAGATGGAGAATTATTTGAAGGTTTGTTTTTCTTTTCTTTCTCTCTTTTATTGCTTATTAGTTTAGATTTATTTCTATGCTTGTAGTTAGATTTTATTTTTTTGTTAAATAGCCAAGAGGCTAGAACCCTCTTTCCTTAGATTTATTTCATGCTTATAGAGTAGATATATTTTTTTGTATTTAATTCTTACAATTTTATTTTGTAGTTTAGATTTTATAATTTATTTTGTAGTTAGATTTTAATTTTTTATACTATTCACCTTGAGGCTAGAACCCTCTTGGGTTTAGTTTTTCTTTTTGTTTATTTTTATTTTGTTTGATTTGCCTTTAGGCTAGAACCCTCTAGGGAATCACCATTTTCTAAGAAGTGGGTTCAATTTTAGATTACCCATATCTATAATTAAATCCACCATCTTTAATTTCTTGTATTTTCTTTTATTCTAGAATTTTGTTCTTCATTCTTGATTTTTTTATTTGTTTCTTGATTTTATTCATTTTTCCTTCTCACCTTATAGATCGTACTCATTCTCTTTCACATCCACTCTCACTTACACTTTGCACCTACTTACACACTACTTTCACTCTTTTAATCTCTTCACAATCATATTCACTCACCAATCTTATTTGTCACGCACACAACATAAGAACCAATTTTATATTTTATCCTATAAAACACCTTCCTCGTGGGATCGATATCTTAAATACTATAACTTGACACGGTTGTGCACTTGCAACCTTTTTGGTACATCTTTATGCCGCATCAAGTTTTTGGCGCCGTTGCCTGGGAAGGTGCTCAAGTAGGTTTTAATTATTTTGGTTCTTTAACTTGTGTGTTTTTTGTGAAGGAAACGCTTGGAGCTTGAAGATCGCGGATTGGAGAGCTAGGATTTGAAGATTTGCTTTCGGGTAAGTCCTCTTTCTAGTTTTTAACTCCACCCTTTAGCTAATTCTTCAAAATTAGAGACAATTAGGACTTAAAAAAGGATTTTATTTTTTGTTAACCATAATAAAATTCATCCTACACTTTGACATTTACTAACAAGATAATAAATTCAAACAAATTCCCCCCTTCTCATTTGTTTGATTGCTAACCCTAATTAAAAAAAAGATTTTTCTTTTTCATCCTTTTTAGTTGCTTTTAATTCATAGGGTTGCATTTCATATTGATAGTAGGAATTCACCAAGTGATTTGAGCATCTTGATTTGGCACACATTTAAAAATATTTTTAAGGGCAAAACCCTATAATCAAGATAAGGTGAGGGATTTCATCACCCTTTCCTTAGCCCAAAAATCACTAATTCATCACTACACTACCCAAGCCTAATAAAACTCATTAGACGTTGACCCCTAAGGATTCGAGCTCAATAAGGAACAAGAAATTCTTAAGTGAACGGTTTAAGTTTTCTCAGAATAGTTGGTGTCTAAGGTAAGGTTTAGGGGTTGCGTAAAGCGCTCCGTAAGGAAAGATGTACTTAATTGATCTTTGATCACCCTCTAGTACTATCCTTACCTGGCTAACTACCTGGGTAAAACTTTAACCTTTTCACTATAGGAGTTTTTGGTTAGGAGCTGGTTTAGTTGAGTTAAGCTAAACCCTAGAATTAAAGTGATTGAAAAGTGATTGCTTTAATTTGTTTTAGTTAGGATTTTTTTTCTTTATCTTCTCATAAAAAATAAAAAAAAACTAATTTTCTTTCTTTTCTTAAAAAAATATAAAAAAATAAAAATAAAAAAATAAAAAGAAATATTTTGGTGTATGCAACAGTGGATTAGGGATAATGCACATCGATTAATTCCCTTTGAACCAATCATAGAAATGGAGCACCCTAATCCACCCGTTCTTCATGATATGTGCTATCCCATTAGGAATGCAATCCCCTCATGCATTAGGCTCCCCGAAACAAATGGAATAAATTTTGAGCTTAGACCGCAATACATAAACTTGCTTCCCAAATTCCTTGGTAATGAAACAAAAGATGCATATATTTTTATTTTGGAATTTGAGGAAGTGTGTATTATGATTAAAATGAGAGAATTAACCGAAGATGCGATTAAGCTTAGATTTATTCCATTTGCTCTTAAGGATAAAGCTAAAAAATGGCTGTACAGCTTACCAACAAAATCCATCACTACTTGGGAAGAATTTATCACAATTTTTCTTAAAATTTTTTTCCCTATCCATAAAACGGTAAAGCTAAGAAACAGCATCATGAATTTTAAAATTATATCGGGAGAACCTTTTTGGAAGTATTTTGACCGATTTAAAGATCTTCTCATCCAATGTCCTCATCACGGTTTAGAAAAATGGCGATTGTGCCAAATAATTTATGAGGGATTAGATTATTCTGCAAAAACTTCCTTAGAATCAATGTGCCACGGGGATTTCATGAGGAAAAACACTAATGAAGCGTGAGAGTTTTTAGAGAGTCTTTCTGAAAAAACAATGCAATGGGAACACTGTGATGACATGGTTTCATCAGTTCCCCATTCTAAGTCTAGTGGTCTTTTCTTAGAGTCAAACATTGCTTCTGAAGTGAAGATGGCGACAATTCTGCGGAGGTTAGAAGCCTTAGAAATTAAGGAACGAGCTCTAGCTCAACTCAAACATGTTTCTTTCCCAGGATGTCACAATTGTCAGTCTCCTACCCACGTTTCAGAGGAATGCCCTCTCCTAGGAAACAACAACGCATTAGAACAGATGAACGCTGCATTCCAGCACCCTAGAAATAATCCATTTTCTTCAACCTATAATCCAGGTTAGAGAAATCATCCCAACTTTGCATGGAATCAAGGAAATTCTCCCGGAACTCAAAACTTCACTCCCGCTTCTACCCAACATTTTCCTAGGGGAAACACAGTTTCTTTTAATTCTCATCCACAATTTCAACAACCCAATCTGCCATATCAAAATCAGTCTCCTCTTCATCAAGCTATAATTCAGACTCCTCACAATCCAGATCAGGATAAACGTCTCAATATATTGGAAATGAGTTTAGAAACCATAATTAAGGCCTCTACTCAAACCACGAATATGTTGAGTCAAACGTCTAGCATGCTAAATTCCTTCATGCAATCAACTGGACAAATGCTCAACTCCAACACTCAAGCTATAGCTAGATTAGAATCCCAACTTAGTCAACTAGCTAGTGCCTTGAGTGAAAGAGAGAATGGAAAATTTCCTAGTCAACCCGTGGTCAACCCTAATAACACATGATGCAGTTCATCCTATGAAGCTCAAGTGAATGCAATCCATTCACTTCGGTCAGGTAGACAGGTTGATAATCAAGTAAGAACTCCTCCAAGTCAAAATTTTGATCCACTACAAAATCCTTCTTCTTCTCCTTCTGATGAATCTATTCAACAATCACTCCCTTCAGATGACCAAGAACCTGAACCCGAACCTGAGCCTGCTTTTGATAGATTTAGACCAGTTACTCCCTTTCCAGATAGACTCAGGTCTAGGAAACACTCTCCTCATGAGGAGAAGATCCTAGAAACATTCAAGCAGGTTAAGGTCAACATTCCTCTCTTAGATGCAATTGAACAAATTCCATCTTATGCTAAATTTTTAAAAGAATTGTGCACTAAGGAGAGGAGAATAAATGTTCCAAAGAAAGTCTTTTTAGCCGCCAATATCAGTGAAATGCTGTCAAATCCCATACATTTGAAACGTAAAGATCCAGGTTCCCCCTGTTAGACCCTAGAGGGGGTGGGGGGGTGATTAGGGTCTTATGCTAATCTAATCCGATTAAATGCCAATTAAAACTAATTAATAAGTTATCCTAGCAAGTATGAAATACAACAATATATATTAGCTAGGATAAGCAATATAAACAACAAGATATATATCCTATATGATAAAAATATATAATGCAAGGATATATAAACAAGGTGAGAACTCAATTAAGCACAACTCTTAGTCACAAACCCACAACCCCAAATTATACTATGAATGTAAATACAATAAGCTCAAAAGGTTGTGTGTGAACAAAGAGATATAAATCAAAACTAAACTCAATGTAGTTCTAGCTAAATAACAATGATAATCAAATATATAAAATAGCTAGAAATAGAGTTTAGAAAACTTCTCAATATATCAAGAGTTGGAGGGAGAATAGTTGAATGCCCAAACACCAATAAATGATCTCCTCAAGCTCTTGTAGAATTGAATCACAAAACCGAAACACTCAAATGCTTAAAAGCTTCTTAAAACAAACTTAAACAAACACTAAACAAGTTTAAACCCTTGTTAAAATCTTTTAAACCATTCTCTTGTTTGAGAGGGAGAGGTAAACACAATGAGGTATTTATCACAACCCAAGACATCAGCCAAAACCCCTAACAAAAGACAAAAACAGCCCCAAGCAACGGTAAGAAAACTAGCCGTTGGAAGCTGAAAAAGCTCTCGTCGGTCGACCGGAAAATTCATCGGTCGACCGACAGACTCTCTGTCGCCCAGTGAGCGTATGAACTCAGGTTCGATCGACCGGTTCGGTCGACCGAAAACTGACATATTCAAAAAACTGGTTTTTAAAAGTATTTTTGAGACTTTTGAGAATATGTTAAAAATAACAAATAAAGTCCAAAAATTATGAAACTTTGGGAAATGTATATACACATGTTACAAAAAGAATTTTCCAAATTGCATTTCCCATTTGTGAAAAATCATCATTTTGCAAAATAGTTCAAAACACGAGAACCAAAACACGAAAATGTAAACATATGAATTTTGACATTTAGGCTAAATCATGTTTTAAAACATTACACAATGATTTTTGTATACTTAATAAAATATGTATATGATTATTGTTAAGTCCAAAAACTAAGAATACAGAATTTTCACAAAATTGCATATTCTATGCAATATTTTCAAAACACTAAATATGATTTCATTAAATATTAAAGACGAAATCATATATAGGCACATAAACATGAAACAAAATAGTATTTTCCAATTCTATCCATTTGTTTCATATATAAACTCGAAACCTATTAAACCAAAAAAACATATATGTATATATACAAAATCAAAAACCAAAGCGTGTATGTGTGTATATGATTGAGCTTAAAGTACTAACACACATAATATAAAACCTAAACTAAATTACCCAAGCTTGATCTTGATCTTCATTGAGCTCAACTTGGTATACATACGGATGAAGCTTGAACTTGATCTTTAATTTGAATTGTACGTTGCTTCACTCCACAATTCCGCCAACCTCCATTTGATATGATCGTTAAGGCTCGATTCCATCCATCCTCCAACAACGTTGTTTGTCTACAATACATAGGAAAACACAAATACTAGACAAACAACATTAGTGGTAAATTGTTTGTTAAACATCATCAAAACAAGAAAGCCAACAATCTCCCCCTTTTTTATGATGACAAACAATTTACAAAAAGAGATATATGCATGAAGGAAATGAATATATAAATTATAATTCGCATGCATATAACCACGAAAAAGTATACTCACAATATTTCTCCCCCTTTGACAACATCAAAAAGGGGACAAAAGAATTAAGAGAGCGAAAGCTCCCCCTATCAATAAGCATAGGTGAGTATAAACAAACATAGAATAGGGAATAGCTCCCCCTATCAAAATGCCATATAAAATACATATATAAATATATCAAGATGAACATATTGTCTCATATCATAAAAGCCAATGTATAAAATTAGATTTATGAAATCAAAAGAAGAGAAACATGAGAATCATGTAAAAAGTTTTCAAATGAAAACAAATCAACCAATTGAAATCATAAATCAAAGTTTAAATCATAAAACCAAATCATCATTGATTTTCAAAAATCAAGAGAGGCAACTATATCTAGCTCTTGAGCTAGTATCAACCCATATAAACATTTTAGCACCCGGTAAACAAGATTTGGGAATAAACACCCAATAAATCCGGAGGGTTATATAAGTACAAACCTCTCATCAAAATAAAACCAATAATCATGAAAACAAAATAGTTTGACCAATAAAATGAATTGTTTTCATAAAAGTTTAAAATACAATTTTCAAAACCAAGAAAAATAAAAATAAAAGTACTAATATTCTTGGCTTAAAAATTATTTTGGCACCCAAGTATTCTTGGTGCCGGTTTGTTTAGGGACATGACCCCTATCATTAAAGCTCAAAGTCCTAGGGTTATGAACCCTCTTAGACATATGTGGTGCACAGGATCGGTCATAGCAATAATTTCTCAAATGACCCTTCCGATTGCAATATGTACAATGGAAAGGAAGCATTTGCTTATGTTGACCATTAAAAAGGTGCATGAGGAACATTTGCAAATAAAGATGGTCTTTTAAGATTATTTTGCAAATGAGAAACATTTTGAAACGACGTTGGTCTACTTGAAATATTTTGTGATTTAGAAACTTTTCACAAATCAAAACAAAACTTAGCTAAGTGACCAACTCTACCACAAAAATCACAATGATACATATGAGCATGCTTATGATGAGAACTAGGTGCATGTGTGTGTACATGTGATGAAGAAACTTGATGAGATGCACAAGAATGATTAGTATTCTTATGTTTTTGTGCATCATAGCAAAATTTAGCTAAATGGCCTTTACGACCACAAATGGAGCATTTGTAAACTTTGCTATACAAGTGTGCATAGTGTGTAGGTGATTTTGTAGCACTAGACTTTGCACACTTGTCCATAAGTTTCTTATGGTTATCAATGCATGTTTTTAAAGTTGAATCTAAGCATGATATGCGTTCCTTAACAAGATTCAAATCATCATTATGCACAACATCATTGATAATAGAAGTAGAGCATGTATGGTTATCAAAATCATTTCTAATAGCTACTACTTCTAGCATGACATTATCTCTTTCATGAGTTAACTTAGCAAAGTTTGAAAGCAAAGAATCATGATCCAATTTTAATTTTTCATTGTTTTCTTTAAGGATCATATTTTCATTAGAAATAGTATCAAACTTAGATGCTAACAACTCATGATCGGATTTCAAAATTTCATGCTTGCTTTGTAAATTAATGAAATCATTTTGCAATTTGTTAAAGGCATGTAATAATTTTTCACTAGCACAAGCAAGTTCATCATTAGGTAAATCATTAATGGTTTCGAACTTGCAAACCTCACTAGGGCTATCGCCTAGTGGCCGTGTGCATGATGAAGCTCCAATATTACTTGAGGAAGAATCCGCCGGAATCCTTTGGATCTCCTCCAAGTTACCATGATGTGCTTCTATGAATGTCCACAATTTGTAAGCACTATCAAAGGAAACAAGCTTGTTAGAAATAGAGGAATCAAGTGCATTATGCATATATTCTAACACAATCTTGTTCATGGTAAACAATCTTTTGTCATTTTTACTCCACTTGGATTTCTCCATAGTGGGTACAATATAAGCATTATCAATAATTCCCCATAGATCAATATTTTTAGATTGCATAAATAGTTTAAATCTAAAACACCATTGAGCATAGGGGAAAGCATTGAATTTAGGAGCAACACTAGAATCATAGCCTAAACAAGATGCATCATTCATATCCATAAATTGTAAAAATATGCAAGCAAGATGCAAATGCAATCAAAACAAGATTAGCACAAAAAGATAACTTGGATCTTTAACTCAAGGCGATTAGACCTTAAATCAAAGAGCACCAAGCTCTGATACCAATTGTTAGACCCTAGAGGGGGGGTGATTAGGGTCTTATGCTAATCTAATCCGATTAAATGCCAATTAAAAAAAATTAACAAGTTGTATTCTTGCAAGGTAGATATATAAAGAGATATGTGCAAGAATAAGCAATATACACAATGAGATATATCCTATATGATGAATGTATATATGCAAGGATATATAAACTAACACAAGGGGTAAACAATCTAAACAAGATAGTGAATGAAATAAATGAGCAATGCACAAATGGCGATATAAGATGAATGCAAAAATAAATACGCCAAAGCACACTCAAACACAATCAAATGATCACGGAGTTCGGACCTTCCGTCCTACGTCTCCGCTCCCCACTCCCGGGGAGAAATCTACTAAAACAATCCGGTTTGGAAGCCGGAACTTCTTCTACACACTCGATTTACAAGTTCACCGAAAACTCTCACACAACAAACACTATGCAATCACACTCTACACCCACTAAGTGTTGGACCTAGTCGTGTCTCCCTCAAGTGCTCGGTTACAACCTCTCTCTAGGCACGTCAACCGACGCCACTCCTCTTGGGACGATCCCCGACTCTCACCACACACTCCTCACTCGGTGTACAAGTGTATTACAAAGTGATTCTCACAATAAGCACAAATATGACAAATGATTGTTCTCAGTCACACTATCCCACAACCTAATTATACTATGAATATAAATACAATAAGCTCAAAAGGTTGTGTGTGAACAAAGAGATATAAAACAAAACTAAACTCAATGTAGTTCTAGCTAAATAACAATGATAATCAAATATATAAAATAGCTAGAAATAGAGTTTAGAAAACTTCTCAATATATCAAGAGTTGGAGGAAGAATAGTTGAATACCCAAACACCAATAGATGATCTCATCAAGCTCTTGTAGAATTGAATCACAAAACCGAAACACTCAAATGCTTAAAAGCTTCTTAAAACAAACTTAAACAAACACTAAATAAGTTTAAACCCTTGTTAAAATCTTTTAAACCATTCTCTTGTTTGAGAGGGAGAGGTAAATGCAATGAGGTATTTATAACAACCCAAGACATCAGCCAAAACTCCTAACAAAAGATAAAACAGCCCCAAGCAACGGTAAGAAAACTAGCCGTTGGAAGCTGAAAAAGCTCTCGTCGGTCGACCGGAAAATTCATCGGTCGACCGGAAATTTTATCGGTCGATCGGACCGGTCGACCGACAGACTCTCTGTCGCCCAGTGAGCGTATGAACTCAGGTTCGGTCGACCGGTTCGGTCGACCGAAAACTGACATATTCAAAAAACTGGTTTTTAAAAGTATTTTTGAGACTTTTGAGAATATGTTAAAAATAACAAATAAAGTCCAAAAATTATGAAACTTTGGGAAATGTATATACACATGTAAATGAACATGTTACAAAAAGAATTTTCCAAATTGCATTTCCCATTTGTGAAAAATCATCATTTTGCAAAATAGTTCAAAACACGAGAATGTAAACATGTGAAATTTGATATTTTGGCTAAACCATGTTTTGAAACTTTGCACAATGATTATATAGACTTAATAAAATATGTATATGATTATTGTTAAGTCCAAAAACTAAGAATACAAAATTTTCATAAAATTACATATTCTATGCAATACTTTCAAAACACTAAATATGATTTCATTAAATATTAAAGACGAAATCATATATAGGCACATAAACATGAAACAAAATAGTATTTTCCAATTCTATCCATTTGTTACATATATAAACTCGAAACCTATTAAACCAAAAAAACATATATGTATATATATAACTGTATATATACACAATCAAAAACCAAAGCGTGTATGTGTGTATATGATTGAGCTTAAAGTACTAACACACATAATATAAAACCTAAACTAAATTACCCAAGCTTGATCTTGATCTTCATTGAGCTCAACTTGGTACACATGCGGATGAAGCTTGAACTTGATCTTTAACTTGAATTGTACGTTGCTTCACTCCACAATTCCGCCAACCTTCATTTGATATGATCATTAAGGCTCGATTCCATCCATCCTCCAACAACGTTGTTTGTCTACAATACATAGGAAAACACAAATACTAGACAAATAACATTAGTGGTAAATTGTTTGTTAAACATCATCAAAATAAGAAAGCCAACACCCCCATCATTTCATGTATCATTGGTAATACTCACATTGATAAGGCGCTTTTAGACTTAGGGGCCAGTGTCAATTTGCTTCCATATTCAGTCTATCAGCAATTGGGTCTAGGTGTACTGAACCCAACCAAATGCACCTTACAGTTGGCTGATAGATCTGTCAAGGTCCCTATGGGTGAGTTAGAGGATGTTCTGATTAAGGTTGGAGATTTTATTTTTTCAGTAGATTTTATAGTCTTGGAAACACAGCATGTTTCCAATCCAAAAGGACAGACACCTGTCATCTTAGGATGACCGTTCTTAGCCACTTCTAATGCTCTCATCAACTGTAGAACTGGTCAAATGAAGCTGTCCTTTGGGAATTTGACTGCTGATCTCAACATTTTTAATCCAGGAGACCAACCAAATAATCAGCCTCTAGAAATAAACTACATTCAGGAAAGATCAGAAGAAGAAGAAGAAGAAGAGTGTGATTTAAGTTTTGAGGTGACACCAATAATACCTACCTTACTTTGTTGCAAGAATTACTGAACACCCCGAAATGCTTGGAAATTCAAATTATTGATTATATCATTCTGAATTTGTTTAAAATCCGAGGCAGAATTTTTAACAGTAAGGCAGGATTCAATGTAGAACAGGAACTCTTCATGTTGAATATTTCATTCTACATTATTTATTTTGTTTATTTCAGAATAATAAAAAGAATTTATTCTTCTCTCATGTGAGAGTTTCTTGTTCAGTTGTTAAAAAAAAGAAAAGAAAAAAAGAAAAAAAAGAAAAGAAAAAAAAGAGAAAAAAAAGGAAAAACAGGAAGAAGAATAATTTTTTGTTTTCATCCTCCTCAGACCAAAGGTAATTACAGATTTTTATCAGCCGACCAAATGTAAGTGCTTCACTTCTTATCTGCTTTACTTTATGCATCATAGAGTTTGCATTAAGGACAATGAAAAATTTAGGTGTGGGGGTGAGAATTAGTTATTTTTTTCTCTTTATTTTACATCCCCCCCTTTTTTTCTTTAAAAAAAATTATAAAAATATCGTCACTTGCCAAATTGATAGAGTTATGTAATAATTAATTTATTTGATAAATTTGAAATTTTCTAATCCCTAGTTGGTTATTTACTTAAGATCACCTTTTATGATAACTCTAAATAAATTTCTTAAGAAATAATTTTCAAAGTAATATACTTTATTTAAGCCTTAACTTGGACTTTTATTTAAAATAGTGAAATTTTTGCATGCTTAACTTAGAGTTGAAAATAATTTTTTTCAAAGTGTCTTGATTTACATATTTTCAAAATATATATACATATACAAAAAAAAAAAAATTGCAAAAGAAGAGTGCGAAAAATGGGCACCAAAAAGGAAAAAAAAACTCTTGAATTCAAGGTGATTCTATCTTATAAAGCCTAAGCTGACCGACTAATTAAGCCCAAGGAGTATTTCCATACTTAATGACCTAAGCCCATTTGGGTTGGGATCCATTGGCCCAAAACTTGTTAAATGGTCACTTAGAAATCCCGTTAAAGTAGAAAAAAAATCACCAAGAAAGAAAGAGTTAAAAAAATTAATTAAAATTTAAAAATTAAAGAAAAAACTAATAAATATCTTATAATTGTATATATGGTCTTGGAAAATATTTTAAATCAAGCAACTTAAAAATTATTTAAAATAAAGAGTTGGCATGTTCTTTTCAAAACTTTTAAATTAAATTTCTAAGTTTGGCTTGATTTTGTATTGCTACAATGAGAAGATTTTCTTAAAAATATACCTTAGAGTTATATATAAAAATATTTTCTTGAGTGATAACTGGCTCCAATTAGATTATCTAAAAGTTATCAAGTGAATTTAGTTATTTACTAACTTCTTTAATTTGGCAAGTTAACCGAATTTTGTGGGTATATTCACTACAAACCCTCACGAGACTATAACTCGTCCACTAGGATAACCTAGGGGTTTAAAGGCTTGTTGTATGCGCTAAATACAACCGCGATTCATGCAAAAGTGAGTTAGGATTTTCTTTTTATTTTCTTTGCTAGAGGACTAGCAAAAGTTTAGGTGTGGGGTATTTGATAATCATATTTTATTATAATTTTATACCCTCATTATTTATTTTATATGAATAAATATACCATTAATAATTGTTGTTAGATTAGTTTGCACATAAATGAATGGAAATATAAATAAATATTATTAAATGTAAAAACCCCTCAAAATCTCTCTTCTCTATTTTTGTAGCATTTTATAAGCACATTGAAGCAAAAAGCCAATAGAACCGGACTGCTGGACTTGGTTGTAGAGGCTTGGAATTTTAAAATCAAGCGTGGACTTGGATGCAAATAGTTGGAATGAAGTGAGCTTTTATGCAAAGATTTGAATTAATTCTCATGACCGGATGTGGCTGTAGTTTTTCACAAGAGAATCATGAAAATGGGCCGGAGATTTGGAAGTGGGCTTGGCTTGAATTATTAATTTTTCTTAAATAAATGAATGGACTGAGATTTGAATTGGGCCGGTGGTGTCACGCCCCGCTTCCCAAAATACCAGGGAATCGGGACGCGAGCAAGCCCACGACGTATTAAACTGAGAAGAGATAAGTGCTGGACCCCGTCTTCTCAATCTAATACGCTAAGCGTCAAGAAATACAAACGAAGACACAGGTCCCCGATCACAGTAGCGAGAATATAATAAACAACACAGACAGAAAATATACATATCACAACTGAAATATCATCCGAGACACAAAGTTTGGGTCAAACCTGCCCTTATTACAAAACAGTCCAACTAAAATAGGAAAATACATAGTCCGACAAAATAAGAAGGAAGTACTGCAAAATAACTAAGTCCATCGAAAGACTAAAGGGTAAGGTACTACATAAGTAATCTAGTGTCCATCAGTGATTACGTAAGCATCTCCAAGCTGAACCTGTTCTTCTTCTAAGTCTGACGTACACCAGAGAAAACAGGTGTACGTCAGCGCACATAACGTACGGCAAGATCCCACAAGGAAAGTAGAAACGGTCGTACGACCAATGCAAGAACAATAATAATAACAATAGTAATAATCTAAATGAAATCCACCATTATAATAATCAGAAGAATCCAAAACCAATCGGGTAACGAGGTTATGTAGCTAATGATCAGACTAATCATCCAAGTAACGATTCATACTACTAGCCATTGTATAACATGTCAGTAGCTAATGATCAGACTAATCATCCAAGTAACGATTCATACTACTAGCCATTGTATAACATGTCACTGGTCACATCTCACACAGAGCCAACGCTCATATCACCGGATAACTGACTGTTCATAAATCCTCTACGTGCATCCAATCCCGCGAAACGGTTCGGTGATAGGACTACACGAAATCCGATTTCGGCCTGGTTCGAACTCAAGCAAAACTCGGGTGACGAAACGATTTCACTAACCAAGTGCGAAACGGTTCACTTGGCCCAACAAACTAACCCCAGTGCGAAACGGTTCACTGGTTCTAGTCTGGAAGATACATCAACAGTCTTATCCGATCACATGAACATTAACTTCCCCATCCCAACTCTCTTGTTTTTCTAAGCTAACTTATACACAGGTTTCTAAGTCTTAAACCGGACACACTAGGCCACACTAGTCATGGTTTTCTAACGGTTCTCAAGCATAACAAAGAGTAATAAACACAACTAATCATATACAGCAAGATCATAACATATCACATAATTAAAATTAAGAAACATAAATTATGAAAAATTCATAATAATCCCTTTTCTAAAATAAATCCTTAAAAATTATTTATAAATGTTCTAAAATAATTCCTTTTATAAAATAAATCCTTTGAAATTATTCTAAATTGATACTTATTCTAAAATAAATTCTTTTAAATTATAATTATTCTAAAATAATTCTTTTGTCAAATAAATTCTATTAATTTATTATAATTACTCTAAAAATGATTTTTCACCAACATAATTTATTATAATTATTTTAAAATGATTATTTTGTCAAATAAATCCTTAAAAAATCATAAACTAATCTAAAATAATTTTATCTTATTTTATCTTTACAGTATCTATTATCAAAATATTATTTTTAGTATCATTCGTCAAATAAATCCGTACAGGTCATCACAGTATATGTATTACAATGTGAATGGTCATACATTATTGTCCACAGTCCGTTTCGTTCACGATACTTCTATACGTTATAGTTCTCAGTCCAATATGTTCACGACAGTTCCGTATTTGTAACGAATAATTATTCGGGTAACGAGTTCGTATGCATAATAAATCTGTGCAATCTACAAATTATAACTGAGCAAGAATAGATTCTTGGGGCCAAGCAATCTAATTAATTCCACCAGCGGCATGTAAAATTGAAGACGAGTCATAAAAGCAGAGGTGATCTTCGACTTACGAGCCATGGGACCTGTGACCAAGGCGCTTGATGCTGCTAGTATTTCTGTTCACTTCGTCCGCGATGCGTGCAGCGTTCGAAGACTGCGTGGATGAGCTTGGAACGGCGATGTCGCTGACAATCTGAACTGCAAGTGCGCGTCGCGGAGGCTCGTGCGGTCGCTTGTTGAGAGGAGGAGTCTCAGGAACTCTCGTGGTGGTCCGAGCGTGTTCGAGGCCTGAGGTGAACGCAGGGAGAGTGCTTGGTTGCGGTGCTTGGAGGAGGGCGGAAGCGGTCGCTGCAGTGGGGCTCTCGGCGTCGGAGAGAGGAGGCGGGTGGGGCAGCGGCTGCTGCAGGAGCGCGGAGGCGGTGATCAGGGGGCTTGGGCGCGGGAGCGGAGGAAGTGAGCGGTGCGTCTAGCGCGGTGCGCAGGCAGGCGCTGGCTCGGCGCATGTCGAGGCGCGAGTCGCGAGCGGGTTCGTCGGCGTCGGCAGCGCGGTCGTGGTCGGGAGCGGAAGCTCCGTGGCCTGAGCCTCGAGAGAGAGAAAGAGAGTGTACGAGAGAGAGATGGGGGCTGGGTGGGGTTTAAATAGATAAAAAAATAATAAAAAATTGAAAAAAAACAAAATAGATTATTGAATGCGGTGCGCGTGCAGCCGAAATTTTTGAAAAGAAGAGAAGGGAGAGAACGGGGTTGTTGGGTAGCTGATAGGGGTTTAACGCGGGAAGAAAAAGCTGGGAGTATTTTCAAATAGTTTCAGGTATTTAAACAAAAATAATTAAAATAAATAATTTCGGGTACTTAAAAATTAAACTAATTATATAATAATTATCTACAAATAAAAACGTACATTTTGAGCTAATACAACAGTTGATATGAAACTGTCGAAAATATACACGTATTGTACAATTAAACAGAAATAATTAATAATAAAAATATATTTACTTACATTTAAAATCAAATAATTATGTGACAATTATCTACACGATAAAACGTACCAGTTATGCTAATACGACAGCTGATACGTAAAATACAAGAAATTATACAATTAATACGTAATTAATAATTCAATATAATACAAGAATTAATACATGATAATAATAATAATACGACGTATTATTTAAAATAATACGTAATAGTATCAGTAACACAACGGATAATTCCCAGAAATTTTCATTGCACTAAATTAATTTATAAATATAAAAACCATTTAAATAAATATAAAACTTAGACTTTAAATCATAGAAAATTCTAGAAAATCGAGAAAAATACAAATACTCTTTTAAAAATCATAATTAAATATTTTAAAATACCAAAAATTTATTTTAACTAGTATTAAAATTTTACGGTCATTACATTCTACCCCCCTTAAAACAAATTCCGTCCTCGGAATTAAAATAATGGTGACGTATAAAGAACTCAAGGACCGAGATATGGAAAGAGATACTCACTCAACACATATAGAGAATGGTTCAAATAACTGCATTTTCATAAGTAGGGAGAAAGTATGACAAGAACAATACAAGGTAAGGTACAAGATGTGACAACTAAGATTCAGGAAACAGATGAGGGTATCGTTGTCTCATTTCAGACTCAGTCTCCCAAGTCGACTCGCCAGGAGAATCTGGGTGCCACATCACACGAATGAGCGTGACGGTCTTGTTCCGGAGAGTCTTCTCTCTTCGGTCTAAAATCGTCACAGGCTGTTTCTCGTATGTCAAATCAGGTCGCACCTCAATCTCCGAGAAATCTACGATATGACTCGGATCTCCGACATATCTCCGTAACTGAGAAATGTGGAATACGTCATGCACTCCAGCCAATGCGGGTGGTAATGCAAGTCGATACGCCACTTCTCCAACTCTCTCTAATACGTCGAAAGGTCCCACATATCGCGGACTCAACTTCCCACGCCTTCCAAAGCGAATGTTACCTCGGTTAGGGGAAATCTTTAGGAACACATGGTCTCCTGGCTGAAACTCCAAATGTCGACGCTTCGCATCTGCCCAATGCTTGAATCGGTCCTGCGCTATGCGAAGTCGTTCCCGAATGATTCTGACAGCATCAACTGACTTGTCAATCAACTCTGGCCCAAAAATCTCTCGTTCACCAATATCGTCCCAACTCAAAGGAGAACGACACTTCCTCCCATATAATGCCGCGAAAGGAGCCATTCCAATGCTAGCCTGGAAGCTATTGTTGTATGAAAACTCCACCAAATGCAAGTGATCTTCCCATGACCCGTGAAAGTCAAGCATACAGGCTCTAAGCATATCCTCCAAAATCTGAATAGTCCTCTCCGATTGCCCATCGGTCTGAGGATGATAAGCTGTGCTGAAACTGAGATTGGTCCCAAGACTCGCCTGCAAACTCTTCCAGAATTCTGAAGTAAATCGGGTATCGCGATCCGAAACGATGCATACTGGAACTCCGTGCAATCGTACGATCTCCTCCATGTATCTCTGAGCAAGATGCTCCGTCGACTGTCCCACTCGGAAGGGAATGAAGTGAGCCGATTTGGTTAATCGATCTACGATCACCCAAACAGCGTCATTTTGTCTAGTGCTCCGAGGTAAGCCAGTAACGAAGTCCATGGTAACATGTTGCCACTTCCATTCCGGAATAGGCAATGGCTGCAACAGACCTGCGATACGCTGATGCTCTGCCTTCACCTGCTGACATACAAGGCACTTCGCCACACTACGAGCCACATCTCTCTTCATACCACGCCACCAAAAGTTTAGTTTCAGATCCTTGTACATCTTCGTACCTCCAGGGTAGATAGAGTACGGTGAGCTGTGAGCTTCTCGTAATAATTCTTCTCGAATATCTCCATCTGGATACGACTCCCAAATCGTAAGGATCCGTCCTCATGAACAACAAATTCCGGTCGAAGACCAGCCACTGCTAGCTCTCTACACTTCTGAAGAAATGAGTCATCTGATTGTGCAGTCTTAATCCGCTCGACCAATGTCGATTGAATTTGAAGATTCATCAAGGAAGCGGTGACCCCTGGAAGTATAACTTCTATACTCATCTCTCTCACTTCCTGCTAAAGTCTCCACTGAGCTGTGAGGGTCATGATTGCTGGCAAACGGCTCAAAGCATCTGGTACTACATTAACCTTGCCAGGGTGGTACTGAAGGTCAATGTCGTAATCTGCCATTAGCTCTAACCATCTGCGTTGTCTCATGTTGAGCTCCTTCTGAGTAAAAATGTACTTCAAGCTCTTGTGGTCAGTGAACACCTTTACTTGCTCTCCCAACAGATAATGCCTCCAAAGCTTAAGGGCAAAAATCACAGCTGCCAACTCCAGGTCGTGGGTAGGATAATTCTGCTCATGCTTCTTCAACTGACGAGAAGCATACGCTACCACATGACCATCTTGCTGTAGAACACATCCCAATCCTCTACCTGATGCGTCGCAAAACACCTCAAAGTTCCCGCTCTTATTTGGTATCAAACGCCTGCTCACAAGCGTCGGACCAGACGAATTTAATATCCTTCCTTGTAAGACGCGTCATCGGTTCTGCAATCTTCGAGAAATCCTTGATGAAACGCCGATAATATCCAGCTAATCCCAGGAAGCTCTTAATGTCGGACACCGACTTAGGGGTAGGCCCATCCTTAACAACAGCTACTTTATCCGGGTCCACAGATATGCCGTCTCTTGACACCACGTGTCCTAGAAATGCAATGCGGTCTAGCCAAAACTGACACTTACTATACTTGGCGAATAGTCGATGCTCTCTCAAGGTCTTCAGTACATACCGCAAGTGCTCTGCATGCTCTGCTTCATTCTTAGAGTACACTAGGATATCATCGATAAAGACTTCTACAAACTTGTCCAGCACATCATAGAATACCAAATTCATCAGGTTCATAAATGTCGCTGGCGCATTAGTCACATCAAACGGCATCACTAAGAACTCATAATGTCCATATCTCGTCCGGAACGCAGTCTTGGGGACATCAGAATCCTTAACCTTCACCTGGTGATATCCGCTCCGCAAATCCAGCTTAGAAAATACTCTCGATCCTCCCAATTGATCGAAGATATCATAGATACGGGGAAGTGGATATTTATTCTTTACTGTCACCGCATTCAACTCCCGGTAGTCGATGCACATCCGCTTGGATCCATCCTTCTTTCCCACGAGCAATACAGGTGCTCCCCATGCCGATACACTAGGTTGAATCAACCCTCTATGCAAAAGATCGTCCAACTGAGTCCGAAGCTCGGTCAACTCAGCCGGAGGCATACGATAAGGGGTCTTGGAAATCGGAGCAACTCCAGGCTTCAGTTCTATGGAGAACTCAATTGCTCGATCCGGTGGTAACCCGTAAATGTTATCGGGAAACACATCTTCAAATTCCCGAACTACAATTGGCTTCTCAGATTCCACTTGCATGGCAGCAAACGTCGCCTTCTTCGGTCTAGCTTTATACTCTACCGGTCCAGCCGATGTACTACCACTAAGGAATTCAAACCTCGGGTGATCCGGTATCTCAAATACTACGCTCCGACGACGGCAATCAATGGTGGCAAAGAATGATCCCAACCAATCCATTCCAAATACTGCGTCGAAACTCGGCAGATCAATCACCAGGAAATCTGCAAAGAGCTCTCTCCCGCAGATGACTACATGGCATGATTCATAACCACTGGATGCTACTAAGACACCACTGCCGGTATTGATATTCAGGAGAAGGTAATTACGACTAAGCTTAGTACTCATAATGAATCCTATCATTCTATCATCAGGTAAGGCTAGATAAGGAAAAATTCATATGCAAGTAAAACTAAGAATGAACAGTTCTTACCAGTGATAACTTGATCATTCGCCTCAGCTTCCACAGCTGACATCATGAATGTTTGACGTGGAGGTTGCTGCCCTTGTGCCTGCTGATAAAGCTGTTGTTGTGGAGGGAGAGGTCCAGTTCGAGGGTAGGACCTGTGCTGGGGCTGTGCTGCTGGTGCAGGTCGAGGTGGAGCTGGAGGAGCTGCTCGAACTGGAGGTGGGGGCAAACGAGCCTGCTGTTTCTGAGGACAATCTCGACTCATATGGTCGGGGGACCCACAGCTGAAGCATAGATGAAGACGCCTGGGGCAATCCTGCTGAGTATGACCAGGGTAGCTGCAATAGGAACACCTCACCGAAGGCTGGCCGCGAGTCTGCACTCCCGGGCGCTGATAAGGGTGACTCTGATGAAATGGCTGACGCTGAGAATGCTGCTGCCTCTGCGGGTTCTGCTGCTGCTGTCTCGGAGGGAGACGCTCGACACTTCGGGTCGGAGCCGCTGGTGTCCTTCTCTGAATCAAGTGTGAATCTTCTGGTTCCTTCTGCACGCTTTCAATCTCGCGTGCTGCATCCAATACGGCGTCGTGAGTCGCGAGAGCCCTACCAGCCAAAGCCAATCTGATATACTTGTCCAGACCTTTCTGGAACTGGTGTTTCCTGATAGTGGGGTCTGTAACTAAGTGAGGAGCATATCGGCTCAAAGAAGAAAACTCGGCCTCATACTCGTCGACTGATCGACCCCCTTGCTTGAGCTCGACAAATCTACGCAGGAGCTCATCTCGGGCTGACTGTGGAAAATACTTCCTATTGAAGCGATCCGTGAATGTCTCCCACAGAATCGGCCTCTCTAGGTGTGTCTTCTCAGCAGCCCACCAGATTCTAGCTGTATCCGTGAGCTGAACATCCATGAGATCTACCCACTCTGCAGGGGGAATACGAGTCACCGTAAGGATAGTCTCCGTGACCTTGAGGAACTCCTCTGCTGCTAAAGGTCCCACCGGAGAAAGAAGGAGGTCGCATATACCGAAACTCCCTGACACCAGGTTCTGTACGAGGGGGAGGCTGGTGAGGCTCCCGCTGCAAGTGCCCAGCCAAATGCTGTTGATTCGTCGCCAGTCCCTGAATCATTGCCAAAAGTTGGCGTGGGTCCACTTCGGGCGGAGGGACATCACTACTGGATGGGTTACCATTGCTTCGTGTACCCACCATGGTTCTGAAGGGAAGGCAACGAGGATCAAAATTATTGCAGGAAAAATCAAGTCAAGATCAAAATCGAAATTGGGTAAGGTAGGGACGGAAACAAGATTGGTCAAGATACTGGGATAAGGGCTAAGTATAGTCTTACGGATGAAATATGATATGCGTCTAAATTATTCATTATATTCTCACTGGTAAGAAATCGGGATCGTGACCAGGACCTTGACCTGCATGGGCCACCACTAAAACCTGTCACACCCCGCTTCCCAAAATACCAGGGAATCGGGACGCGAGCAAGCCCGCGACGTATTAAACTGAGAAGAGATAAGTGCTAGACCCCGTCTTCTCAATCTAATACGCTAAGCGTCAAGAAATACAAACGAAGGCACAGGTCCCCGATCACAGTAGCGAGAATATAATAAACAACACAGACAGAAAATATACATATCACAACTGAAATATCATCCGAGACACAAAGTTTGGGTCAAACCTGCCCTTATTACAAACAGTTCAACTAAAAATAAGAAAATACATAGTCTGACAAAATAAGAAGGAAGTACTGTAAAATAACTAAGTCCCTCGAAAGACTAAAGGATAATTACTACATAAGTAATCTAGTGTCCATCAGTGATTACGTAAAAGATAACTAAGCTTCCGTCTGTTCTTCTGTTCCACCTGGAAGACACTCCGGCTGGGCATACTCCTGTTCTAATGCATCATCATACTGGACCTGTCCGTCCTCTAAATCTGACGTACACCAGAGAAAACAGGTGTACGTCAGCGCACATAACGTACGGCAAGATCCCACAAGGAAAGTAGAAATGGTCGTACGACCAATGCAAGAACAATAATAATAACAATAGTAATAATCTAAATGAAATCCATTATAATAATCAGAAGAATCCAAAACCAATCGGGTAACGAGGTTATGTAGCTAATGATCAGACTAATCATCCAAGTAACGATTTATACTACTAGCCATTGTATAACATGTCACTGGTCACATCTCACACAGAGCCAACGCTCATATCATCGGATAACTGACTGTTCACAAATCCTCTACGTGCATCCAATCCCGCGAAACGGTTCGGTGAGAGGACTACACGTAATCCGATTTCGGCTTGGTTCGAACTCAAGCAAAACTCGGGTGACGAAACGATTTCACTAACCAAGTGCGAAACGGTTCACTTGGCCCAACAAACTAACCCCAGTGCGAAACGGTTCACTGGTTCTAGTCTGTAAGATACATCAACAGTCTTATCCGATCACATGAACATTAACTTCCCCATCCCAACTCTCTTGTTTTTCTAAGCTAACGTATACACAGGTTTCTAAGTCTTAAACAGAACATACCAGGGCATACTAGTCATGAATTTCTAACGGTTCTCATGCATAACAAAGAGTAATAATTGTAGCTAATCATATACAACAAGATCATAGTATATCACATAATTAAAATTAAGAAACATAAATCATGAATATTTCATAATAATCCCTTTTCTAAAATAACTATTTTAAAAGATATTTATAAATGTTCTAAATAATTCCTTTTATAAAATAAATCCTTAAAAAATATTTATAAATGTTCTAAATAATTTCTTTTATAAAACTTCCTTAAATTACTGAAATTATTCTAAATTAATACTTATAAATTCTTTTAAATTATAATTATTCTAAAATAATTCTTTTGTCAAATAAATTCTATTGTTTTATTATAATTACTCTAAAATGATTTTTCACCAAAATAATTTATTATAATTATTTTAAAATGATTATTTTGTCAAATAAATCCTTTAAAAAATCATAAATTAATCTAAAATAATTTTATCTTATTTTATCTTTACAGTATCTATTATCAAAATATTATTTTTAGTATCATTCGTCAAATAAATCCGTGCAAGTCATCACAGTATATGTATTACAATATGAATGGTCATACGTTATTGTCCACAGTCTGTTTCGTTCACAACAGTTCTATACGTTATGGTTCTCAGTCCAATATGTTCACGACAATTCCGTATTTGTAACGAATAATTATTCGGGTAACGAGTTCGTATGCGTAATAAATCCGTAATCAATCTAAAATTATACTGAGCAAGAATAGGGATCTTACAAGCAACTAATTAATTCAGAGCGGATCTAAGAATTGAATGATAAATCAAAAGAGTATCGGGATCTTGGGCCTACGAGCAATGGGAGCGCTTTTTGATGAGCAAGGCGCGATGCTGGGCTAGTTTCTGTTCACGTGGTTCCGGCGAGCGGTGCAGCGGTTTCGAAGAGCTGGTGGTGGAGAGTGGAACGGCGCTTGCTCGGCATTGGACGAATCTGCAACGCATTTGGCTGGCGTCGTCGGAGTCGGGGGTCCGATGTTTGGAGGAGAGAGCTTCAGAGAAGGGCGATCTGGTGGTGGTCGGCGGCTGTTCGAGGGCAGGTGACGGCAGGGGAGAGCGGCTTGTTGGGCGGTGCGAGCTGGGAGCATGAAGCGGTATCGCTGCAAAGGTGGCCGCTGAGGGTCGGAGAGAGGAAGTCCGGGGTGGGGCACGTGTGCAGGAGGCGGGAGTGTCGGTGACAGGGGGCTGAGCGGAAGGAAGGTGAGCGGTGCGGGTCTAGCGCGGTGGTCGGAAGCAGGCCGGCGGCGAGGTCGAGGGCGAGGTCGGCCGCGTCGTCGCGGTTCGCCGGCTAGCGGCGTTCGGGTCGGGGAGCGGAGCTCGGCGGCTGAGCTCCGAGAGAGAGCAGAAGACACAGAAGAGAGAGTAAAGCATGGTATCGGTGATCACGAGCTGGGTCAGGGGGTTTAAATAGATAAAAATAATAATAAAAAATTAAAAAAAAAATAAAATAGATTATTGAATGCGGTGCGCATGCAGCCGAAATTTTTGAAAAGAAGAGGAGGGAGAGAACGGGGTTGTTGGGTAGCTGATAGGGGTTCGACGCGGGAAACAAAAGCTGGGGTTATTTTCAAATGGGTTCAGGTATTTAAACGAAAATAATTAAAATAAATAATTTCGGGTACTTAAAAATTAAACTAATTATATAATAATTATCTACAAATAAAAACGTACATTTTGAGCTAATACAACAGTTGATATGAAACTGTCGAAAATATACCCGTATTGTACAATTAAACAGAAATAATTAAAAACGTACATTTTGAGCTAATACAACAGTTGATATGAAACTGTCGAAAATATACCCGTATTGTACAATTAAACAGAAATAATTAATAATAAAAATATATTTACTTACATTTAAAATCAAATAATTATGTGACAATTATCTACACGATAAAACGTACCAGTTATGCTAATACGACAGCTGATACTTAATAATACAAGAAATTATACAATTAATACGTAATTAATAATTCAATATAATACAAGAATTAATACATGATAATAAAATAATACATAATAGTATCAGTAACACAACAGATAATTCCCAGAAATTTTCATTGCACTAAATTAATTTATAAATATCAAAACCATTTAAATAAATATAAAACTTAGACTTTAAATCATAGAAAATTCTAGAAAATCGAGAAAAATACAAATACTCTTTTAAAAATCATAATTAAATATTTTAAAATACCAAAAATTTATTTTAACTAGTATCAAAATTTTACGGTCATTACAGGTGGGCTGTAGAATAATTGATTTTGAAAATTCACATGAATGAGGACCGAGTATTGATTGTTGCAGAATTGGACTTGGGCTGAAAATTTTGATTTTTTTTAAGTCTCCATGGACCGGACTTGATGATCATAATGCTAACTTGATTTTTATTTATTTTTGAAAATCAATTGGGCCTCCTATGTTGGACTAGAGAAGAACAAAAAGCAAATTCAAAGGTGGAGATTGTTGCTTGGGGCTCAAGACAAATCCAATGGCTCATATTCATTGATGATTACTATAAATAGGGGTAGAGAGTGAGGGGTTAAGGTGTGAAAATTTTTGTAAACTCCTTTTGGAGAGGAGGGCCACTCTTAATTGAGAAGGCCTTCCAAAATTATAACTTTTTATTGTAATTAATAATAATAATTTTTTTACCACTTTAAAATTTTCTCTTCTTCTCTTTGTTGGATGATGAAGATGAAGATGAAGATGGAGAATTATTTGAAGGTTTGCATTTCTTTTCTTTTTCTCTTTTATTGCTTATTAGTTTAGATTTATTTCTATGCTTGTAGTTAGATTTTATTTTTTTGTTAAATAGCCAAGAGGCTAGAACCCTCTTGCCTTAGATTTATTTCATGCTTATAGAGTAGATTTATTTTCTTGCATTTAATTCTTACAATTTTATTTTATAGTTTAGATTTTGTAATTTATTTTATATTTATATTTTAATTTCTTGTACTATTCACCTTGAGGCTAGAACCCTCTAGGGTTTAGTTTTTCTTTTTGTTTATTTCTATTTTGTTTGATTCGCCTTTAGGCTAGAACCCTCTAGGGAATCGTCCTTTTCTAAGAAGTGTGTTCAATTTTAGATTACTCATATCTATAATTGAATCCACCATCTTTTATTTCTTGCATTTTCTTTTATTCTAGAATTTTGTTCTTCATTCTTGATTTTCTTATTTGTTTCTTGATTTTATTCATTTTTCCTTCTCACCTTATTGATCATACTCATTCTCTTTTACATCCACTCTCACTTACACTTTGCACCTACTTACACACCACTTTCACTCTTTCAATCTCTTCACAATCATATTCGCTCACCAATCTTATTTGTCACGCACACAACATAATAACCAATTTCATATTTTCTCCTATAAAACACCTTCCTCGTGGGATCGATATCTCAAATACTATAACTTGACACGGTTATGCACTTGCAACCTTTTTGGTACATGTTTATGCCGCATCACATGCCATGGTGGAGAGGCAGAGCCATGGAAGATGTGGGTCTTCTTGTTGAAGTGTTTGCGCAGCGATAATGAAAGAGAGTACACTTCCATTGAGTTTAAAGATTATTGCTCCAAGCATGGTATTCAACATCATAGGACAGAGCCCGGCACACCGTAGTATAATGGAGTTACAGAGAGGTACAACAGGACCATTATGGAGAAAGTCAGATGCATATTGAAGGTGGTGAAGTTACCTAAGATCTTCTGGGCTGAAGCTGTTCGCACTGCATTCTACATAATCAATAGGTCTCATTTGGTTCCTTTGGGTTTTGATATTCAGAGAGACTTTGGTCCGAAAAATACATTTCCTATTCTCATCTAAAAGTGTTGGGTTGCAAGGCGTTTGCACACATTCGAAAGGAGAACAAATATAAGCTTGATGATAGGGCGGTTCCTTACGTCTTTCTTGGTTATGGAGAAGATAAGTTTGGCTACAAACCATTGGATCCAGAAAAGAGACGAATTATTAGACGAGCATATATGGTTTTTCTGGAGGATCAGACTATTGCAGATCTCAGGAGAGCAGAGCAGTCAGAGAGTGTTGCTAGTGAGATTCTAGATATGACACCAATTTTGTCTCCAATATAGTTACATCCTACAGATACAGAGCATGTGCATGATGATAATGTTGATAATGACGATCAGATACCAGAGCAGAAAGACAGTGATCAGGATCACGAGCAAGAGGCACCTTAGTAGGGGGAGCATCACCAACATCAGGAGTCTGCAGAGCCACAACTTAAGAGATCAGCTAGAGAGCATCGACCATACACGAGATATTCTCTTTCAGAGTATTCTTTGCTGACTGAAGAGAGGGAGACAGAGAGCTTTAATGAGGCACATACTCATAAAGATAAGGACAGATGGTTCTAGGCTATGAAGGAAGGGATGAAGTCTCTTTAGAAGAACGATACTTATGAATTGGTGAATTTACCGAATGACAGAAAAGCTTTGAAGAACAAGTGGGTGTTCAAGTTAAAGAATGATGACTACAATGAGATTCATAAATACAAAGCCAGATTAGTGGTGAAAGGTTTTGGTCAGAAAAAGGCATTAATTTTGATGATATTTTTTTATTGCTTGTGAAGATGACGTTCATTAGAGTTATCTTGGGTTAGCAACTAGTTTGGACCTCAAGATTGAGCAGGTTGATGTGAAGACTGCATTTCTTCACGGTGATTTGGACGAGGAGATCTACATAGAACAACCAGAGGGTTTTGAAGTGAAGGAAAAAGAACACATGGTTTACAAGTTGAAGAAGAGTCTCTATGGTTTTAAGCTGGCACGTAGGCAGTGGTAGAAGAAATTTGATTCTTTCATGTTGAGTCATGGCTACCAGAGGGCAATTGTAAATTTGTGTGTATATTTCTGGAGATTTTTAGATTCTAGCTTCATTATCCTTTTGCTTTATATAGATGATATGTGGATTATTGGTCAGGATAGTCAGATAATCGGTGGACTAAAGAAGGAGTTATTTAAATCCTTTGACATGAAGGATTTAGGCTCGACACAACGAATTCTTGGTATGGATATTGCTCGTGATAGGAAAGCCAGGAAGTTGTGATTATCATAGGAGAAATATGTTGAAGGGTTGCTTGGCAGATTCAACATAAAAGATGCCAAGTCAATCAGTACTCCTCTTATAGGTCATTTGAAGCTTAACAAGAAGTTTTGCCCGACTATAGATGAGGAAAAGAGCGAGATAGAGAATATTCCTTACTCTTTAGTTGTAGAGAGTTTGATGTATGTCATGGTTTGCACTCGGCCAGATCTAGCTCACGAAGTTGGCGTTGTGAGCATGTTTCTTTCTAAAGTTCATTAGGATGGTGTAAATCGGATCTTAAAATATTTTAAAGGCAGTTCAAAATTATGTTTGAGTTTTGAAGGTTTGAATGCAATATTACATGGTTTTGCATATGTGGATATGGTAGGTGATCTCGATCACAGGAAGTCTACCGCAGGTTGGTTGTTCACTTTTGCAGGGGAGCAGTATCTTAGCAGTCCAAGTTATAGAAGTATGTTGCTTCATTTACAACAGAGATGAAATATATTACAGTTGTCGAAGCCGGTAAGGAGATGATTTGGTTGAGAAAATTTCTGCAAGAGTTTGGCTTGCAGCAGGACAATTATCAAATCTTCATTGATAGTTAAAGTACTCTTGATTTGAGTAATAATTCTACATTCTACTCTAGGACGAAACACATTGATGTGAGATATTATTGGCTTAGAGAAATTATTAAGAAAGAGGAGCTAAACCTATAGAAGATTCACACAGATAAAATCCAGTAGATTTTTTAACAAAGACCGTTCCCAGAGAGAAGACCGAGTTGTGTTGGTGATTAGCCAGCATGAACTCCTGTTGAGGAGTTACAGATTGGCATACCCTCTTGTTAGGTTGGAGGGGGAGATTGTTGTGGGTCCAACCCAAGATAAGGCCCCCGCATGAGGTCCACATGAATTAAATTCTATTTAGAAGAGGATTTGGAGGAACTATTTGTTACAGGAATAAGTTTGAAGGACATAAAAATAAAATTCTTTTATAAAAGAATTCTATTCATGAGAACCCTATAATCAATTTTTAGTGTTACAGTAACCCGAGAATAGTGTTTTTGGGTTGCACGAATTTTTACGAGGAGAGAGAGAAAGAAAAAGAGAGAGGGAGAAGAAGTAAGATTCCGGATAGCTTGGTTGTCTGATTGCAGTGATTCAAAAGCCGTTATCTTTAGAACGACGACGCCATCAAAATTATGGTGTTGGTTTCTATATGGGTATTGGAGATTTTTGTTGAGATAGGTTTTAGAGTTTTGGTGCCCTAGAGGTAATACTGTATCTTTTTCTTGTGATTTAATCCTCAAGTTCAGACGTAACTTGGAGGGGTTGTACACTTGATTCATAGTGGAATATTTTTCTCTGGATTGCCCCATGGATGTATGCACAAGTTGCCGAACTATGTTAAATCTTGGTGTTTGCTTGCTTATGGTATTTTCATTGGTGTCGTTATATGTTTAGTGTTTAATTCCACAAATTAATCTCCATAGAATCCCAAACATCTACCTCATCAACCACTTGCCATCCAAAGTGTCCTGAAATCAATCCCCTTTCAGTGTCTCTTCCATTCCTCCTCGGATTATCTATTTTTAAAGGTCTTTAGGTGCCTCTGTTTTCCATATCTTAGGTCCTACAACTCCCATAAGATGGATTTCTAGTCCTTGCCTTGCGTGTTTCTAGGTTATAGTCCTACCCATCACAGCTATCGATGTCCAGACCTACACAGACAATATCT
Organism: Asparagus officinalis; assembly: GCF_001876935.1. Lineage (NCBI taxonomy): Eukaryota > Viridiplantae > Streptophyta > Magnoliopsida > Asparagales > Asparagaceae > Asparagus > Asparagus officinalis. Next base: position 50,307,394 of record NC_033797.1, on the reverse strand, counting down.
TTATATCATGAGGCATATTTGGTTTGATGAGCTTCAGTTCACGTTCCGTACCATGATCCCCTCCTCCTCTTTCGGTCTCACCACACCCCCGACCACCTTAGGGCTGCACTCGGCTGAACTCCCTCTTACCATTCCTCATCCTCTTTATACTCCTTCATTAAACTCAATGTTGCCCACTTACTCTCTCCAGCTTGGTCCCGTCATTCGTCCTCCTTCCTGTACCATCCCCTCCCAGTCTTCCCCTTCTCTACGTACCCCCTTAGACAATCTGTCCCCCTTCTCCGGCTTCCCCCTCACCTTTATAGTCGTCTCCCACCAATGTGACCCCACCATTACCTCCCAAAACCTATTCTATGCAACTACATCCTAACTTGAAACTCCTTCCGCATCCATATGCACTACTATCATGCACACAACGATTCTTGAACCAACATGCTTTACCATTGCTAATAATGATGCTAAGTGGTGTAGGGCTATAACTGATGAGTTCAATGCCCTTATTCGGAATGACACTTGGTCTCTCATTCTGACATCTACTACCTTGAATGTGGTTGGGTGCAAGTAGGCTTTGAAGATCAAAAGGCATGGTAGATGGGTCGATTGAGCGATATAAGACTCGTGTGGTCACTAAAGGATTCCACCAACAACTAAGAGTGGGCTACAAGGAGACTTTTAGTCCGTTCATCAAGCCTACGATGATCCACACTATCATTGCCTTGGCCATGTATCATGGATGGTCTATTAGCCAACTCAATGTTCTCAACACCTTTCTCCACGACAATCTCACAGAAACTGTCTATATGTCTCAGCCACCTGGTTTAACAGATCCATCACTTCTGGATCATGTTTGCCTACTTCACCGGTCTTTATACAGCCTCAAACAAGCCCCCCGAGCTTGGTTTCACCGGCTTTCTCAGGCACATGTTAGTAATAGATTTACGGGGTCCAAAACTGACTCTTCCCTATTTTTCTACTCGAATGACGATATTCAGTTATTTGTTCTTATCTATGTGGATGATATTACTTTGATAGGTAATGATTCAGGGTTTATATCTCATCTCATCACCTTGTTGTTGACCAACTTCTCCATTAAGGATTTGGGTCCTGTACATTATTTTCTCGGCATCGAGGTGGTCCTGTAGCCCTTGGATATCCTTCTCTCTCAACAAAAATATATTTTCGAGCTCCTTCAGAAATCGGGCCTCTTTGACGCCAAACCAGTCACTACACCCCTCTCTACATCCATGGTACTTACCAAACTCACTGGTACTCTATTCCTCGACCCAACCAAGTACAAACAGATTGTGAGCGCCCTTCAATATATCACTTTGACTCAACCTGATCTGTCCTTTGTGGATAAATAAGGTATCTCAGTTTATGCATCAGCCGATGGAGGACCACTGGATGGTGGTCAAACATATCCTCCGTTACCTGAAAGGGACAATCGGTCACGACCTATCATTACAACATGGACCCACTGATCATCCCCAGGTCTTCTATGATTATGATTGGGCTAGATATGTCGATGATCACAGGTCGATGGGGGGCTTTGTGATCTTTCTTGGTACGAATCTCATCTCGTGGATGTCCCACAAGCAACGTACCATTTCTCGATCTTCCACTGAATTCGAGTACAAGGCTCTTGCGCACACATCGGCCTAACTGACCAGGCTTTTAGTCACTCTTCTCGAAAATTAGTATCCCTCTCCATTCCCCACCGACGCTTTAGTGTGACAATTTGGAGGCCACCTACTTGTTTGCGGGTCTGGTTTTTTCATGCATAGACGAAGCACGTTGAGATCGACTTCCACTTTGTCTGTGATAAGGTTGCTTGTCGTGACCTTCAGGTATAGTTGATTAGCATGCACGATCAGCAAGTAGCTATCAAGACCAAGCCATTAGCCCGGACCCGCTTCGAGTTCCTGCTGTCTAAGCTACAAGTCATTTCACGCCCTTAGCTTTCGGGGGTGTATTGGAGATATTATATGTAATTACGTGGTGATAATTATTGTATATTAGATAATATCTTTAGAGATTTAGATAGATATTAGATAATATCTTTAGATATTTAGATAGATATTAGATAATATCTTTAGAGATTTAGATAGATACTTTCCATATCTTATAACCTCAATATATATACACACTCTCCATGTATATTGATTAGTCGTGAAATACATAGATTATTATTCTCTAAAACAATACCTAGAATTGAATCCCGCCAAAAGACATAAAAGATTAAATTATAGAGAAATTAACGAGAAAGCATAGGTTTAGGGAGCTAACACAATCTTACGATTTTGAGTTCTCAAATTGGAGCTAATTATGAATTTAATTGGAGTTAATGGGAGAAACTACTCAGACTAGTAGCTGGAATTAGAGCTTATCCCAAGATTTCTCTTGAGGGGCTGTTTTGGTTGGCTAAAAAAACAAGAAAATCAATTATAACAAACCTATTTCCTATTATAGGTTCTTTTTTTGTGTTTGGTTTATTTCTTATAACTAAGAAAAGAAATGAGATGATGTGAGTTATCACCATATTATTGGATTAATATCATTGACACAAATAGAATTTGAGTACCCTGGAAATATAATTAAAACTACATGTTCCATACTATACCATATTCTTAATGGTTTCCTTATCCTATTTTCTTTTCTTTGATTTTAGGAAATCAACCAAACAATGAGTGAAAGGAAAACCGACAGGAGAATCCATTGATATCGCCAGCTTGTATTCTAATGATATCATTTTAATGAGGATCAATTGACTATTGCAGTGAGGACGTAACCCTAATTAAATTGATCTTGTGCCTCTACATTAGTTTCTTGTTTTATTTTTTTGTTGATCTTATATATTTCATTTACTAGGGATTGATTATGCTTATAATGAACTAAATGGTGCTAAATTTATCATGATTATGCGGTGTTACCACATTATCTTCTTGTAATTGGATTTAAGACGAAGATTGCACCGCATAATGATATCATTTTAATGCCGATGGGTTTAACACTTGAACGTAAAAATCCTTGCATTTGATAAAAATCTGCATAGTATGCTCGGTTGTTGTTTCTATCTTTTTATTCTTGATGCTGTGTATTGTTCACAGAGGCGTATTTCCAATTCGGCGATATTTGGTTCCTTCGTCGTTAGCATTTCAACTATATACGAGGGTCAATGGGTTACAGACGTACTCCGGTTTCCCATTATTGTGCTTGTTAAGGCAAAAGTGTCTTGTATCCATTCGGCTAAGTGCGGGTTTAGGTTAGAAATTAAATAGTCTATGGTGGAATTTAGTCCAATATTATTAGGAAGAAAGAAGGATGAATGCATAGCTAAATATGCCGGTCATAACTCAAATGGAATCGGTTTTTTTATCAGTCAATAGGATCCAATTAAATTAATCTAGTTCATGTCCTTTAATTGGTCTTTTTGACCATGAAATATCTTACTACGTACCTAGGATAATTAATGTTCTAATAGCTATTAGCAAAGTACATGTATACTGTTTCCGTTATCTAGCTATAACACTTTTACTCAGTATTATGGCCCGTGCCAAGTACGGGCTAGCCCTAATTTGGGTTCTTACAATACATTCATCTTATGTTACACAGCAATTATAGTAACACATCAAAAACACTGTAAAAACTGCAATTATAAAAATAATACTCAATACATAATACATCATCATGCTACTTCAAACATGGACTCCTCCAATTCCATATATTGTTTCAGATAGACTAAGAAAAACTCCGCAATTTCTTACCTCTTTCATAGAGCTCTTGAACTTAAGTTGCATTAGATCGAATTGTTAACTTATCACTATAAAAAGTTAATAAAGTAGCCCCTAAAGAACATGAACTTAAGTTGTCATAGATTATGCAATACCCAATCGGATGACAAAAATAGAAAGTTATCCTAAATTCTCAATGCAATTGCTAACTTGTGTGGACTTGAAAACATTCAACTTTCTCGTGAATACAACAGAGTGCATATCTTATGGCCGCGATGTGAACAATTAAAGAGCCTTAGAAAATATGCATATCATGAATTTGGCCAATAAAAATATGCTCATCGTCAACAAAGGATTTAAGATAAAAAAAAATACAACGTCTATAAAAAATACTACTTATAGTTCATTATAATTTCCCACTTAGATTTCAAGCGATAATATCAAGGGATAATGGTCTGACTATGCTATCATATGCAGCTCTTGGTTCGCTTTAAATCATATGAAATTATTCAGCTAATACTTGCTACAACATTAACTTTCACCCACGTCCAAGCAAAATTGTCAAAATCCTAAAGTATTATAGATTAGGAATATGAATTGAATCTGAAATGGATAAAACTATAGAATTCTAAGGGTATCCTATTCCTAAGTTTGGTTAATAAATTTTTTATAGATATGGATATCTATAAAGTTGATAAAGAGCTGATAACACCCTCTACCCTTCTCGATTCCTTCCTTTTTCGGATTTCGCCGCACCGCAAACCCTAGATCAGTTTCGGCCTTCTCCCGCTAATCTCCTCTCGCCTTTTCTCAATCTTGTTCGCGCCTTTTTCTCAATCTTGTTCGTGCCTCTTCTCAATTCGTTCTTCGATTTCGAGCTTCAATTGCGAGCTTTGATTTCGAGCTTCTATCGGACGCTTCAATTTTCAGCTTCGTTCTTTGATTTCGAGCTTCGGTTTCAAGCCTCGATCCCAAGCTCCTATCTTGAGCTTCGTTCTTTGATTTCGAGCTTCAATCCCAAGCTTTAATATTGTTGCTTTGGTTGGTTCGGTTTTCAACCCTGATTTAGAGCTTTGGCAGTTGGAGGTATAAATCAATAACCCAGTTTTTTTTAAATTAATATATGATCATGGATGATTATTTGTCATGGTTGATTTGGCAGTCAAACTTTGATAATTTAGCAGTTATAAATTTTGAGGTTTATCTATTTTTGCTAGGGAGGTTTTGCTAATACACCCTAACATCATGAAAGTTAACAATAATGTAGACTATATTTTTTCTTACAGACATAATATATTGTTATGTTTTTTTAAAAGAATACTAAAATTTTCCCCCCTATGTATGTTGACTTTGTATATTCAAGTGGATACCATAATATATTGCTTAACTAACTAGTTTATTAAAATAAATTCCCACTGAAATTCTGTACAAAATCTAATGCAATCAGGGATGTATGTTTAGATTTATAGATATTTAGTAATTTCATTTTAAGATTTTAATATATGAATTACTAATTTAATTATTGTAATGTCTTGAATAAGTGGAAAAATTAAGTTCTTAATGTATACTAATTTTACAATAAATGTATATGGATAACATAGATGAAGAACAATTAAAGAGGATGTGTGCTAATACAATTGTTTCTTCTGTGGTCATGATAATAACTTGTCTTCTGAGAATGCATGCTAAGCACAAGAAATGTAATTGATGAATTGGTACTTTTAAATTTTGATGCAGGTGAATATTGATGGGAATGATCAATGAGTTCATAATTTGAACTTCATAAAATCTTCCGGTATGCATTTCTTTATTTCTTTTTATATGCTTGGGTGGATGGAGCCTATGATGCTCCTTCCAAGGCTTTGTTGCTTTCGGTTGATTTGGTGGATGCTTGTGATGCTCCTTATTTGGCTTTGTTGCTTTTGGTTAATTTGGTGGATGGAGTTTGTGATGCTCCTTTGGCTTGGTTTTGTTGCTGTCGATTGTAGCTTGTGATGCTCTTTGTTTGGCTTTGTTGGTTTTGGTTCATGGAGCTTGTGATGCTCGTTTGTTTTGGTTTTGTTGCTGTCGGTTGGAGCTTGTGATGCTCTTTATTTGGCTTTGTTGGTTTCGATTCATGAAGCTTATGATGCTCTTTGTTTGACTTTGTTGGTTTTGGTTCATGGAGCTTGTAATGCTCCTTTGGTTTGGTTTTGTTGCTGTCAGTTGGAGCTTGTGATGCTCTTTGTTTGGCTTTGTTGGTTTTCGTACATGAATCTTGTAATACTTCCTATTTGGCTTTGTTGCTTTCGGTTGATTTGGTGGATAAAGCTTGTGCTCAATGTTCATGGAGCTTGTGATGGACATATTTGGTTTTATTGGTTTCAGTTGGTTTGGTGGAGGGAGCTTGTGATGCTCCTTATTTGGTTTTGTTGGCTTGGTTGATGTAGCTTGTGATGCTCCTTGTAAATTATTGTCGTTACGATTGATGGAGCTTGTGATGCTCATTGTTTGATTTTGTTGGTTTCGGTTCATGGAGCTTGTGACACTCCATAGTTGATATTTGGCAATGATGGTTGTCTTTTACTGAGAATGCAATCTAACTTACATCATTTATTATGTTTAGATGAGGCAATCTATGATGAGAATACAACCTACATTGAATTGACAATGTCTAGGTGAGGCAATCCATCATTAGAATACAATCTACAATAAACCTGTAAGTTATAGGTTGGGCATTTAATTTTGGCAAAATGACTTATTCTTGAGCCATACAATATCAACTAGATTTGTAATGATAGTTTACTCAATTCCAATAAAATTTCCAATACAATATCAACAGTTTTTGTAAGTACAAATATATGACATGCGGTTTATAATAATTAAAATAATACAAAATATTACTACTTAAAGTGTAGAAAATTTTCAAACTAGCATTTATTTTTCGTCAAGTTTCAATTCTTTCTTCAGCCTCTTTGATTTCAAAAAATATTTATCTCTAAACATGTTTTCTTTGACAAATTGATTTCCTTGGTTGCTTATTTCTCCTACTTCATGAGCCCACTCAAAAAAATTGCATTCTTTATTTGGGTATTTTGCACACCACTAATAATACATCCCCTTATTTTTACCATTCTTGCACAATTTTATGAGTGTTTGGAGATTGCAATCGCATCAAACTTCAAAATTTTTAGGGCATTCTTTTGATATTATATTGCTGGAGGAGATGGAACTTGCAAACTATGAGGAATTTGATATTATTGTAAGAATGAGGGATATATTGGCACCATGAGCCCTCAATCCACATTTATAGCCTCTAAGGCCTTGGAACTAGCCATTGGAGTCATGATTATTTTTTCGGTTTGGAATTTTGGTAAATGGGTAAGGTTACCCCAACTTCCTACTTAATAATATTTTATCCACTAGTGAGTGTAAGTTTACCTATGGTGTTGTCATCCATTTATCCAAAAATTTCTCATTCCCAACCAAACAAAAGAATAAGAATCAGAGGGTTTCTATAAAGTTGGATTCTATATTTTTATGTTATAACACAAATATAGAAAGGTAAAAAAAGGGATTCCACAACATTCTATGACAACAAAAAATTATCCTTAAATTTTTTATAGATTAGGAAGGAATCTATAAAAAACAATCTTTTCCTAATCCTATTCTTGCTCACTATTGAACCAAGCACCCCCTATGCATCTAGATGAATTGACAGATTTAATTTCCCATGAAAACTTAATTGAAGAAACTATATTTTTAATTAGAAATACATAACTTTTCTGCCATTTTCTTCTTCTTTCCTCAACAATCTCAGATTTTACTCAAAGTTCAGAAGAAAATTATCAAGCAATTAGATAGGGTCGGTCCTGAGCATTCGGGGGCCCTAGGCAAAAAGTTGAACAAAAATCTTAAAGGGGTCCTCCTATATTCAAGATTTTTTTAAATAAACTATTGCACTCAAGTAACTTTAGGTCTGCCTACATATCAAGGGATGCTATAACTAACCCCAATGATTAAACACAATCTAGTTCTTCTAAGCTACCCACCCTAGCCAAAGGCCTACAAATCACACCCTAACACTCTCATTCCCAAAACAAGATCAATGAACTAATAGAAGTATCACTTATGACAGTGGAGGAGAGGTGGAATTCGACGGCGGAGGCGCCGACGGAGTCGCCGGAGGAGGTGCCGACGGAGTCGCCAGGAAGGAAGGTGCAGGACGGCAGACAGAGTCTCCAAAAGACGGTGAGGTCACATTGCCTTGCCGCTGGAGGAGGGCCGGAGGGAGTCGTGGATGGCGGCGCAGTGGAAGTCGATGGTGGAGGAGCGGATTGCGGACAGGGAGTCGGGAAGAAGAAGAGATGTCAGACTTCAAAGAGAGAGACGCTAGTGGTTATTGTCATTTGTGTATTTAAGAATTGGCATCGATTATAATGCTATTAGAACGCTCTGCTAAGATTTTGCCAAAAAATCCTCCTTACTTTCTATATATATATAATATATATATATATATAAATATAATTATATATATATATATAATAATATATATATATATATAATATACTATAATAATATATATATTATATATATATATATAATAATTATATATATATATAATATATATATATATATATATATATATATATATATATATATATAATATAATATAATATATATATATATAATAAAAATATATAATATATATATATATATATATATATATATATATATATATATAATGTTATAGAATTATTACATTGGGGCCCCTATTTTTTGGGGGCCCTAGGCACAGGCCTCTCCCGCCTACCCCTAGGGCAGGCCCTGAATTAGAGATCATAGTTTAAACTTATGAGAATTATGGGATCAAATAGCAAAGTCAATGATTTGAGGGACTAATTCCAAAATAGCTTAGAATAGATAATAGGGAAGTTTTAGGCTTGGTTATGTCTAATATCTCCATAAAAGTAATAAACCAATAAATGTAAATAAAAGAAATCCTCGTTGCCCCAAGGTCAGTCTCTTGATGCTAGTATATGATCTTCTTATATTATTTTTATTTTAACAAACACTCCCGCGTACATGAAAAATCTTTAATGAATTTTTTAGTCGTGAGAGCTAAGAAGTTAAATATCTTTAATATGTGATTTATCTCATTGCAATCAGTTCTTAAAGTTAAGCATACTCACAGTTTTATACATTCGTAAAAATAAGTCGAGACGACACGATCATTCCTTAAAAAGATGCTACTTTATTTTCTATTTTATAATAAAATCTGGATTGAAGTGTCATTGTCATGCAAACTTACTCCATCTGCAGATTAAATTCTCCACAAGTACTAACAATGATTATATAGAAGGAAGATAATAAATCATCAAACAATAAATTCAAATCACATTATAAACTGTAGAATTCAACTTAAGGCTTTGTCAAATGATTTAAAAGTCAAATATTGCATAAAGTGATCATTTCACAGAGATAGAGTACATTCAATAATTTCAGCAAAAAAAGTGGAGATAGGTAACTGAAGAATAAGGTACACTACTGGAAACAGGACTTTTAGCGACGGACAAATCCGTCGCTAAAGGCCGGAAATCCGTCGCCT
>NC_033797.1:50239764-50297076 GCF_001876935.1 Asparagus officinalis | reverse complement strand
GCCAGGCCGAGACACCCCAAGGGGTGTCCTCACCTTTTACCACCCCCCCTCTTAGTTTCCTATAAATAGGCCCCTTAGGCCTTCATTTCAAGGGGCTCCTGATTTTTGGTGGCTTTTGGTGACACCCCAGGGGTGTCTCGGCCTGGCCGAGACACCCCAAGGGGTGTCCTCACCTTTTACCACCCCCCCCCTCTTGGTTTCCTATAAATAGGCCCCTTAGGCCTTCATTTCAAGGGGCTCCTGATTTTTGGTGGCTTTTGGTGTTGGTTAATTTCAGGTCTTGAGCTTCTGCCTTGAGATCTGAAATTTAAGAGAGCCTAGGCGAAGCCCTGCCGGAGCGAGGAGTGAGCGAGCCGTCTACAGCAAAGGAGGAGTCTTTTTCTTCTTTCCCCTTCTCTTTTCCTTAGTGTTGCCCCTTAGCGGTGATACTAAGTAGAGCGAATATCTCGATTATCCAAGATAGGAGCTGTAAACTTCTAGATCTCACGCAGATCGACGAAGTTCTGCTTCTATATCCCTTCGCGGATAGACGAAGCTCTGTCCGATATTTCTGGATCAGAAGTTTCTAGATCAACGAAACTCTGTCCGATTTATCCGGCAACATCCCCGTCACAGGCCAAAGACCCACGCAAGCAAGAGATGACAAACAGCTCTTGCGTTTGTTTGAAAGGAGTTGCATTTATTTTGTTTTCATTGTGTATCGGTCTTATAAAAAGACTATCTTTTTATTTCATTGTAACGATCAAAGTTGTAATGAATGCATCAATGAATACAGCGACTTTTTCCGCAAACAGAGTCCTTGTGACACGAACTCATTCGTTCGTTTCTGCTTTGAAGGAGGAGTTAGTCACGTACCGTTGTTGCTCCAGGCGCTGTCTCGATTTGAGATCTTCGTTGTAACGGACCCCGTCCATAGGCTCCAAAGCCTTGGCCATCTGACGAGCAAGGTGTTGACGCCGTCTTTGGCGTGTTCTCTTTGATACCGCTGGAGCACCTTCATTAGCCATCTTCTTGGCGGAGGAGAAGCCCAGATCTGCAGATCTCTGCCTCACCTGATGGCACGCGCGAGGACGCCACGTGGTGCGAGCTCGTCCTCAGCATCGATCTGGCAAGGGGCTGTTGGGTCTTATTGACCGAGGGTCCCCGAACGAACCTGGAAGTAGGATTGCTTCCCTGCGCGCTGCTTGCGAGAGGTGGAATGGAGGGGATTGGAGAAGGCTACTCTTCGAACTTCTGCTTGATCCGAACTCAGTATTCGTCTCATTCATTCACCGCGGATCCTTGATGCGCTTTGCGTCCACGACCCGGCGTCCGTATGGTTTGCGCATTCCGTGCGCTCCCCTACTGGGCGTCCCAGTTGTTTCGGAAAAAGTTGCCTTCATCCCATGATTTCAGTAACTAAACGTTGATATACTCAACCGAAGTTCAGAATCTAACAAAAGAAAAAAATTACAACTTTTCGAAAATAACACAAGATCCTGAATTTTCCTCGGTCTTCTTGCTTGCCGTGGGTCTTTGCCCTTGGCCCTGGGGACTGATATTCCGGACCCACCATGCCCACTCAAATCCATGCTCTCCGAGTAACACATCGGCTCCAGCCCTTCGTCTATTTGCGTGAATCTAGAAGCTTTAAGCCGTCTATCTCGCTAGGAGATTATGAGCTCTTCTTAGTATTAACGCCCAAGGCGCTGAATACTTAAGATCCGACGGGTGGATGAAGGAATCCTGATTGAAAGACCTCTCTCTCTTGTGAATTGCACCGACCCACTCTCACTGCCCAGCAGGCTTCGCCAAGCTCTCCAAAAATCCTCCCTTCAAAGCAAGGCCCAAGGCGGCCTAGTTATAGTGTTGAGGAGGCCTATAGGGGTAGTATTTTTATTTGCGGGGGTTCCTTTGTGGGCCTAGACACCCCCTGGTGGTCTCGCTGGCGAACACCCCAAGGGTGTCTCGGCCATGGCCGAGACACCCCTGGGGTGTCTAGGCTTTTCCTAGACACCCCCGGGGTGTTTCGACCTCCCGAGACTCCGTTTGAGGTGATTCGGTTGTTTTCCCTGTAAATTCTTCGTCCGAACTCGGATTTGAGTGATTCCGGGTGCGTTGGATGCTTGACGAAGAGTTCGATCTGCTCTGGTGGTTGGATTATCTGTAGAGTGGTCGAGGCACGAAGGGCGTTGTCCTTTTTGTGAACAGTGCCGGGTTCCCGATTGGTTCGGGTCTTCGTTGTTCCGAAATCCTATCAGCTCACGTAGTTCGTCGATTCACTTCAATCGTTCATCGATGTCAATTGGACTCCTGTGGATCGGATAGTGACGTGCATCGTCGCTCTTTAACACTGAACCGTTCGTGGAGACCTATAGGCAATTTTCGATGCCTACAATTACATTATCTCGTATCATTAGTTATTATTCTTTTATAACTAATATAAAAGATAATTCTAAATAGCGTTGTGGTTATGTATGGTATTTACTCATGGGTTGTTTATATTGCATTTGCATATTTGTTGTTTGTTTGCTTCACTTTTTATATGAATTATTTTGTCATTTGTGGCAATATACATTGTATAAGCATGTTGTTTTTCAGTATTTATTTATGGTATTATTAGATTTTTATGTCCTTTTATTGTGTCATTGTTTGTTGTTCATTCTCTATTCATTATTTTTGGTCACTTTGTGTTGTGTTTTACTTTTTCATTCTTTTTATAATTACTATTCTCTTTTTTATTATAGTGTATTCACGTATATTATTATATTTACGATATATATTTCTATTAATTTATAGTCATTCATCATTTCCAGTATCAACTTTGTCTAATCGTGTTCTGTTTCATGTGTTATCAGTGTTTATGTTCACATGTCATCAATTATTCATGGTATGTTTATCTAAAATATATAGGTGTTTCTATTATACGAATTTATGCTTAATGTATTTATATGATTTTGACAATTATGCAATATATTGTTACATTTGAATTAATTTTATACAGTAATGATTATTATTGTTGTATCTTGTTTATATTTATTTTTTTTACCTTATGACTATTACTAATATTTCTTATTTATCATATTATTTATCGAATATAATTATGTCCTTTTTAATATGTTTTATATAATATGTTTATTTTGAACCACTTGTTAGCTCTTATGTCTATTTTATCATATAATATTTTTGTGACTGTCTTCATCATAATTTATCTTGTTAGCATGATTAGTACTATAAGTGTTCAGACTTTTATATGCTTATTATTATGTACTAGTGTGAACATCGTGCAAAGCATGTCATATTTTTCCCTGCTACAGTAATACCGATTTTAACTACTACGATGATTTTTATTTGCTACAGTATCCCGCTTCTGCTACGGTATTCCCATGTGCTATACAGTAAATTTTTTTCAAAAAAAGCCACAATGTCCAGTTTCATGTTTGCTACTGTAATAATACTACAGTAAAATGCTATTGTAGCATTTACTATAGCATGAATAGTAAATCTTGGGTTCTCCCATTTGTATAGAGGAGTAGATGTGTTTTCATTTTTAACGCTTATTATACATGATGATTATATTTGCTATACACATCATATGTTTCTGAATCTTGTTTATCTTTTTTCTTTGATATCTTTTGTTTTATGCTTTAATTTTATTTATGTTTCTTTGAACCTGTCTATGATTTTGCATTATTTACCTTGTGCTATATAACTATTTGTATGCTAATAATTATTGTGTATCATTTCATTCTGCTATTGATTATTATTATGATTTGTCTCTGTTTATTTGTCTATATGTATTGATGTGTTACTATCTATGTTTATTTCTTTTACTTAATGCTATTTCAATTGTGATTATATATGTTCTGTATACCTTATTATAATCCTTATTGTCCTTCTGTCTGATTTGTTCTGTATTCTTGTCTTATATCTTGTGCTTCTAGTAATATATGTGCTTCATTTGTTTATGACTATTTGAATATTGATATTTATTTATTTGTATATATGTATTTTTATACTTTCACTGTTTATTATCATCATGTTCTATCCTTATTGTTTGTTCTTGTTTGATTATTATATCTATGCTTTTTTACGTGCATTAATATTTTTGACTACTTTAAACATATGTTGTTATAATACTATCTTTGAACCTTTTTAACATAATTACAAATTTTTTGGAATTTTTGTCTTATATGTCTTATTTGGTTGAATGTGATTTGTTGATTGCATTCATGTGTTTTGTTTGTAATTATACTTCTTTGTACATCTTGAATGTCTATTCTACTAACTGATTGTATGATATTTCTATTGTGATTTGATATTTTTTATTATTTTTATGTCTCTTTATGTTGTCTATTATGTTTGTTTAAACTATATGTATGTTTGAATCTTTACTATTTTGTTTTGCTTACATACTCTTCAAATGTTTCTTTTGCTTTTGCTTGTATATGATTCATCTGTTATTTGTATTGTGTTTTATGTTTTTGTGTTTTATCATGTTTATCATCTGCTTACGTATGAGTGATTTATATTTTGTTGAGATCTTTTTGTCTTTTATCTTCTTTTAGTTATTTATATTGTTTAGTTGATATGTTTTATCATATATTCTAGTGGTTGATAATTGTTTGAATTATGTATTTATATTTCATATCATATTTTGTATGCTATATATTTGTTATAGTTTGCCATTTCTGTGTTATTGATTATATTTTAACACTGTGATGTGTTGTCTTATGATACTATATCAATAATATCATGTTGACATTATGTTTTTCTATGATTGTATATTTGATGTTGACTTCTTTGCTATTATGCTATGTTTGACTGATACTTATATTTTTGTCTGTGCCTAGATGTTTGTGTTATTTTATAATTTGATACGTATCAACTAGTTTATTTATAATATACATGCTTTTTTATGCCTGTGTAATCTTTTTCAAATATATGTTCACTCTGTTTATGTTAATCTTACCTCATTCTTATTATTTATACTACTTACCAGACTTTCTTATGACCTTGATTTGCTTTATATGTTTGCATTGACTGTTCACTTCTGATTATTATTATTACTCTGATATATACACACCGTGAATGAACGTGATACTTTGTGTGCTGTATCTTTCTTTTGAATTATTCTCTATTGTGTCTTGTATAACTTATAATATATTATGTCACACACATACATATCCTTGTATAACTTATAATATATTATGTCACACACATACATATCTATTTTCTCATTCAACATTTGCTCACACATTTGTCATGATGTGTTATGACCTTATGCACACATACATATCTATTTTCTCATTCAACATTTGCTCACACATTTGTCATGATGTGTTATGACCTTATGTTACATATATTCCCTTGATGATTGCAAGCTTTTTTACTTGTGTGTTATCATTATTCCTGCTTATTTTATATCCTCTGACTATACATTATTGATCTATACTATATACCTTTTACTATTAACTGTTATCATCATATTCTGCTTGTTTGGCTTTGTATTTGACTTGTCCATATAACTTATATTTGATATTGATGTCTAATGTATTCTCATAACATGTTTCATGCCTTATATATATAATTTATGAATTTACATTCACATTTTCTCATCTTCTTCATTTAAAGAATATTATATCTGAATGATGCTTTGTATAGATTGTTTTTATTGCTTTTCTATCTGTGTACTATATTTTTTATTAACTCTATATGATTAAATATTATTTTGTGTCTATTGTGATAACTTAATGTTTTTATTATAGCGAATTGTATATTTACATTCATATATCTCTAGTGTTTTTATTATAATGAATTGTATAATTATATTGTGATAACTTAGTGTTTGTGTGTCTGTATTTTGATTGTGTTTGACTAACTATAATTTTCTCACACTCTGCTTATGGATATACAATTTATTTTAAATTCTTCTCTATATGTGTTGAATTGAGTCTCTCGTTCCATATCTCTATCATTGGGTCTTTGTGCATCACACTTATTTTAATTCCAAGGACGGAATTTGTTTTAAGGGGGGTAGAATATAATGACCATAAATTTTTCGATATTGATTTGAATAATTTCTCTGGTATTTTAAATATTAAATTATTATTTTTGAAAAGAGTATATTTTTTCCTTGTTACCTGTAAACAATCTGCCTCTCTCTCTCTAATCTCTCATCTCTCCTCCCTACCCCCACTTCCCTAAATCCCTCCTCAATTTCTGCTTCCCCCTCCCTCATGTTTCCCCCTCTCCTCCTCAAAAGAACCTCCACTTACTCTCTCCTCTCATCAGCTCTCTCTCTCTCTCTCTCTCTCTCTCCTCTCTCTCTCTCTCTCTCATCTCTCCACTCAACCCAACTCAGCCACGCCCCCTCAGTCTAACACGCGTCACCGTTTCCATCATGGCCTCATTCCTACCGCCCCAAGCCCTAAGCTCCCAGCTTTGCCACCTCCTCGCCCCCTCCCCTCTCGCGACCCTGCCAGCTTTCTCCCTGACGCCCTCAACTTCCTCAGCAGTGTCCAGTTCTCTTCTCTTCCTCTTCTCATTGCCGCCCAGCTCGCCTCCCTACACTCGCTGCAGCTGCCCCTTCTATAACTCCAGCTACCCGACCATGCCGCACTCTTTTGCTCCTGCCGTTCCTCCTCCTGCTCCCTCCTCACCACACGCCCTCAACTCCTCCAACCGCCGCCTCAGCAAACGCCCAGGCGGCCGGTTACTCTACTCCGCCTCTTCCACTCCAGCCTCCCCACACCATCGCCTCTCCTCTCCAGCCCCAGCTTCCTCCTTCTCACTCAACGCTCCCCTCACTCACAACACAGCTCACCCCCTATCATCACTCCTCAGCTTACGCGTGACAGCCCTGCAGCCTCTTCCCTCCGGCTGCCTCATCCACCATGCCAAACCACCTATTTCCACTTCGTCGTCGCCGCACACAGCACGATGCTAACCCATCGCACCTTTGTAGCAGTTGCTCCAGCAGCCTCCGCCGCTCTCCTCAAGCTCTTTGCAGCGCCGTCGACGCGGTCAGCACACCGTCGGCACGGTTAGCAGCGCTCCTCACCGTCGCTGTCCCGTCCACTGGCCCCTTGGCCTCGCTGGCAAGATCCCGTTTCTTATTGACTCGTCATTACAATTTTAGATCTGTTATGAATTATCTTCTTATATTAGATTGGGATATAATTATCTGTGTGGGTTTTGTTTGATGAATAATATTAATTAATAATAATAAATAATATACCGTAAGGAAAATAACTTATTTTGCAAAAGGGTTATTTTAAGTAAATAAATTTATTATTTTAGAAGATTATTTTAGAACAATTTTATGATTTATAATTCTTAGATTTAATTATGTGATATGCCATGATATTATTGTACATGATCAGTTACATTATTATTTCTTATTGTGATTGAGGACCGTTAGTAGTTCATGACCTTAGTGGCCTTGTACAAGACCTAGAGACATGTGTATGTTGACTTAGAAAAACAAGAAGAGTTGGGGTGGGAAAGTCTTGGTTCATGTGATCGGATGTGGCTGTTGATGTATCTTCCAGGCTCGCACCAGTGAATTTGTGTAGTCACTGGAGTTGGTTTGTTGGACAAAAGTAAATTCGTGTAGTCACTTTGGTCAGTAAATTTGTGTAGTCACCCGAGTTTTACTTGAGTTCGGACCAGACCGAAATCGGATTGTGTGTGGTCCTCTGACCGGTTTGTGAACAGTCAGTTATCCGATAATATGAACGTTGACTCTATGTGAGATATGGACTAGTAACCTGTTATAGGATGGTTAGTTACATGACCTCGTTACTTAGATAATTATATATTCTTGTGAGATGTGGACCAGTTATATATCTTTTCATACATAGATTGAGATTGATATTTAATTATCTACAATTTGAGACATATGGTATATATATGAGAGTTTTCTTGTTTGGATTATTTCACTCGACGTACTACGTCTCGTGTTGTAGATTTTTAAGTATTAATTCCATCTAGTTGTATGACCTAGTTACTTGCATGATTACTCTAATCGTTATATTCTAGTAGTGGATTGCATTTAGATTATTAGAATTCTAGTACCATGCTTCTATTATTATTACTGTTATTGCATCGGTTGTACGACCATTTCTATTCTTCCTTGTGAGATCTTACCGTGTGCCATGCACGCTGACGTACTTCTTTTCTCTTGGAATAGACGTCAGATTTAGAGGGCGGACAGGTTCAGTTCGGAGTCGTACAAGAGTTAGAGTATCCTCCGCAGGAAGGCCTTACGGACGGAGTAGAAGAACACGTCAAAGCTTAGTTATCTCTTTTGTTTAGTTGATGACCCTATTTTACTTTTGTAGTACTTTCCATTTCCACCTGATCGATGTATTTTATATCTTTCCAGCATTTCATTCAGATAGTTTTGTCTAAGGGCATGTTTGGCCCGAATATTATGTTTGAATGATATTTCAGTTGTGATATGTATCTTTTGGTTCTGAGTTGTTTATTATATTCTTTCTACTGTGATCAGGGATTTGTGACTTCGTATTATATTGCTCGACGCTTAGCGTATTAGATTGAGTAGAATGATCAAGTACTTATTTCTCCTCAGTCTAATATGTCGCGGGCTTATTCACATTCCGATTCCCTGTTATTTTGGGAAGTTGGGCGTGACACTTGACCTATTTCTTCCTTCTTGCTAGAGGAATGAGACTTGAGTGGTGGAGAAATGGTGGATGGAGGTGTTGGGGCTGTGGTGTTAGCTGGCTGGGGGAGGGGCTGTGGTGTTAGCTAGCACATGTGCTTAGGTTTCTTGAAATAGTACAAATAATGAGGGCTTTTGTGTAAAACTCCCCCTTTCTATTATCGCAAACAAAAAATTGTTTAAAATACAATTATATATAGTTTTAGAATGGTATAATGATATTTTGGAATAAATTTTAACTAGGGTTTAAGCCATAATTAATTATGGTTCATACTAACAATTATTTGTGAACAAAATAAATTAGATTAATGACCTTAATGAAGACACAGTCAAAGTAATATTCTCGTGTCATTGTAAAGCGTGTGTTGAAATTACCAATTATAAGGCTTGGTACCGGTGTGGGTAACGGTATCTGGTCATCGAAATGAAGAAGATTGAGATATTACACCGACAAAGCAAGGGTACAATTAGTGTAGGACACTCTCTGGCAAAGAGATGCAAATTTGCAACTGTTAAAGGATATCCTCTACAAAGCAAGGGATGCAATGAAGAGGTATGCCCACAAGAAGCGACGGGACAAAGAGTTCAATGTTGATGACATTTCTTCTTCGCTTTAGACAAACTTCTAGGGGTTGTAGGAAGATCTAGAAGCTAGCGACTTGGTTTTATGGACCCTATGTCGTTGAAGCTTAGGTGGGCAGCGTAGCATACAAATTTTATCTTCCAAGTGAATCAAAAGTGCACTTAGTATTTCATACATCCCAGCAACTGACATACCAAAACTTTGGGAAGAAGCAAAGCCTATTCCTGAAAAGATTCTAGACCTATAGCTTAAGATGCTGGCAAGCAAGGGGTGGTGGTGTATGTTCTAACCAAGCGGCGAGGAGGTGAAGAAACTAAGGCTTCATGGGAGGAACACTACCATTTATCGCCAAATATCCTTCTTTGGTCTCGAGTAAGAGCCCATTGCAGACGGAGAATTGTTAGGGGTCTTAGCTGGCCGATAATCTTGGCGATAGTGGAATTAAGCAACCAACAAATTAGTGACGATGTAGGTAGTTCAGATAAGTTGTTCGTCTTTCAATAGTAGATCTGTAGATGTACCAGGCGTATAATGACTAAGAGAGGAAATTGTAAGAACAAACATTATGATTAATCCAATCTAATTTCTCTTAAACTTCTTCTCTCATTCTTCCTCCTCTTCTTTCACTATTCTATCCTTTTTCCCCTCATGTTTCTTCTTAATTGACCTTTGTAGGAATATGAGGTCGTGCACGAAGAGTCATGCACGAAGATGTGCTTGATTTCCATTCGAGCAAACTTGTTACCATGACATCCTCGTCATGGTCGTCACCATCCATGTTAATCAAACAAGATAAATCATCAATACCGACAACATTTAAGATATTCCTTTTTGGACCCAAAATTCATAGCAAATTCATGGGACCAACTATGAGATAGAGTGATGCGTGTCTTTTTTTTTGTGATTCTAATCAAGATCAATGGCTACTATAGATACACCTCACATGTCTCATAATTAGTCCCATGATTTTGGTCTAAAATTAATTTCTCCATCCATGTGTAACAACCTTTCCACTTTTATCTATTGGCAAGCAATCTTCACATTTTTATCAAACTTTAGCCTTCTACCCATGAAAAGCTCTAGGGTGCACAAGAAACAACTCATATAGCAGTGGGGCTAAGAGAATTTCAATATAAAGTCATAGATGAAAGAAAAAGCTCCTTGGACAACCATAGCCTGCGTTCAAATGAACCCAACTGTCCCCCTGATCACCATCGCCCTCATTACTTTTTGCACCCTCCTAAAATCAAAGCTATTGGGCTGTCAAAGAAACGACTTCAAACACTAGTTGGTCAAACATAATTTTCCTAGTAAAAAAGAAAAAGAATATTTTCACATAAACCTCCTGATCTTAGGGGTCTATTGTATATTACCCCCATGAACTTTGTTTGTGCCACATTACTTGAACTTTGGGGGTGTTTCATAATAGCTCTTGACCTTTAACCTTTATCTCGCTTGACCACCTTGCGTTTAACTTAGAAAAAAAGAAAGGGGAAAAAAACTGTCATTTATCACATACCTCTTCCCCTAAATTTCGGGTTTTTTATTCTCTCAAAAAAATGTTGGTTATTTGCAAAAGTATATGTACCGAGTTTGATCAAAAGTTCACAATTAAAGGGGCCTCTTGTGAAACACTCCAAAGACTAGAGATTTATGTGAGCTAAACAAAATTTAGAAGGGTTACATGATACACACCCAAAAGTTGACGAGGGTTTTGTGAATTAAAAGACGGTCACCGATAAAAGAACAAAAACCTTTTTAACACCACAAGTGCGGATTCAAATGAATCAATTCCCTCTCATTAATAGCCCCCTCCAAACATTCCGCGCCCTCCTAAAATCCTGCATCTCCGGCCGCAACCTCGTCTCCGGCGCTGCCCTGCACGCCCTCTACATCAAGTCCTTCGTTCCCCAGTCCACCTACGTCTCCAACCACTTCGTCCTCCTCTACTCCAATTGCAACTCCCTCTCTCTCGCCAACCAACTGTTCGACGAAATCCCCCACCCAAATGTTTTTTCCTACAACGTCCTCCTCAACGCCCATGCTCGCCTCTCCACCTCAGGAGATTCTTTGACCGCTCTCTTTCGTCGAATCCCGGACCCTGATGTTGTCTCCTACAACACCCTTCTCTCTGCTTTTGCGGTCGGTGGTTGGAGCGACAATGCGGTTGATTTGTTCAATGAAATGAGGAAAAGGGATTTGGATTGTGATGGGTTCACGTTGTCATCAGTGATATCGAGTTTGAATGGCAGTGGGGTCGAGCAATTTCATGGGTTGGTGATGGTTTCAGGTTTGGATGTGTATGTGTCTGTTGGGAACGTGTTAATGAGCTCTTATAGCAAAATGGGAATGTTGATGGAGGCTGAGAGAGTGTTTGAAGGGATGGGCAATGAGAAGAGAGATGGAGTTTCTTGGAATTGTATGATTGTGGCTTACGGGCAGCATCGTGAAGGATTGAAGGCTTTGAGCTTGTTTCAGGTACTCATGGAAGAAATGAAAATTTTTCCCATTTCACTTATTTTTAAGGGTTACTTGCAGGTTAGAACCCCCGCAGTTGTATTGTTGTAGATCGAGCCCCTAAGTGCAAATTTTCGGACATGTCCAATATAGTGGTATATCGAATCTAGACAATCCATTACTCATATTTTCTACAGTTACAGTCGTTGATAAATGTTTTTAGACCTCAAAGAACCTTTCATCTTAATGTGGAATGAGTTTTGGTAGGTTTCATCATTTCTTCATGTTGAAATCTGTCAAATTGTTTGTTTAGTTTATGCTTGTTCTTCCAGGAAATGGTCCATAGCGGCTTTGACATTGACATGTTCACCCTAGCGAGTTTGTTGACAGCATTTACGAGTGTGAAAGATATAAGGGGTGGTGCCCAGTTCCATGCCCAACTAATCAAAACCTCGTTTGAGCGCAATTCTCATGTAGGCAGCAGTTTAATCGATCTCTACTCCAAATCTCGTGAAATTCTCAATGCTAAGAAGGTGTTTGAAGAAGTAAACGAACCAGATTTGGTCGTTTGGAATACAATGATCTCGGGCTACTCTTTAAATGGTGAATTCTCTGAGGAGGGTCTTCATTGCTTTATACAGATGCAACGAGCTGGGTTTAAACCTGATGATTGCACTTTTGTTTGTGCCATCAGTGCATGCTCGAACCTCTCATCTCCATCACAAGGACAACAATTGCACAATTTAGCAATGAAGACAAAGTTCCCTAGCAGTCTGATAGCAGTTAACAATGCTTTGATTTCTATGTACTCAAAGTGTGGAAAACTCAATGATGCTGAGAAGATCTTCAGTAGGATGCCAGAGCGTAACACTGTCTCATTCAATTCTATGATTGCTGGTTATGCTCAGCATGGGCTTGGAAATGAAGCATTGGATCTGTTTCAAGAAATGCTTGAATTGAAGAACTCTCCTACAAGCATCACATTCATCTCGGTGCTCTCAGCTTGTGCCCACACTGGGCGAATCGACGAAGGCTTGGGCTACTTCAATTCAATGAAAAATATATATGGCATTGAGCCGGAGGAGGAACATTATTCTTGTGCTATTGATCTCCTAGCTCGTGCTGGGATGTTTCTGGAAGCTGAGGAGCTGATCAACTCAATGCCGTTTGACCTAGATACAATCGGTTGGGCTGCATTGCTCGGTGCATGTAGGACTCATGGTAATCTCAAATTGGGTGCTAAGGCAGCAGAGGAGCTTCTCAAGCTTGAACCCTCAAATGCTGCTGCATATGCAATGCTCTCAAATTTGTATGCCACAAAAGGGAAATGGGATGAGGTTGCTTCAGTTAGAAAGCTGATGAAAGACAGAGGAGTACAGAAAAAACCTGGATGTAGTTGGATCGAATTGAATAGAAAGGTCCACATATTTGTTGCTGATGATGTTTCTCACCCAAAGATAAAGGAGGTTTATATGTTCTTGGAGGAGATTGTGGAGAAAATGAAGGCAGCCGGGTATGTGCCTGATCTTAGGTGGGCAATGGCCAAGGATGATTCTAGAGAGGGGGAGCTGAGACTAGAGCATCATAGCGAGAAGCTTGCGGTCGCTTTTGGGTTGATTAGTACTCGAGATGGGGAACCGATATTGGTTGTGAAGAACCTTAGGATATGTGGTGATTGCCACACTGCGATTAAGTTTATTTCCAGGATAACAGGGAGGGAGATTACAGTGAGGGATGCACATAGATATCATTGTTTCAGGGAGGGGAGTTGTTCTTGTGGGGATTATTGGTGATTGCCTCAAATTACAGTGACACAACTAATCGTCATTTAATAATCTTGACTGAATTCTTCATGATACGTATTGAATGTTCGAAAAATGGTGAGCAAAGGTCATGAAGGTATGATCGCACTACTGAAACACTTATCGGAAAGTTGCTGAATTATTCGGACTTGTTTTATAGTCATAACTATTCTCCAAGTTTTTGATTAAGTTACTGATGGAAATTTTCTTGATCAGCACTCAAGATGAGATGGATAAATGAAATTTAGTGTTGGCTATCATCTCTAGCGTCATCAAAGGTTGAGAAGACAGATGAAATAACACTGCCATTTTCAACAGGTACACTCAGTGTATATGTTCACATTCGTTGGGCAAATATTTCTTACATGTTCATCATTCATCTGATGTTAAATTTTATTGAGTGGCTTTGTGGCACACTATGAGTAGGACGAATATAGTTGTTTTGTTCCTTATAAAAGAAATACAGGTTTATTTATTCAATAATTTGTCAATTCATACTGAACTAATTATCAAAGGTCATGCTATTCTTTAGAATTATGTTTCAGGGTTTTATCTTTAATAGGGTTTCGCCATTTTATTAAAGCAAGAATAAACTCCTTTTATTGTATATGCTGTGACGCCCCTGTTTTCACACATGACTGCAGTCCAAAGTGAACCCAAAGATGTCAAACCGGCCATGCACCCAACACTGTGCATAAACACGTTTCACTGTCACCATTAATATCATTCTAGCAGATGTCAAATGCAAAGAAGTTAGGGTACAAGCAGATATAATAAAGATGAGACTACAATGAACATAATGTAGAGAAGAGATATTCAATAGTAACTGTAATTATGTCCCAACATAAGAAAGAAAAATACATCTGATAAACTGAAATAAGAACAATGAGTCTCTAACGCATAAGAGTCAACTGAATAGTACATAGACACTTAGCCTCCAAAGTAAAATACATCTCTAAAAGATTAAAATCATAAATAGTCTAATGTGCAGCACTAACTAGTTACCTATAAATGACGATAAACTATGCCGAGTCTCTGTCAATTTGCGGCTTTCCAGATCCCTGACCCGCTACCTGAAAAAGATGGAATCAACGAGCGTTAGAGCGCTAGCAAGAACATCTCTACCGCCAATACTAGTCATAGCACGTAATATATAAATTATACACCCTGTACTAAGAGGAGTTAAGATTTAGAAACCCACAACACGAGATGAGTACATCGAGCGAATAATCCAAACAAGAAAACCCTCATGTATATACCACTAGTATAGTGCACGTGCGTTGCACATGAAATTGTATTTGTTTGTTGTTCTAAATTTTTTAATTATATAAGAACTTATCTAACACAACGGATAATTAAAATTGTTATCCTTGTCATGTATAAATATATATTAGATTGTTCACTCATAAAGATAACTACAAATGAACCACAAATATAAAAAGGCTTAATTGATTTTAAATATTTTGATAGGTTTAATAGTAAATTTAACAAATAGTAAGAGTTAAAGTGTATTAAAATTAGCATTGCATGAGAGTTTTTGAGGGAGAATTATCATGTTTGCATGACCGAGGGTACCTGATGAGAGCCCCAAATTACTTCACACCACTAACGAATCAAGTAGTGTTAAGCCTCTACACAATCACCGACAAATCAAGCAAAATACGTAGCCCAAGGACGCCAATATCCTCTTTAGACTTCATTTCCTTCAGCATGTAACTTCTTATAACTATGCATCACTCGAGCATTATTACCCCTAAGCACCGATGGCTCTAGAATCAGTACTAAAATTACAATTTATAGAAACTTCAGGGTATTTAAGTGAATCTAGATACAACTGAGGGTCTATATGTGCACGATATGTGAAACCATGGGCGAATTTAGATTCTTGAGTTGAGTTGTTGTTGCACCCCCATAAATTTATAAATTGCATATAAGCCCTAGTAACATTTATAAGATTCCCCATTCGCCCTCCATAAACTTTAAAAGTGCACCATAACCTATATCAAAACCCATTTAAAGAATTCCGAGCAATAGTTAATTTAGGGGAAGTTGGAAAAATTTAGAAAAATCTCAGTTATTCGGTCATATAAAACCATCTCAGGAAACAAAAATAAGAACTAATTTAAAACTAATAAATAATTTGCAATAATTTTTATTAAAAAAAAGTAAAAAACTCACCATAAAATGGACGTTGTCCTCACTTCGAATTTAGTTCATCTCTAATTTGGTGGTAATTAGAGAGGATCCAATTATTCGAGTCATTAACTTTCGTTTTAATTCAAGGGCCGATCATAGGCATCATTTGTAGAAATTAACAATTATGTATTTTAAGGTAATATCTTAGGCATAAGTTGTATAAATTGGAACTTTTGTTTTAATTAATGTTTTTTCTTTTGCACTATTGTCATATTGGTTTTCACAATAGGGGATTTTAATAGAAAAGTGGTTTTCAAAACAATAGCAGAAAACCTACGTGCCGTAATCTCATCCATTGAAATCCAAATATATGATAAATATTGAGATTATTGGAGAAAATCCAGATCCCCCTAATTGGAGAGGAGTCAAACCTCTACTCTAATTATCATCCTGGAGAGAATTCAGATTCCCTCACTTAGAAAGCTGGGAATCGTTAGTAGTCTCTTTCTAGCTTCTACGTACTATATATTGACATATGTGTATACATAAAAATACACATACATTGATATGTGGCAAGAAATGAAAGAAAAAATACATAAAAATAGAGAATGAAGAATTAAAGATTTTGACCCGCTTGGATACCTCCAAAGCTAGTGCCTTCCTTCTGACCTCACTTTTTCAGCAGCGCACCCATTTATCGATAAAATTAAACTTATTTACTGGATTCCAATAATCTAAACCAAGAAATGAGATTTTTTTTTCTAATAAACCTTCACTCAAGAAAAAGGATAAATTTTACCTATTGGGTGAATTAATTAAACTTCATGGTACGTTGCTTGAAAATCTTAATTTTAGTATAAGAATCTCGAACATCTTGCCCCCTTTTGACAAATAAGTTGTTATAAACTGAAATATCAATACGTGCGTTATATTATGCATCTTTATTCGGTTTGCATGTTACTGGAAAAACATGTATGTATTTATTATTTTTAACAATAAGTTGTTATAAACTGAAAGAATTATAACACACATCCATATCTATTGATTACAGAGTAAATGTCTGCAAAAGAATCCGAACACCTTGTTGCCTTAGGAATTTTACGCTTACGCATGATATACTTGATATATTATAATAATTGTTAACATATTGCTAAGTATTTATTGTTTATTAACATTAAATGTTTAATATTCCTATTAATCTAATTATAAATATTTATTTTTTATTATCATTTCTTTAGTACATGTTAATAGATATTATTATATTGAGTTATTATTATATAATAAGAGATAAGGAGTTTAATTGAATTAATTTTCTAATGGCAGTGAATACGAATTGGAGGTGTATTTATTACATTTAATTTAATTGGTGCTTATGAAAAAGATTTAAAGCGGTATGGTTTATGTATGTATGTGTTTTATGTATTCATATATGTGTTTTTATGTATGCATGTATGTGTTTTAGCAAGACTTGGAGGGTATTTTCGAAAGAAATGTTTTAATATGGCAACACACTTTTATAATAGTATTAGATGTATCTCAAATTGTGAGTCGCTAAATATCAACTCAAAATCCTATGAACAAGTAATACAGAAATACATCATCAACATCTCATCCAGGACATGCCATGCATGTCAATCATAGTATCTCACACTACCCTCGGGTAGTGGCACGGAAATAAATATACAACCCTGTGAAATCCTCGTTAAAAGTGTGTACTGTCACATACGAATGCCACAATGTTGGACTACGTCCACAAACAGTACTCGCCTGAGTCCTAGGCGTCCCAAAGATGTAGAGTGTAGTCTTCATAGTTCATACGACTCATGGACTAACGCACTCGGAGTGCTGTCGCCTGCAATATTATGCGGTGCACGGACAAACGCACTCAACCACCTAAACAAAGATGCACCACGGAGTGTAGTCGCCCGTAATCTCTTGCGGTGCACAGACTAATGCACTAAGAGTGTAGTCACCCGCGTTCTCATGCGATGCATGGACTAACGCACTCAAGCATTCAAAACTATTGTAAATCGAAACAATCGTCACTCCCTATCGTGACAAACACAAATTATTAGACTACGCACTCCCAAAGGCCCGTGCGTGCTCAAACCCAAAATGTAGACTCACATGGTCACGCATGTGTATCGACGTGCAGCTCGTACTTCGTGTTTACGATCAAACGTGCATGGAAGACCAACATATGCAGAACAACACCAGATCAGTCGATCCCCTTGAGGATCAATCGACTGACATTCGATCAGTCGATTGATATCTCATTAGTCGACCGAGCGGCGAATGTGCACAACTAACAAGTCTCGATCGTTTAACAACAATTCCGATGGTGAACAGTGACTTTTGCGTTTTAATCATCTAGATCATGTCTTTTCTTGATTTAGGGATTTGATCTAAAGTTCTATTTATCAATTTAGGGTTTAATCCATCAAAATTAAAATTAATTCGGATGAGATTGGAAAGAGACGAACTTGCCTTTAGAAGAGGTTTTGATCTCTCAAACGGTTGATTCGTACGAAATTCCTTCACAAAAGTTGTAGATCTCGCCTTCCTCTAGAATTTTGCTTCACAAATTTTTTTTCAAATTCTAACTCGGATGAGATTGGAAAGAGACGAACTTGCCTTTAGAAGAGGTTTTGATCTCTCAAACGGTTGATTCGTACGAAATTCCTTCACAAAAGTTGTAGATCTCGCCTTCCTCTAGAATTTTGCTTCACAAATTTTTTTTCAAATTCTAACTAGACATTCTTTTAAATTCAAAGTTCAACTCTTCTAATGCCATAGCTATGTCACATTGCATATAGAAAGATTCACTTTCGGCCTCGGATATTACCTCTTGTTCATTTGCCATGAAACAAACATTTGGGTCATGAAGAGCAAATTTGGCTCCTTCTTCATCACTATCCGAGTCACTTGGTTCGGATTCTTCCCATCCGGCATACATAGCCTTCTTCTTTTTGTACTTCATGTACTTTTCCTTGAGCTTGGGGCAATCCTTAGCGATGTGACCCGGTTCGTTGCATTCAAAGCATTTTCCTACACGAGATGAAAACTTGTTGTTAGATCGGGGATTAAATTTTTTGTTCATTTTGATAAGTCTAGAGATTCTTCTAGAGAGATGAGCCACTTCTCTAGAAAAATCAACTTCACTCTCCGACGACGAAGATGAGTTGTCACTAGCTCCCTTGAGAGCTATGGTCTTCAATTTTGGTGACGGCTCCTCAACTTCGCGTGATGACACTTCCTCCTTTTCCTTCCCCTTGAGCTTCTTCTCATGCACTTTGAGCTTTCCGATGAGGCTATCAAGAGCTAAGGTAGTGAGGTCATGAGCTTCCTCAATGGCCGTAGCCTTGGGTTCCCATGTCGGAGTCAAGGAGCGAAGTATCTTGTAATTCATCTCTTGAATGGATAATTGCTTATCTAGACCATGTAATTCATTGATGATATTAGTAAAAC
Organism: Asparagus officinalis; assembly: GCF_001876935.1. Taxonomy (NCBI): domain Eukaryota; kingdom Viridiplantae; phylum Streptophyta; class Magnoliopsida; order Asparagales; family Asparagaceae; genus Asparagus; species Asparagus officinalis. The sequence goes on along the minus strand of NC_033797.1, from coordinate 50,277,962 downwards.
GAGAAAACATAGCATCAATGGATTCATTTGGAAGCATTTTAAATAGCTCATAATCATGCATAAGTCCACTAATCTTAGATTCCTTAACTTGGGGGGTTCCTTCATGTGTGACACATAATTTTACCCAAATTTCGTATGCGGTTGCACACGTGGAAACTCTATTATATTCATTAGGGGAAAGACCACAAATTAAGGCGTTCATAGCCTTAGCGTTGAGATTAGCTAGGTGCCTTTCTCCATCGGTCATGTTCCCGACTTTGGACTTTTCTTCATATTTCTCTTCTATGAGCTCTAGAATGTCAAGGTCTATGCAACGAAGGTAAATTCTCATCCTAGCCTTCCAATAAGCAAAATTAGTGCCGGTGAAGAGAGGTGGTCTAGTTGTGGATTGTCCTTCTAGCATATGCATATTCAAAGAGGCCTCCATTAGATCTTTTCTCTAAGGTTGTTAAACCAAAAACTGATATAGAGACCAAGCTCTGATACCAATTGTTGGACCCTAGAGGGGGGGTGATTAGGGTCAAGAGGCTCTAATATGCAATTTAAAACTCAGCACAAGCAAACCACAAAACAGAAGTGCAATCAAATAGAAAGAGATAGAGTTAGGAATCGTTATCCTTGACGCGCGATGTGTTAACGAGGTTCGGCCCGCTGACCTACGTCCCCGCTCCCCACTCTCGAGGAGAAATCCACTAACACATCCGGTTTGGAAGCCGGAACTTCGTCTACACAGCGATCCCACAAGATCTCTCTCTCACTACACAGTTTGATCTCACAGATCACACTCCCTCACAGTAGATCTCCACAGATCTCAACCACACAGCAGCAGAAGAAAAAGCAAGCAAGAACCTCTCTTTACACAAGCCCCTATAGCAAAGAGAAGAGTACTGAAGCTGGGAAGTGAAACACACTTGAAACAAGGAGAAAAACAGAGTTTTGAAAATTTTCTCAGGAAACAGAAAAAGCTCTCTGGTTTTCAAACGTTAGGGCTTAGAGGAAGAAGAAGAGGTCTGGGGATTTTATAGGAAAGTTTAAATCATTTTAAAACAAAAACAAATCTACCCAAATGAGATAATAATCTCTTCTTCAGACCCTCATCACAGACTGTGCCAATCACTAACAAGTGAAAGCACAGGGTTCGAGGCAAACGACCGTTTTAAAAAAAGTCGCGGCTGAACAGAGGCAAAAATCGGTTGACCGAAGAAAATATCGGTCGACCGAAAAATACCTTCGGTCGACCGACCGAAAAAATCGGTCGACCGCCAGCAGCTAAGGAGTTTTGACAAAACATCCAGAGACTCATCGCGCCGGCAGCTAAAGAGTTTTGACAAAACATCCAGAGACTCATCGGTCGACCGGCACGGTCGACCGATTAAGGGTTGAGAAATTCGGTCGACCGTATCGGTCGACCGACGACATTCTGGAGACATAGTAAAGAAAGGTCATCGGATCGGTCGACCGGATCAGTCGACCGATTTCTGACATATTCTGAAATCAGGTTATTTGACCAAGTTGAAATATTTCCAAAATATTTATTTGACCTCTGAAAATTCTGAAACTTTGTAAAATATTTTTAATACTAAAAACAAACTGCTTGGAAAAAGAATTTTGCAGATAGGTACTCATACTTGTGAAAAATAATGTTTTGTGAAAAACGCTTAAAAACACAAGTCTAAAAACGTGTGTGTGATTCCCAATAGCTTCAAGTAAACTCAGTAACTCTTTGCCTACATTCTAGCACTAGAGAGAAAAAATAAAAGAAAGCTAATATCCTCATATAAAGAGCAATATACTTGAGCTTTGATATAGCTTGAATTGGATGAAGCTTTTGATTGAATTTGTCGTTCTTGAAATAACATTGCTTCATCTCTTGGCCTCCTCCTCCTTTGGATATCTTCGTTGTAGCGTATATTCCATCCATCCTCCGTTAATGGCACTAACGAGCTTGACAAATGATTTTACTACATTTACACTCAATAAGCCATTAGTACCGATAATGGTGGTTGTAAGAACATCATCAAAACATAAGATTGCCACCTAAGGTCTTTCATGAGCACACTACTCATATGAGTGTGATATTATTTGAGGATATCATGATTTAGTGGGAGTTTGTGATTGTGGTGCTTTATGTTAGGTTGTATTGTCTGATCAGAATAAAGTATTCAGTTCATACACTCTGGTACATTATGTTGAGGTTGACCTCACTAAAGTTTAAGGTAGGACCAGTTAAAAATAGGTATGTACTGATCACATTGCATGTAATTTTCATGTTGCGCGTTGATGATTGATCTATATCGTTTGATTGTATTGGTATATGTGACAATTAATGGGTCTAGTCATGATAAATGTAATGAATGCCGCTTTGATCCTATATTGATATACTCAATGGACGAGATTGTTTGAAAATACATTTTTTAGTGATAGCAACTTTTAAGCTCATAAGTTTATACACACTTTAAGAAAACATATGGTGCCCAAGTGGGAGATTATTGGATTTAAATCTATTAAATCTATTTATGGGCATATATGTTATTTCAGCGTGTGTTGCTATCTTTACAGTTGACCCACATAGAGTGATCAATCAGGTAATTGGGTCAATGGGTATTTAAATAAATCATGGGCTAAATGTGCAGATACCAGGTTGTAATTATAATTTAATAAGGGGCTAAATTATAAAGGTACAATACCTATAAATATGGGGTTATGGTCCTTAATCTAGGGTTAACACATTCTCTATTCTCTTATCCCCATCAAAAGAGATACATAAGGAGAAATCCTAAGATTAGAAGATCATCAAAACCCTACTTCAGATCCACACAATGGATTCAAGTATAGTTTTCGTTCTTATTGATGTTTAATCTCTATGATTTAATCACGTTTAAGTACAATAGTACATGCAATGAATAGTCTACAACTCTTCCAACCTAACCTTCTATGGAAATAGTAAAATAGGGAAAGCTTAGAAATATCATGATAAAGGTTGTTTTACTTAAAGTTCAACTACCATCTTCTTATATTTAATTAAATTTCTAATCTAAACCAAGTAACTACAAACAGAGAAGGAAAAATCAAGCAATTCTTTTCACCCCCACAAATTTTTTGCTACAGTGACGATGTGATTAAGTATTTCAATTTTGCAACTTTCATAACCTATAACTCCATAAAAATTAAGTGCAACTATAAGTGGATGTCAATATGTGTACTATGTAGAAAAAATGGAACTATAAGTCAATTTCTTTAATATACGTTAATTTTCTGGCTCAATGAAATTGTAGCAAATAATTTCAGAAATGCTTGAAAATATTGTGAGTTTTTCTTTGAGACTCATAAATACTTTAGCTTTTTGAGCTTGTCTTTTGAGAGTAAAAAATTTCTGCATTCAGAAAATTTCAGAAGTGCTTTGACATGTAATTGCTTAGTGCCCAAAGAAAATAGCAGAAAGAGGCTAAGATTTAGAATCAGTGCCATTTTTTACCTGATTTGTTGTGTGCGAATTATTGAGAAGTTTGAAAAAAGCAAGGAATATATTGCAATAAAGCATTGATTAACATAATTTAGCCTCATGATATGACATTGATTAGAACTAAAGCATGGATTAATAATCAACTGTATTTGATTAGCACTAACCTTTAAATTGACAATGGAAAAAGAAGAAATTAGGCAAATGGTGTTCTCAAGGACCGGATTTCTTAAAAATAATTCTATTTTAGACTTTAAAATGGAAGTGTTTGTTGGTGGGAATTTGGAGGGAGAATACATTGATTGAAGGCACAATTGTAATATTTGAAACTCAACTACACAATGAAATGAAAGGCATCTGAGGTGATAGATACCTGTTACTATATTGTATATAATATTCTATTTAAGAGCCCAAATTGTAGGCGGGAGATGTGACTGAGGGTTTTAGTTTGATTTCCCTGTATTTCTGATGTTTTGAATGAAAAAGTTGAATATAATGGATTATGATATTAAGGTTACTGTAGATGCTCTTTGTTCTGCCTTCTATAAGAAGTCTAATTGATAAGAGCTTTCACTGTTTTCTCAGCTGAGTCTATGCATTACTAAATTGTGTAAATGACATCCAACAACCCCTAGTGTGTATCAGCGTATGTGACCCCGCAACCTGCTACTAGGGGACCAAGCTTTTGTATGTGTGAATGCCTCTTAAAATATTATATCTCCTAATTAGGTGGGTGAACCAAAATTTTCAAATGTAGCGTAAATTATAAATAAAAAGTGGTTCCCCATATTGAGTTAAATTATTGCTTGAGTAATTCAAAATACTGTAAGCAAGCATATTGTTGCTTATATTTTATGCTAGCACTTTGGAAATGTACAATCACGTTGACACAGACTATCCTTGTGCTTCACATGAGCAGAATGATAGAAAAACAAGTGCATGAATAAAGCATCACCTGCCCAACAAGAAAGTAGAAGATCATATGCTCCACATGAGAATAAGAGACTTATATTAAAGGTTATAGTTTTCTAATGGACTACTTTAATTTCTTTGTCTACCGTAACGTCCAAATCATATGACATAAAGCTAATCGTCTATTATTAGAAAACAGTGTGAAAATATTGTTCTAGTATCAACTTCCACCCAACGCTAATCTTGGATTCTCGGCAATTATTCAGAATAATAAAATCTAAAAATCAGAGTGGAGCGACGAATCTGCCCCCAATAAGATTTCTATGTTAACCAAAGTTGGTTGCTGGATATGCAAGTTGTTATTGGATTTTTCCGAATTCTTAATTTTCAGTTTGATTTTCACAACGCTTGCAAATAAGGACTCATAATCAAATTAATGGGGTCACGTAGAATATTACGTATCCGAAATCCTCGATCTCCTCACCCAAGAATTCTGCGAATGAACACCTAACCCGACTAATTGATAGGATCTTTATCCTGTTCGCTATCAAAAAGAAATGGTAAAGAGATTTATTATTTTATCACAATTGAAATGGATATTTATGATTCGTATTAGAGCAAATTGAGAATGAGTATTTATGAAGTCCGGTGAGTATTAAGTTTAGGATGAATCACAATCATCCAGTACTATACAAACAATAACTGTGATCAAAAGTATTGACCTCTCCGTTGCATATCACTAGAGGAGAGTATCTCCTTGACAATGACCATGCTCGCTCAGTCAGGTCTATCAAGAGAAGATTCGGCTCAGAGCGATCGGGTCAGAACCATTTATCTGGAATCTAGTCCCGGGATCCTATCGCGTCCGAGACCCTGAGATCCGCACAACAACCAACCTTCTCTCGTTCACTAAATTCTAGCAGTGCTGCTTAAAATACTATTGGTGATGGATTTGAAGAAAATTACCAGTCTCATAATAAATCTCCTTTGCTATGGGTAGTTAGTTTGTCATCTTATTTTTATTTCGGGAGTCTTGTGATTTCTTGGATCATGATCATTGTTGAATAGATTTATTAGAGATTTTATGAAGATTAATCTGCGGAATTAAACACTAAACGAATAACGGCACAAATAAAAATACTACAAACAAGCAAACACCAAGATTTAACGTGGTTCGGCAAATCGTGCCTACGTCTACGGGGCAATCTAGAGAGAAATATTTTACTATGAATCAAGAGTGTAATCTCTCCAAGTTACACCTGAACTTGATGATTAAATCACAAGAGACAAATACAGTGTTACCTTTAGGGCATCAAAACCCGTCTTACCAAAAATCTCCAATACCCATGGAGAAACTAGTACCGTACCCTCGACGGTATCGTCGTTCTGAAGACAATGGCTTTTGAATCACTGCAATCGGACAACCGAGCTATCCGGAATCTAAACTTTTCTCTCTCTCCTTTTTTCCCTCACGGTACCGTTCATGGTATTGTAGCCAACACTGTAGCACAAAAAAAAATACAGGTTTCTCATATATAGAATTCTCCAAACCTATTCCTATTTTAAATAGATCATCTAAATCCTCTTCTAGATAGAGTTTTAATTCATGTGAACATCATGTGGCCCTTATCTTGGGCTGAACCCACAACAATCTCCCCCTCCAGCCCAACGAGGGGGTATGCAAATCTGTAACTCCTCAACGGGAGTTCATGCCGGCCAATTGTTAACACAACTCGGTCTTCTCTTAGGAAATGATCTTCGTTAAAAAACCTATTGGATTTTTATCTGTGTGAATCTTCTGTAGCTTCAGCTCCTCTTTCTCAACTGCTTCTCTAAGCCAATGATAGTTCACATCAATGAGTTTCGTCCTGGAGTGGAATGTAGAACTCTTGTTCAAATCAAGAGCACTTTGACTATCAATGAAGATTTGATAATTGTTCTGCTGCAAGCCTAACTCTTGTAGAAATCTTCTCATCCAACTTATCTCCTTACCGACTTCTGTAGCTGCAATATATTTCGCCTCTGTTGCAGATAAAGCAACACACTTCTACAACCTGAACTGTCAAGATACTGCTCCCCCTGCAAAAGTGAATAACCAACCTGAGGTAGACTTCATGTGATCGAGATCACCTGAGATATCCACATCTACAAAATCATGTAATACTACCTTCGAATCTCCAAAGCTCAAACACAATCTTGAACTGCCTTTCAAATATTTTAAGATCCACTTTACACCTTCCCAATAAACTTTTCCTAGATTAGAAAGAAACATACTCACTACGCCAACTACATGAGCTATATATGGCCGAGTGCAAACCATGACATATATCAAACTCCCTACAACTGAAGAGTAAGGAATATTCTTCATCTCACTCTTTTCCTCATCTGTAGTCGGATAAAACTTTTTGCTAAGCTTCAAATGACATGCAAGAGGAGTACTGACTGACTTGGCATCTTTTATGTTGAATCTCTCAAGTAGTCGTTCAACATATTTCTCTTGTGATAACGATAACTTTCTAGCTTTCCTGTCACGAGCAATATCCACATCAAGAATCCGTTGTGCCGAGCCCAAATCCTTCATATCAAAAGATTTAAATAACTCATTCTTCAGTCTACCGATTATCTAACTATCCTGATCAACAATCAACATATCGTCCACATAAAACAAAAGGATAATGAAGCTAGAGTCTGAAAATCTCCTAAAATATATACACGAATCTGTAATTGTCCTCTGGTAGCCATGACTCTGTTGACCTTTTTGTTTTGATGATGTTTAAAAATAATCTATAACTAATATTGTTTGTCTAGTATTTGTATTTTCTTATTTATTCTAGGTAAACAATGAGTTGGAGGTTCGATGGAATCGATCTTTCACGATCATATCTAATAGAGGTTGGAGGAATACCGGAGTGAAGCAATACATTTTAAGTCAAGATCCAAGTTCAAGCTTCATCCGTAAGTTTACCAAGAAGAGCTCATTGAAGATTAAGTGGCTTGGGTAAATAGTTTAGATTTTATATTATGTGTGTTAGATACTTCAAGCTCAATATCACATACACATATACACGTTTTTGTTTTTATATATATAGTTATATATATTTACATATTTTGGTTTTATAGTTTTCAAGTTTAAATATGATACAAATGAATATAATTGAAAAATACATATTTGTTTCATGTTTATATGCTTATTTATGATTTCATCAATATGAAGTTTATTTAGTTCAATAAAATCAAATTTATTGTTTTGAATGTTTGCAAAACATGCATTTTTGTGAAAATATTGAGTTATTGATTTATGGACTTAATAATTATTGTATACATCTTTTATTAAGTTTATATAATTATTTTATAAAGTTTTAAAACATGGTTTAGTCAAAATGTCAAATTTCAAGTATGTTCATTTTTATGTTTTGGACTAGTTTTGAAAAGTGATGAGATTTTACAATTGGGAAGTGCAATTCTAAATTTTTTGTAACATATTTATTATCATGTTTATAATTATTTCCTAAAGTTTTATATTTTTTTAGAATTTATTTGTTATTTTTAAAGGCACTTTAAAAATTAAATTTTTAGCATGAACAGGTGCATATTTTCAAGTCGACTTATAAACCCTGATAAGTCGACTTATGATCTGTTATAGAATGATCAAAATTTTCTCTTCCAAGTCGACTTATCAGTCATGGCAAGTCGACTTATGGCAAGTTGATTTATAGTCTTTTATAAGTCGACTTATGTCTTGTTTTTCAGTTGTTGTTTTCATCTCTTAAGTCGACTTATACTTTATATCAAGTCGACTTATACTAAGTCGACTTATAAGTCAACTTATAAATCTGACCATTGTACAGTAACGGTTATTTCTAGTTTTTTTTTATTTATTTTAATGTTTTATGGGTTTTTAGGATTTTCTTGGACTGATTTCTTCCACCCTATATATACCCCATTGTATTTAACATTTCCAACTACCAAGAGTGTTTAAAAATAAGTTTTAAGGGTGTTTAAAAATTTGTTTGTGTAGCTTGTTTAAAGTTTAGTTTGTGAATATATTTTCACAAAAGAAAATTGAGATCAATTCTTGGTGTTTGAGCTTCAATTCATCTCTCATACTCTTGTCATTTTAGAGAAGTTTTTCTAAACTCTTATCTAGCTTTTTATATTGTTTGATTTTTATTTCTGTCATTTTAGAGAAGTTTTTCTAAACTCTTATCTAGCTTTTTATATTGTTTGATTTTTATTTCCATAAGCTAGAATTTATTTGAGTTTAGATTTACTCTTATCTAGCTTTTTATATTGTTTGATTTTTATTTCCATAAGCTAGAATTTATTTGAGTTTAGATTTATTTTGATTATACTCTTTTTTCACACACAACTTATTGAGCTTATTGTATTTGTATATATAGTATAATTTGGGGTTATGGGTTTATGACTTAGAGAGCGAACTTTCATTGTGTTCTCATCCATAGTAGAGAACAAACATTTGTTGTATTGAGTCTAATGGTGGGATACACTTTGTAATACACATGTACACCGAGAGGAGGGTGTGGTGAGAGACGTGGTCATCCCAAGAGGAGTGGCGTCGATAGTAAAGCCTAGAGAGAGGTTGTAAATCCTAGCACTTGAGTGAGATACAAGCTAAAGACCAACACTTAGATGGTATAGAGTGGGATTGCAAGAGTGTTTATTATAAAGTTTTTGGTGAGCTAGAAAACCAAGTGTGAGGTATAAACATTTTTGGGTGAGCGTTGAAAACCCGATGTGATAGTGGATTTCTCCCTGAGAGTGGTGAGCGGAGACATAGGACGGAAGGTCTGAACTCCGTGATCATATTGCTTGTTTGTATTTGATTTAACGCACTTATTTTTGTGTTCATCTTATATCGCCTATTGCATCTTGTTTATTCTATCCACTATATTGTTTGCCCTTGCTCAGTTTACTTATCCTTGCATATATATCTTGTTGCATATCATATTTACTAGGATAACTTGTTAATAAGTTTTTAATTGGTATTAAATCAAATTAGATTAGCATAAACCATATTCCCCTCCCTCCCCCCTCTAGGGTTCTTTCCTAATGGTTTTAGGGTCTAACAATTGGTATCAGAGCTTGGTGCTCTTTGATTTAAGGTTTAATCGTCTTGAGTTAAAGATCCAAAATATCTTATTGTGCTAATCTAGTTTTGATTGCTTTTATCTTGCTTACACACAATTATAATTATGGATATGAATGGTGCATCTTGTTTAGACTATGATCCTAGTGTTGCTCCTAAATACAGAAATTTTCCTTATGCTTAATGGCGTTTTAGATTTAAAACATTTGTTAAATCTAAAAAATATTAATTTATAGAAAGTTATTGATAGTGCTTATATTGTGCCCACTTTGGAGAAATCCAAGTGGAGCAATCATGATAAAAGGATGTTTACAATGAACAAGTTAGTGTTAGAGTTTTTGTTTAATGCCTTTGAACCATGTATTTCTATTGAACTTGCTCATTTTGATAGTGCTTACACAACATGAAAACTTTTTGATGCACATCAAGGAGACTTGGAGGAGATTCGATGCGTTGTGGCGGAATCTACTTCAAGTGATAGTGGAGCATCATGCACCCGGTCACTAGATGATAACCCTAGTGTGGTAAGCGAGTCCGATTATGATGATGATTTATCTATCAATGTACTCACATGTGCATATGATATGTTAATGCATACCTACACTAAGTTGCATAATAATTTTATTGATCTAAAAAGCAAGCATGTTGCATTAAAAATCCGATCATGAGTTATTAGCTTCTAAGTTTGGCACTATTTCTAATGAAAATATGATCCTTAATGAAAATAATGAAAAATTAAAATTGGATCATATTGCTTTAACTTCAAACGTTGCTAATTTAACTCATGAGAAAGATAATACAATATTAGAAGTCGAGAACATAAAAAATAAAGTTACTTCTTTTGCATATACTTATATATGTTCAACTTCTAATAACAATGCTTGTATGCAAAATGATGAGTTCAATCTTGTTAAGAATCACATATCATCTTCAGATTCAACCCTTCAAACATACATTGCAAATAATAAAAAGCTTATGACCTTGTGTGCAAAGTCTTATGGAAAATTCTTCTAAGAAACCTACACACTATGCACACATGTATAACAAGATTTCTAAGTGTTTTATTTGCGGCCGAAAAGGCCATGTTGCCAAATTTTGTTATGATGCACAAAAATACACAATATCCAAAAACATTAACATTTGTGCATCCCATCAAACTTTATCATCACACACACAAGTACATGCTCGCAAAGCTCATCATAAACATGCTCATGTGTTTAAGTGTGATTATTATGGTAGATTTGGTCATTTGACCAAATATTGTTTTGATTTAAAATGCTCATGTGTTTAAGTGTGATTATTATGGTAGATTTGGTCATTTGACCAAATATTGTTTTGATTTAAAAAGAGTTTCACATTTGCAATATTATGGTAGATTTGGTCATTTGACCAAATATTGTTTTGATTTAAAAAGAGTTTCACATTTGCAAAAAGACTTAAAGAAATCATTTTTGTTTGCAAATGTTCCACGTGCACAAATAAATGGTCAACATAAGTAAGTGTACCCTTTTCATTGCACTTATTACAATCGGATGGGTCATTTGAGTAATTATTGCTATGACCGAACTAGTGCACTAAATGCGCCCAAATGAATCTATAACCCTAGGGCTTTGAGCTTTAATGATAGGGGTCATGTCCCTAAACTCTTAGGTACCAAGAGTAAGTGGGTACCAAAATAAGTTTGATCTTTTTTTTAAACCAACATTCTTATTGTTTTTTATTTTTCATTTCTTGGTTTTGAAAAACATACTTTTTTTAAAACAATTTTATGGACAATTCTTTTGTTTTGATTTTTGCTTTGATTGTCATGAGAGGTTTGTGTTTAAGCAACCCCCGAGTTTATTGAGTGTTTATTTCCCAAATTATGTTTACCGGGTACTAAAAATCTTTATATGGATTGGAACAAGCTTAAGAGCTTGATATAGTTGCCTCTCTTGCCTTCTTGTCAAATATGACAAAAAATAATTTTGACTTAGATTTTGATTTATGAATTCATTTGTTTGATTTGTTTTCATTTGAAATTTTTTTCATGATTCTTATGTTCTTCATTCTTTTGTTTTTATAAAGCTATTTATACATTATTTTTATGTTTGTATAATGAGACACTATTTTCATAATGACATATTTATATGTGTCCTCATTGTCTTTTTTTATGTGAGTTTTGCCTAGTATATTTTCCTCTATGCTTGCTCATATGTTTGCCTTAGTATTCACTTTATATATTCCATAAGACATTTTGATAGGGAGAGTTTTTTCCTATTTTTGTTTTATACTTACAATGCTTATAGGTAGGGGGAGCCATCAATCTCTTCTTTCTTCTATTTTCCCTCATTTTTGATATTGCCAAAGGGGGAGAAACAAGTAGATTGTGAGTATATTTATGAGTATTGTGTCTTTATTGTATATTTTATATACTCTTTGTGTAAATTATTTGTCATAATAAAAAAGGGAGATATTGTTGGCCTTTTTGTTTTGATGATGTTTTAACAAATAATTTATAACTAATATTATTTGTCTAGTGTTTATATTTTTTTATTTATTCTAGGTAAACAATAAGTTGGAGGTTGGATGGAATCGAGCTTTCACGATCATATCCAATGGAGGTTGGAGGAATACCAGAGTGAAGCAATACATTTCAAGTCAAGATCAAAGTTCAAGCTTCATCTGCAAGTTTACCAAGAAGATCTCATTGAAGATTAAGTTGCTTGGGTAAATAGTTTAGGTTTTATATTATGTGTGTTAGATACTTCAAGCTCAATATCACATACACATACACGTTTTTGTTTATATATATATATATATATATATATATATATATATATATATATATACTTCAAGCTCAATATCACATACACATACATGTTTTTGTTTATATATATATATATATATATATATATATATATATAGTTATATATATTCACATGTTTTGGTTTTATAGTTTTCAAGTTTAAATATGAAACAAATGAATATAATTAAAAAATACATATTTGTTTCATGTTTATATGCTTATATATGATTTCATCAATATGAAGTTCATTTAGTTCAATGAAATCATGTTTATTATTTTGAATGTTTGTAAAACATGCATTTTTGTGAAAATATTGAGTTACTAATTTATGGACTTAATAATCATTATATACATATTTTATTATGTCCATATAATCATTTTATAAAGTTTCAAAATATAGTTTAGTCAAAATGTCAAATTTCAAGTATGTTCATTTTCATGTTTTAGACTAGTTTTGAAAAATGATGAGATTTTACAATTGAGAAGTGCAATTCTAAAAATTTTTTTTGTAACATATTTATTATCATGTTTACAAATATTTCTCAAAGTTTTATATTTTTTAAAATTTATTTGTCATTTTTAAAGGCACTTTAAAAATTAGATTTTTAGCATAAATAGTGTTTGTGCATGTTTTTAAGTCGACTTATAAACCCTGACAAGTCGACTTATGATCTCTTCTGGAATGATCAAATTTTCCTCTGCCAAGTCGACTTATCAGTCATGGCAAGTCGACTTATGGGAAGTCGACTTATTGTCTTTTATTAGTCGACTTATGTATTATTTTCCAGTTGTTGTTTTCATCTCCTAAGTCGACTTATACTTTATATCAAGTCGACTTATACCAAGTCGACTTATAAATCTGACCGTTGCACAGTAATAGCTATTTCCAGTTTTTTGTTTATTTTAATATTTTATGGGTTTTTGGGGTTTTTCTTGGGGTTGGTTTCTTCCATCCTATATATACCCCATTGCATTTAACATTTCCAACTACCAAGTGTGTTTAAAAACAAGTTTTAATGGTGTTTAAAAGTTCATTTGTTTAGTTTGCTTAAAGCTTGGTTTATGAAGATATTTTCACAAGAGGAAGTGAAAATCAATTCTTGGTGTTTGGGCTTCAATTCATCTCTCCTATTCTTGTCATTTTAGAGAAGTTTTTCTAAACTCTTATCTAGCTTTTTATATTATTTGATTTTTATTTATATAAGCTAGAATTTATTTGAGTTTAGATTTGTTTTGATTATACTCTTTGTTCACACACAACCTATTGAGCTTATTGTATTTTCACACATAGTATAATTTGAGGTTGTGGGTTTGTGACTTAGAGAGTGAGCTTTCATTGTGTTATTATCCATAGTAGTAAACAAACATTTGTTGTATTGAGCCTAATGGTGGAATACACTTTGTAATATACTTATACACCGAGAGGAGTGTGTGGTGAGAGACGGGGTTGTCCCAAGAGGAGTGGTGTCGATAGTAAAGCCTAGGGAGAGGTTGTAAATCCGAAAACTTGAGGGAGACACGGGCTAGAGACCAATACTTAGAAGGTGTAGAGTTGAATTGCAAGATTATTGATTGTAAAGTTTTTGGTAAGCTAGAAAACCGAGTATGAGGTATAAACATTTTCGGGTGAGCGTTGAAAACCCAATGTGATAGTGGATTTCTCCCCGGGAGTGGGGAGAGGAGAGTAGGACGGAAGGTCCGAACTCCGTGATCATATTGCTTGTTTGTGTTTACTTTGGCGCACTTATTTTTGTGTTCATCTTATATCGCATATTGCATCTTGTTTATTCCATCCACTATATTGTTTGTTCTTGCTCAGTTTACTTTTCCTTGCATATATATCTTGTTGCATATCATATTTGCTAGGATAACTTGTTAATAAGTTTTTAATTAGCATTAAATCGGATTAGATTAGCATAAACCCTATTCACCCCCTTCTAGGGTTCTTTCCTAATGGCATTAGGGTCTAACAGGCTCAACATGAAAGAATCAAATTTCTTGTACCACTACCTGGGTGCCAACTTCAAACCATAGAGGCCCTTCTTCAACCTGCAAACCATGTGTTATTTTTCTTTCACTTCAAAACCCTCAGGTTGCTTCATGTAGATCTCCTCCTTCAAATCACCATGAAGGAATGCAGTCTTCTCATCAAGCTGCTCAATCTCGAGGTCTAAACTAGCTGCTAACCTAAGATAACTCTAATGGACGTCATCTTCACAACTGGTGAAAAAATCTCATTAAAATCAATGTTATTTTTTTGACCAAAGCCTTTCACCACTAATATGACTTTGTATTTCTGAATCTCTTTGTAACCATCATTCTTTAACTTAAACATCCACTTGTTCTTCAAAGCTTTTTTATCCTTTGGCAAATCCACCACTCATAAGTATCATTCTTCTTAAGAGACTTCATCTCTTCCTTCATAGCCTAGAACCATCTGTCCTTGTCTTTATGAGTATGTGCCTCCTGAAAGCTTTCTAGATCTCCCTCTTCTGTTAGCAAAGAATACTCCGAAAGAGGATATCTCATGGATGGTCGATACTCTCTAGCTAATCTCCTAAGTTGCGGCTCTTCAAACTCCTGCTGCTGGTGATGCTCTCCTTACTGAGGAGCCTCCTGCTCGTGATCCTGATCACTGTCTCCCGACTCTGGTATCTGATCATCATCATCAAAATCATCATCATGCACCAGCTCTATATCTGTAGGATGCAACAGTATTGGAGACGAAATATGTGTCATATTTGGAATCTCACTAGTAACACTCTCTGACTGCTCTGCTCTCCCGAGATCTGCTATAGTTTGATCCTCCTAAAAAATCGCATCTGCTTATCTGATAGTTCATCTCTTTTTTGGATCCCATAGTTTGTAGTCAAACTTATCTTCTCCATAACCAAGGAAGATACAAGGAACCGGCTCTATCATCAAGCTTCTTTCTCTTCTCCTTCAGAATGTGTGCAAATGCCTTGTAATCAAACACCTTCATATGAGAATAGGAAATATCTTTTCCGAACCAAACTCTCTCTAGAATATCAATACCCAAAGGAACTGAAAGAGACCTATTGATTATGTAGCATGCAGTGTGAACAGGTTCAGCCCATAAGCTCTTAGGTAACTTCGTCATCTTCAACATGCATCTGATTTTCTCTACAATAGTCCTGTTGTACCTCTCTGCAACTTAATTATGCTGCAGTTTACCGGGTTCTATCCTCTGATGCCGAATACCATGCTTGGAGTAATAATCTCTAAACTCAATGGAAGTGTACTCTCCTCCATTATCAGTGTGCAAACACTTCAATTTCTTTCCTGTCTGCCACTCCACCATGGCATGCAACTGTTGAAAGACTGAAAAAACTTGATCCTTTACCTCAACAAGAAGACCCACATCTTTCATGATGCATCATCAATAAATGTGATAAAATACTTATTGTCACCCAATGACTCCACCTTGATAGGATCACAAACATCAGAATAAATTAAATTCAGGATATTATCTTTTCTTTTAGAAGGCTTACTAAAAGAAACTCTATGAAGGTGTTTGATATTGAGAAACTTCTTTACCAATATCTGCAACCCCTTCTTGCTCATGTGCCCAAGTCTCCTATGCCACAAACTAAGAGTGTCACCGACTTGAGCCATGCTTAAAGAATCATATGAAGCCTTTGCCTGAGCCTTATATCAATTGCAACATATACTTCCTCTAGCCACCACAAGAGAACCTTTGGTGATTTTAAATTTTCTCCACCAAATTGAATTTCATATCTCATTCGGCCCAAAGTAAGACCCGAAATCAAGTTGAGCCACAAATTGAGAATATGCTGGACATTCTTTAAAATTAATGTGCATCTGGTATCTGTCTATAAGAGTATATCGCTAAGTCCCATAATCTTCGAGTAGCTGGTTTTGCCCATCTTCACATTGCTAAAGTCACCTGCTTTATACGATGTGGAAATGTCTCGATTAGATGTAGCATGACATGTAGCTCCTGTATCCACTATCCACTCAGAATTCTAACTTGTAACGTGCATACAATCTTCTTCCCTACAAATGAGAATAACATCTGTATCCAATAAAGTAGCTGTAGTGTCATTGTCAGCTTTCTTTTTCTCATCTTTCTTTTCATCTTTGTTCCCAGCTTGCTCTTTCTTTAATGCCCAACAATTCTTTCTGATATGACATGGCTTCCCACAATAAAAACAACCTCTCCCTTTAAACTTTGATCTACCCTTGGATTTGTCACGACCTCTGGACTGGTCCCTATACCTACTCCTGCTCCTGTTCTCCGTGATAAGTGCCTGTAAGTTATCTGTGCTGGTAGACTTCCTCGAATAAACTACTAGTAACCATACTCATCGATAACACAATATCTGGAGCTTGCGTTGCTGACTTTCACAACCAGTGTCTCCTAATTATCCAACAAAAAACTAATAGCAATAAAGCCTGTAGCTTAACATCGATAGTTATTTTTATAGTAGCTAATTGATCAATCAAACTCTTGAACTCATTCAAGTGCCCTGCTATGTTGCTCCCTTCTTTAAATTTCAAGTTCACCAACCGCCTCATAATAAATGCCTTGTTTCCCGTGATCTTCTGCTCGTAGATATCCTCAAGCTTCTTCCAAAGAGACTTTGGATTAGTCTCACCCGATACATAATGAAACACACTAATGTCGATCCGCATCCGAATATAACTGATCGCCTTCCTGTGTTGCTTCTCCCTTTCTTTATCAGTCATCTTTTCTGGCTTGACTTCATCTCCCTCAATAGGGTCATGTAAATCTTTACAATACAGAATATCTTCCATCTTGGACTTCCATACTTGCTAATTGGAACCATCTAATTTCATCATTATGCCAAAACTCGCCATCTTTTCCATCCCAAAGCACACCTCGAACCAGGTCTCTGATACTACTTGTTAGAGATTTTATGGAGATTAATCTACGGAATTAAACACTAAATGAATAACGGTGTTTGTGGGAAAATTTTAAAGAAGAAACGAGGACAAATTTGTATTAATCTCCCTAACTGATTTAGGAAAAAATTAAATACAATCTCTCTTTGCAATCTCTCTCTAACTAACTTAGAAAAAAAATTACAATCTCCTTTATCGGTTTTCTGATTTACAAAAGAGAGAAAGATCGACGGAGATCTTTCCTTTTGTTTAAAACTAGGTTCTCCTTGGTGGCGATGAGAGTTTGAATCTTGTACCTCGTTGACGATACGAGCACTTCGCTTCGTAGAACGTTGTCTATTCCTCTTGACTTAACATCGGGAAGAACTTACGAAAAAATAATATTTAAAATAATTAAAATAATAAAAAGAAATAATATATGTATACTTCATTAAAGTCCAAATTAGACTTATAATTAAAATAATAACTTTTTTTCATGCTTAGCTTAGAGTGAAAAATAATATTTGAAGTCCTCTTAGTCTAAACATTTCTTTCAAGATATATATACATATAATCGTATAAACATATATGTGAAAATATATATAGTTAAAAATAAAAAAGTAAAAAATGAAAAAAAAAATTCTCTTAAGCTCCAAGGTGGTTCTATCTTACAAAGCTTAAGTTGACTGAGTAATTAAGCCAGAGTAATATTTACATACTTAATTACCTAAGCCCAATTAGGTTGGGATCCATTAGCCCAAAACTTCTTCAATGGTCACGTAGAAAGTTAACGAGTTTAAAAACTATATAAAAGAGTTAATTCAGAAAGAATATCGATCCTTTTTAGCTAAAATCAGAGAATAACTGAACTCACAGTTCTTCAACCGAAAATGGTTCGAAAGCCAAGGAAATTCTCTAATAAAAGCCTTCACAAAAGTCTTAAGATAGCTCCAACCAAGTTCCGACCCTTTTTTAGTTGTAAACACAGCTATTTATAGGGTTTAAGGGGTGTAGCTGACCACTTGAATCGCTCCATAATGGGGTTTAATGCCCTCATTTCGTGCAAAACGGTTTTGAAACAATTCAAAACGTGTTTGAATTAGTCAAAATGTGAGGTTCGCATTTGGAAGCGACCCTCGCTTTAGCCTATGAGCCACGGTTGTGAGCTTCGTGTTTGGAGCCTGAAATGTGGGGGTGAGCCCCGTGTTTGAATCTTGGAACACGAGGGTGAGCCCCGTGTTTGGCATTTGGGACGCGGGGGTGAGCCCCGTGTTTTGAGATTGAAACGCGGGGATGACCCTCACGTTTTGGTTTAAAGATCAACAATTTGTAATCTCTTTTATTAGAGTGTTGCAAGAATCGTCATCTTGTAATCCTTGAATTTGGCTCTTGAAAACATAAGAGTCATCAATTTGTAACTCTTGTCTATTTTTGTGAAGGCCGTCAAATTGTAACATTCCTCGGTTGATGTGAAAGTCATCAGATTGTAACTTTCATCATTGGTGTTTCATAAGTATCAGCTATCCGTAATAATTTTTAGACAGTCTACATAATCCCATATAAAGTTTTTAAAAGTTCACGGTTGATTGGAACAAATTTTCAAAATACTTTGGATCTTAATTTTGATTTGGGTACTATTGATTCCTTATCATAAAGAAGTTGTTCATTATATCCAATTCGAAGGTATTATGAACTTAGTTGAAGGAATTTGCTGTGCAAGACCCGTACGATGGTAAGCGTCATGATTCTGTTTCTGAAACACGGGGGTGAACTTGTAGGGCGTAAAATGGTTCTCTGAGGATTTGTATTGATAAGAATGACTTATTACAAATCAAGAATCAAATTACAACAGAAGCGAAGAGAATGTTCTTCTTGTTAATCTGGGTTCTTCGGTAGCGATAGGATGCCTCCCTCGAATGCTTGTGTCGAGTTTTCTTCCCTTAGACGATCTGAACGAAGTTGCAGTTGAGCTTTAGTGCACAATAGAAGCTTGGTGGGACGAGCTTCCTTGCGTGGTAGAAGCTCTTGGTTGAGTTCGATCAACCGAGGCCAAACAAGGGCTTGTGCTTGTAGGCCAAAAATGCCACGAATTCGACCTTCTTGAATGACAAGAAGTATGATCTCCAAAGAACGAGACTCCACCAACGGCGTGCCAGGAACAAGACGGATCTCAAGTCCAAGGTGGTCTTAAGATCTCTCAAATTCGCCCTCAAAGAGGTCAGGTCCTAAGACCTTTTCTCTATGGTTGCTAATGGCCTTTTATAGAGAGGAAGGAGGGTGTAACCACTCCCTTAAATCATGAGAAGTGACCATTCTCATACTGGGTATGGCCATGAGGAGAATCATCATCAATCCCTTAAATCGTGGGAAGTGACCATTCTCATACTGGGTATGGTCATGAGGAGAATCATAACCATTATCTTAAATAATGGGAAGTGATCTCTCCCATGCCTCAAGTGGGTGGGGTTGGCAAGCTTGTGGTCGAGCTCTTGCCTTGTGTAGGCGAGCTTCAAGCGTGCAGGCGAGCTTGGGTCATGCAGGAGAGCTTCCAGCTGTCAGGCGAGTTTCAAGCTTTCAGGCGAGCTTAGCCTTTAAGCGAGCTTGGCTCATGTAGGCGAGCTTCAAGTTGTCAAGCGAGCTTGACCTTTAGGCAAGCTAAACTCCTTTGCAGGCGAGCTTGATCTTCAGGCGAGCTCCAGAACATGCTATGAAGAATAGGTCATAACTTTCAAATCGTAAGTCAGAATTTGACGAATTATATATGAAAATCAACTATTTCGATGAGACGGGGCTGATCAAATCCATCGAAGTCCGGTTTACCACTATTAGTTTTACCAAATTCCCTCCGGTTTGAGAGATATCAGCGTTTTTGTCTGTTTTGTGAAGTCAAGCATTCAGACGAACTTGTCTTTCAGGTGGGTCTGACTTCATTCAGGTGGGCCTGATTTCACTCAAATGGACTGTTAAGCTCTTTTGCTTGTTCTAAGTTGTTGTGCAGGGATAAAGACAATTTTTATTGCCTACAAAACCCAACATTTTGTTTTTAAACTCGAGGGTGAACCTCGCATTTGGCTTTTGGAATGCGGGGTTGACCCTCGTGTTTTGTCTTTGGAATGCAGGGGTGACCCTCACATTTTGTCTTTGGATTGCAGGGGTGACCCTCGTATTTTGGTCAAAGTCGAACCGACTTTGTAAATGCGAAGCTCGCGTTTTGAGCGGGATTCTTGTCTAGGATCCTACACTGATTTGACAACTTGGTTGTCCTATAAATAGACCGTTATAGGTCAAATTAAGAGTCAACCTACTCTTTCATCTTTGACTCAACTTGTAAACGAGCACTCTTATTCAACAGAATCTCCGGCAATTTCCGTTGACAAAAACTGATGGCACCACCAAAGAGATCATCTTGATCTAAGAAAGCCACTACGGCGGCTTCAAGCACATCGACGATCGAGGCTGCCGACGGTGCTAGTACTAAGGTTGTCACACCGTCGTCACAAACTACGCTTATAAGTGGTAAATTTTGGGACCATAAAACTTGTTCAACAAGTTCTATTCTAAACGCGAAGTTCGCGTTTGAAACGATAAGCGAAGCTCGCATTTTGATTTTGAAATGCGGGAGTAGACCGTCGCGTTTTGATTTTGAAACGCAGGAATGACCCTCACTTTTTGATTCTGAAACGCGAGGTTGACCCTCGTGTTTTGATTTTGAAACGCGGGCCTGACCCTCGTGTTTTAATTTTGAAACACGGGGGTGAATCCCGCATTTTGACTACATCCTTTTAGACCTTTATAACCCATCTGCTTTTCATATATTAACTGTTATCTTTTTTGTTTGCAGTGCGTTATTCTAATGAGTCCCTCACTTCCCACCATCACTTCGGTCACGAAGGGGGTGTGAATGACAACGTGACCTTCAGCTTTCGCCAAGAACTCCTGATCTTCCAGGGCCATAACAAGGACCGGATGGAAATTCTTAGTCAAGCAACTCTGCCGAATCTTAGGGCTATCGTCACAGATACCAAACTCGAGATAGTGGACCGTAACAAGTTGAAGAATCTGACATTCTTGTTTGGAGATCTCTTTGAGATTAATACTTACATAATGTACGATGGGAACTATAAGATGCTCCACAAAGTTGATGACCGCTTCCTTTTTCTTTCCAATATGGAGCGGATGTACCCTCTATTATACTTTCAAAGCGCCTCAATCCCAAGACATATGGATTGGGATCTTGTCAAGGAACAAGACGACGTATCCATCGGAGCGCTCACATATTAGGGCGTTCGTCTGGTAGGCTATGGCAGGCAGTTGGCAGCTCTGAGACCTGACCTAGTCCAAAGGGAGTACCTAGTTGGTGAAGCTGCCAACTCGGCAAATGTTTTTGTTAGAAAGTTTATTACGGTGAAAGGTGAATTTCCCGCTTAAGATTTTAGATCCCCCAGATGGGTATATTCTGTGGATTGGGGATGGTGGGCCCGAATGATAAATTTTGCTTTGGAGGGCTGAAAAAACTACTTGTTCATTCTGGTATTGGGGATCCTGTGATGGCTACACGATACGGGATTGTGAAGAGTCATTACAACCTTTTTGCCATGATGGAGCGATACAATCCAGAAACTTGCATATTATTCACACCCGTTGGGGAGCTAGGCTTCACTCTAGATGAGATGTTCAAGGTCTCGGGCCTGCCATTCGGGGAGTTGTCGTATGAGGAGTTCGTCCCAGGGATCGAAGAACTCACAATTCTGAGATCTATGAAACTTTTTGCGAAATGATGTGTCACTTCCACATCTGCACTCAGTTGACAGGGCTACGAGGAGGTGGTGTGAAGAAAGTATCATGGGCTGAGTATTTATTTCAAAATCTAAACCAAAAGTATGGTGAGGTGACCCGACTAGCAGCAAGTTCTCTTGATGATATTAAAGTTCGAATTGATGTTGCTACTACTCACTACACCAACGAGGCTCAGGAGGATATCTTTCCATCCTTTACCAAGTTTGACAGCTTCCATTATCAAGCTCAACATCCCATCTCTGATATGGCCTTGTTCACCAAATTCTTAATGTTATGGCTGAAGCGGTGTATGGTACCTACCAAACGACTTGAAGCCACAACAGTTGAAGTTGTATATCCCGCGGTTCTCTTAGCTCATGCAAGCCCGCTAAATCTTTTCTCAGCAATGGTGTGATATCTGCAGAGAGCCCTACAAGAGTTAGCTTTCGAATTCATTTTGGTCAAGGAGGTAGGCATCGATGGGAAGAAGACTATGAAGACTCCCAACCCATGCGTACCAATGCCATACACTTATCTGGTGTCATGGTTCGTCCTCCATTACCCCTCATTGATGATGGTAGTCTCTCCCTATAGTGGTTCTTTCGTTCCGTTCGTCTGACAGCTTAATACGACTAAGTGGGAGGGCTGGTACATGGTTATGGTCCGAAAGATCTTGTCAAGGGACCTTAATTATCATGTATTCCGTTGCTTCCCTAATTTTAAGGGTGGTGGCTATGGCGAGACCTATCAGGACACGCAAGGCCCTAACTCTTTTACCAAGCTGAATGAAGGCGTCTTTCAATGGCTCATCAATATCCAACCGAGCTATCTTCTCTTCAGGCATGGCGGGAAGTGTGTCATCGAGCCCTATCAGCCTTTCAAAATTTCTCGATAGTTTGGTTACGATCAACTATATATTGGAAATCCCAACCCTCGGTTTGCACTCATCGATAATTTATATGAAGGAGTCAGGACTTGGTACTAATCAATAGCAGGTTGTACCAGAGTCATATTCAGGCTACCACATAAGACACCCAACTCTTATGTTGCTTTAGGCTTCTGTAACTGGTATCATGCAATTTCTTAGGTCCCTGAATATAAGATGTACACACCTTGTCTGAAGGAGATCAGAAAGATGTATGAATCCAAGAGGAGTTCTAAAATGACTCGTCTGAAGGAGATTGACGAGTATTTGACTTGTGAACAAGCGACAGCTGGGGATAAAGAGGCTAAAGCCACAGAGGAAGCTCAGGAAGAAGGAATCAGAGCAACTGAAACCTGTGAAGAGAGAGTAGTAGAGAAACGAGCTCTTACTGAGGAAGAAGCATGTCGTTCTGACAAGCGGGCTTGCTAAAAATTATCGGTTAAGTCTCCAACTTCCAAAGCTCAACAGGGTGAAAAACTAATGCAAGATGCTTTCAAGTTTGTACCTGTTGTGCATATAAGGGAAGAGGAAGAGGAGGAGTCATCCTTTGCAGGGATTTCTCACCAGATAGGGCTCCGCTCAACTGGTCTAGCCTTAGTAGGTATAGCCTCCACTTATCATCCTCCAAAAGAAGAAGGCGAGGATGAATCGACTATTAGGGATGCAGAGTCCATTCCAGTGATGGAACCTCTCGATATGATGGTCCTAGGTTAGGCTTCAAGTGTCATCCCCCAATCATAGGGGCGATGCAAGAGGAAGTCATGCCTAAAGCTGCTTAAGTTGAAGAAGCTAGGCCCCCTGTAGGCGAGCCTAAGGTAGCTTGGTTGGATGAACTTGAAGGTAATCAATCTCCTTCTTCTTTTGCGCTGATGCCAACGATGGGAGCTGTAAGGCCTAGCCCGACAACAGGATTAGTTCCTAGGTCTAATATTGTCGTAAGCTCGCTACAATCTTTTGTAGCAAAAGATGATGACAAGTTATCATAGGGGGGCTTCTCGGATGACAACGTTGATAACACATCTTCGCATCCGTATACCACAGAGAAGGGAGTAGATTTTGTCAGGATTCTCACCGTTGTGTGGTAAGCCCATAGACATTCGACAAGTTTTTTATCCCAGACATGTTGACTTTTGGAAATGATCTTTTTGAGAAGCTTCACAATGATTTTATTAAAAGCTTCTACAAGCCCATTAGCTGACGGGTAGTATGTCGTTGATGAGACACTTTAGATTATAAACTTGTTGTAGAATCTTTGTATGTCGTGACCAACGAATTAAGTCCCATTGTCATGAACTATTCATCTTGGAATGCCAATACAACAAATAACATGATGTTTAATAAACTTAATCACGTTCGAAGTCTTGACTTCCGTTAAAGGAATAGCTTCAGCCCACTTGAAAAAGTAATCGGTTACTGCCAAGATAAATCGATGTCTTTGGATGTTGGCGGGGAGATTGGTCCAAGATATCCATTCCTCACATCTCAAATGGCCAAGATGGAGATGTTGGGTGCAAATTCCCTGGTACTTGATGGATGAAGTCATCATGAATCTGGCATGCATGACACTGTTTAGCATAATCGACATCGTTTGCAAACATTTTTGGCCAATAATAGCCAAGTCTTTAGAGTCGATCCCCTAATTTAGATCTAGGTTGATGAGCTCTACACATTCCATCATGGGCTTTTTTGAGAGCTTCTTGCGCTTCTTTTCTTGAAAGGCAATGAAGCAAAACTCCATCATGCGATTCTTGATATAAAGTTTGAGAAATCGCATTATAGTAGAATCGAAGGGCTTTGCATTTGACTGCAGCCACTTCTTTGGGATCATCAGGTAATATGTCGTATAAGATATAATTGATGAATGGGAATCTCCAGTCCATCGGTTTGAGATTGATAGAAGTTTCACAAACAATCTCTGTTGTTGTTTTCTCTGAGTAATCTTCTGAAGGGAACTTAGGGTGATACAAGTCACGACCCACAATGAATATCATTGTCTCTACCTTTGGTGGCAATGCTAATGAAGTTGCCAGCGAGGCTAAAGTATCCGCATAGGCGTTTTGGACTCGCGAAATGTATCTGATAAAGAAGCCTTTAAACTTTTAGGCTAACTTTAGCACTACAAAATGGTATGGGACCAAATCCTCATTGCGCACTTCATATTCTCCACGGACCTGATTTACAATGAGTTGAGAATTACCGTAGATCTCAAGATGTTGGATGTCGAATTCCTCGACCAATTACATCCCTAATAGCAAAGAGTTGTACTCTGCTACATTATTGGTGCATGGCTCAGTTATGGAAAATCCTCTTGATATCACGTGACCGTTTGGGGATACAAGTACTACTCCCACACCAACTATGATTCCTCCATCGAGTCTTGCTCTAAACGCACCGTCGAAGAATAATTTTCATATTTGTATGACTTCTTGAGCTATGCAAGCTTCTACAACCTCATCTGGTAAATCTTCATATAATTTGGAAAAATCAGATACCGGATGGTCGGCTAAAAAATCTACTAGGCCTTGACCCTTAATAGCTTTCTGAGGCATAAATTGAATTGTATACTGCGATAGAAGTATCGCCCATTTTACAAGGCGACAGTTCAACGAAGAAGGTCTCACCATGAGTACTCACAAAGGATTTACTTTGTAGATGACGTGAATTGATTATCCGACCAGGTAATGTCTTATTTTTTGGATGGTGAATACCAAGGCTAGGCATTCTTTTTCGATCGGATTGTATCGATGTTCAGCTCCAATCATAGTCCTGCTGAGGTAGTAGATTGCTTGTTCATGTCCTTGATCATTTTTTGGGGCTAACAAAGCTCCAAGAGAATGGTCCATGGCTCTCACATATAACAGAATGGTTTTCCTGATACTGGGACCACTAGGACGGGCGATTGAGTTAGGTATTGCTTGATTTCCTCAAACACCTTTTGGTAGTTTTTATCCCAAACAAATGAGACTCCTTTTTTCATTAATTTGATAAAGGGTTGGCAGCGTCCTGAAAGATTTGATATGAATTTTCGGATATAAGCCAACCTACCTTGCAAGCTTTTGAGTTCTTTGATGTTCTTCGGAGGCGGTATTTCTTGGATGGGACGAATCTTTTCTGGGTCAAGAGAAATCCCTTTAGACATGACTATAACTCCACTGAATTTACCACTGGCTACCCCCAGGAAAGATTTAGTTGGATTCATCTTCAGTTGATGTGTTCGCATGATGTCGAACATCATTCTCAGATCTGAAAGATGATCGCCTTTCTTTTGGCTCTTCACTATAATATCATCCACGTAATACTCAATCTTCTTATATAGATGTTCATGGAAGATTGTATTCATAGCCCGCTGCTAAGTTGCACCAGCGTTCTTCAGCCCAAAGGACATCATTGTATAACAATATTCTCCCAGTGGTGTTTTGAAGACGGTGCGCTTTTCGTCTTCAGGGTACATTTTGATCTAATTGTACCCTAAGAATCCATCCATAAAAGACATCCTCTCATACCCACAAGTATTGTTAATCATGATATCTGTGATCAGGAAGGGAAACTCGTCTTTTGGACATGCAACATTCAGGTCACGAAAATCAATACAAATTCTAACCTTGCTATTTTTCTTGGGTATAGGAACAATGTTAGCCACCCAATCAGGGTATTATTCTTCTATGATGAAACTTGAATTGATAAGCTTATTGACTTCTAATTCAATTACTTCCATGATCTCCGGACGGAACCGATGTTGTTGCTGTTTAACAGGTTTCGCATCCGGATCGATGTTGAGATGATTCATGGCTACTTTTGGGTCAAGGCCAGACATGTCTTCGTAATTCCAAACGAAGACGTCTGTATATTTTTGGATGAGAGATATAAGGTCTTCTTTCTCAGATGATGATAAGCTTTCACTTATAAAAATTGGCTTAGGATTGGTTTTGTCTCCCATATTTATCTGGATCACCTTATCTTTTGTGGGTGGTTCGCGTTGCTCGAAATGCATGTCCCATAAGATGTTAATGCATTTGATCCACGGATCTTTGGTTGAATCAATCAACTCTTCATCATCCCCATCATCATTATCTGGATGACTAGTTGAGGTCATGTTTATAGACATGCCTTTAAAGACTGCACCAATGCTAATATCAGAGTCCCATGATGATGTTCCGGATGAATGGTCTTGACATAGACATTCATCGGGTTCATTTTCTGAAGAAGAAGGAGTTGAAACATAGCCTAACACTCTTCTAGTTTTATGATAATAATCAGTAAGTTTTCCTTTTGGAGTGAAAGATTGAATTGGTTCTTGTCTTCCATTCTCGAAGTTTAAACCTTCCTGGTTATTAAAATGATAACCCATTTTTCTCATCATATAGAGGGACTTGGACCCATAATGATGTGATTGTGGGATTGCGGGGTCATCCTCTGAATCTTTTTTATTTGATAGCTCATAGTTGACTTTCCCAAAATAGATTAGGTTTTGTCCTTTCTTCTTAGCTGGGACCATGAAGATGGCTTTCTGAGCATCTTCTATCTCTTCGAATGTAGCGAATAATGATTTAAGCGGCATATTAAGTGATGCTTTGACATACAATATACATCATGGATCTGTACCTGCATTTGTATCAGTCTTTGTTTTCTCACGTTCAGAGGACACATCAGACAAGTAAGCCAAATTAAAAATTTTATTAATGTACCACTCGCCCTTACTGTATACATTATTATTATTGAGCTCATTCTGGCTCATTACATTCAGATCTAACTCCCATAGATACACTTCTTTAGGCTCGGGCTCGGTGTCTTCTTTGTTGCCACTGTCAGGATCTTCCTTTGGTTGTTCCGGCTCTTGGGGTCTAGATAGAAAATTGAGTCAGTGTGGTAGTTTTCCATACCCTTGAATGGTTGCCTCTCAGCTATCAAGGTTCTAACTTCTCCTTCATCATTGGCGTATTTCATTACTTAATGAAGGGTAGACGGGACAATGCGATTCACATGAATCCAAGATCGTCCTAATAATAGATTATAGGACGTGACAGCATGTATGATATAGTAAGTCACCTCTGACTTGAGATTTCCAATCTGACACTTTAGTTTGATTTTACCCAAGGTTCGTGTACTGTTAGCGTTGAAGCCAAAAATAGTAGTATGAGTGGAGCTTAGCTGATGTAAGGGAATCCCTAGGAACTACATCACCCTGTACGACATAATGCTGAGTGTGGATCCTGGGTCAACTTGGACGCGGCTGATCTTAGAGGACCTAATATACCCTAAATAGTATAAAGGTCTGCCATGCTTATGCTTGAATTGCATATATTCTTGTATGAATGATACGCATGGCAGACTTTGTGCAGCTTGCAAGCATTGTGCACAAGAAAATCCTTTTGTAGCTTCTGGGACTACAGGAACTTGTGTGATAAAGTTTTTTGTATCCGTTAAAGCTTCGATCAGAGCCCTTCTCGTAGACTTGGACAACCTCAGGAGTTCATAAAGAGTGATCCTGATAGGAATGTTAGCCAGTTGTGCCATGACATTGAAACGGAAGGGAGTGCTTGACCCCTCAGCTTCTTGTTGGAGAAGATTCTTGTTATAGAGAACCTCCTTCTGCTTCCCTTTATCGGCTGACTTCTTGGGAATTGTACTCCCATCCTCTTCGACATGTTTATCTGGTCCTTGAGCAGCCTGATCATACCTTTTTAGGTATGTCTTTCCTGACCTGGTGCATGCTCCAGGATTTGTTTCTTGCTCGGTCGCAAGAGCAATCCTATCCTCTTCCGAGTCGGTGAGAGGGATCAGATGTGCATCATCTTTATTTAGAGAATGGCTAATCATATTGGACGATTTAGCATTATTTGTCTTCTTCTTTCCTGGCACACTTGTCCACTACAGATCATCAAACAAGTCAGGATGGACACACATTATCTCTCCTTTCATAATAGTAAGGGGTACCAATCCTTTATCTTTTTGACTATGTGTGTCAGTATTTTTTAGGTGCATCTCTTCCTTAGGGATAGGGACGCCACCATTGGGAGCTGCTACGGATGGGAAATCCCTGAATTAGACCAATATCATGTTAGTAGACACAGTCTTCTATTCCGACTTTAGCTTGAGCACTTCAGTGTCGACCAAGGCCTACAGAATATCCTTAAAGATATAACATATCTTTGTTGGATGTCCCAGTGCTCTGTGGTAGAGGTAGTTGTAGGCATCGAAAATTGCCTATAGGTCTCCACGAATAGCTCAGTGTTAAGGAACGATAATGAACGTCACTATCCGGTTCACAAGAGTTCGACTGACGTCGGTGAACGATTGAAGTGAACCGACGAACTAGGTGAGCTGACAGAATTTCGGGATAACGAAGGCACGGGCTAATCGAGAGCCCCGCGATGTTACAAAAAGAACAACGCCCTTCGTGTCTCGTTCGTTCTACAGATAATCCAACCATTGGAGCTGATAGAACTCTTCGTCGGACTTCCAACGTACTTCGAATCACTAAAATCCAAGTTCGGGCGAAGAATTTACAGCGGAAGCGGACGAATGCACCTCAACGGAGCGTCTCGGTTAATGGGAGACACCCCAGGGGTGTCTTAGATTTTCTGAGACACCCCAGGGGTGTCTCGGAAAATCCGAGACACCCCAGGGGTGTCTCGGATCTTCTGAGACACCCCAAGGGTGTCTCGAGTTTTGTGAGACACCCCAGGGGTGTCCCGGATTTTGAAAGACACCCTTAGCCCGTTTTAACCGCTCCGTTATCCTCTCAAGCCTATAAATACAAGCCTTAGGCCTTATTTTTTTGGATCTGGAATTTTGGAGAAGAGGCGAAGCCCTGCCGGAGTGAAGAGTGACCGAGCACTTCAACGCAAGAGAGTTTCTTCATCAGATCTACATCACCCGCATCCGTTCCTTAGCATTACTCCTCGTCGGTAATCCTAAGAAGAGCAAATATCTCGCTTTTTCCGAGATAGGCGCTTCAGTTTCTAGATCTCCTCGCGGATCAACGAAGCTCTGAACCAGATCTGATTGTCAGGTGGTCCACGGATATCGACGTCCTCGTCACAGGCTAAAGACCCACGCAAGCAAAATACGATAAACAGATCTTGTGTTTATTTTCAAGAAAGTTGTAATTTTTAATTCTTTGTTATTTGAATTCATTTGTAACGTTTGAAGTTTAATGAAATCAATGATGAAGGCAACTTTTGACGAAAACAAGCTGGCGACCACAGTGGGAGCCAACGGCCTCGCTGCCGAAGCCGTCGTGACGCAACCGACTTTCAAGATTTGGGTAAATGAAGAGATCGAATACGAGTTCGATCAACAAAAGTTTGAAGAGTACCTCTCTTCCTACTCCTCCAGATCCGCCTCTCCAAATAGGCGCAGGAAGATTTCGTCTTCCAATGGTGCTCGCGGGCCCTCGGGATCGAAGATCCAAGATCCCCTCGCCGCCGTTGCACTTACTCACCGCGACGCTCCAATGGCGTCTAATGTGGTGGAAGCTGCAGATCCAGATCTCCCTTCCGTCGCGAAGTCAACTGCTGAAGGAGTTCCAGCCTTGTCAAAGAGGGCGCGCCAAAGACGGCGCCAACGCCTTGCGCGACAACTAGCCAAGGCCGCAGAATCGATGGACGGGATCCGCTACAATAAGGATCTAAAGTCCAGACAGCGCCAAGAGCAACAACGGCGCACAACCAACTCCTCCGCCAAGACAGAGACGAACAAATGGGTTCGTGTCAAGAGGACTCGCTCAACCCTCGAAGAACAAATCAAGAAGAGCCACGCATTGCTCGTGCATGCCCGAGTCCTTCTGCAGAAAGCGGAAGAGATGCAGAAAGAAGAGACGGTCAAGAAGCCGTCAAAACACAAGCAGATCTGGGTGCCAAAGGCAAAACCGGCACCAAAGGCAAAGGTGGACGGAATTGTCGTCCAAACTTCATCAAATCCAGATCCCGTTTCCCTTGCCCCTCCGGCGGAGCTAGGTAAGAACGTGTGTCTTCCTAGATCCAAGGTTCCTTTGAAAGGTCGCCTCGGTCCTTTACCGGAAAACCGAGGTAAAGCACCTGTCAAGGAGCGATTGGGACCGATGAAAGGTCCCCAAACAACAAACCAGACTGGGGGTCGTGCTAATCCCCCTAAGAAAGATAACAAAAGGAAAGCCCTTGTTACCGACCGCATTGGATTGCGTGTTGAAGTTCAAGAGCCCGTTAAGTTTTCACGCTCGCAAAAGCGTAGACTTGAACGAGCGACTTTTGAAAACGCTAATAAAGCGTCATATCCCCAGAGGGAAACACATTCGTCTGACGATGATTGTGTTATACCTGGGAAGTCATGCCAACACTCTATGGGTTGCTCCAGTTATCAAACTGATGAGTTGTACTATAGAGCTGGGGGTGCGGGTAAGTCTCGAAAGAGAGATGCTCGAGACACGGAACCTCACTGTTCGTGTGCCAACATCATCAAGGCGGTGTTATCAGAACCGAGACCAGGCCAAGGCGTTTCCGTAGGAAGAAGCCTATCCGCCAAGAAGACGAACTCCTAGAGGTGTCTGCTAATATGACCGGCAGAGGAAAATCGACACGACCTTCTAGCTCAGATCAACTTGCCGAAGCATCCCAGCGCATGACTCGATTGCGGTCAGGGATCAATAGGCGAAAGAATTACCAAAGGATGCAAAAGGGACTTCCGTTGGAAGAGGAGGTGTCAGATGCTGGTTCAGATTCCTGCTCAGCTATAGCATCCGATGACACGGCGTCTAGTGCGGGGCAGCCTTATGAATCATTTATGATCAGCGCCGAACAAGTAAGCAAGATGCTTGAAGATGCCTTGACTAAGCAGAATGAAGCTTTCAAGTTCGAGATGGAGATGGCTATGCAGCAGATGAGAGAGATGCATGACCAGCAAATCGCGGCACTGACAACTCATCAAGGAGAACCCAGTCGTCGTAATAATCCGAATCAAGAGGAGAATGAACGGGAAGAAGATAATGTCAACATAACTATTCCTCCTGTCAACAACAATAACGGAGGCGGTCCCTCGGATGATAATGCGAAGGAAGACCACGTTACCTCTCCCAGAAACCACTCGAAGACAGATACGAGTGAAGACAAGAAAATGAAGGACTTGGAGAGCAAAATCAACGCGTTGATGAATGCTCAAGAAGTGAAGAGGTCCGGCATACCATGTCCATACCCAAGGGAATGGGAATCAATTCCATATCCGGCAAAGTTCAATTTAATCAACTTTACGCCGTTTGATGGAAAGGGTTCCCCTACCCAACACTTAATATATTTTAAGTCTCACTTAGGAATAATCTCCGGCAATGAACCCTTGATGGTACGGTCATTCGTTGGCACTCTTCGCGGAGCGGCCTTCGATTGGTATCGTCGCCTCAAGCCGGGGAGTATCAACAGTTGGGACGACATGGAGGATATGTTTCTGACGAACTTCTTCGACGACGACACTGAGGTCTCAATCGGCACTCTGTTTGATGAGAAGCAGAAGAATGGTGAGACAGTCGAAAACTTCGTGAAAAGATTCTGAAATAAAGCAATGAATTGCAGGGATCCGGTCAGCGAAGATTTCATCCTCGAGACCTGTCATAACAATCTTTCATTGGACATCCTGGAAGCCATGGGAATGGCACCGCCAAAGACCTGGAAGGATCTGAAGGTGCGAGGAGAAAGAGCCGAACGATTCATCAAAAGGAAGAAGGCGGAAAGGGGCCAAATAGCAAATAACACTCCGCAACAGAACTTTGTCCCTAAGGGTAAGGGAAAAGCACATGCGAATGCTGTGGACGCGAATCAAACATTCGAAGTGCAAGCGTAACCGCAACAGCAGCAACAAAAGGCGCCTCAACAATCAAGGTGGCAACAGCAGACCCAGAAGCCAAAAGCCGCGGAACCGAAGTTCCCGAAGGTCTACTCATTCAAAGAGGATGAAGTTCCCGGTATCTTCAAGTACCTCATTGAGAATAACAAGATCAAATTGCCTCCAGTCCAGGATCATCAAACGTCACAACAGCAATCCCGAAGGCAGCAAAAGGCTTCGGGTCCGAGACTCCAAAGAGTATACGAGTATAAACTGTTTCTCAATCCTCCGACCGGTATAAGAGGTTAAACTACTCCTACATACTCCAATAGGTATATGAGTCTAAACTGTCTCCCACTTTTGACGGGAAGTTCCTGGAGAATATTACGCTAATATTCTTAAGGATAACCCGGTCAGGTAACTGAGAATAATGTCCGAACCAGTTCCGCAAAGGAAACTGGGGGTGGACGATTTATGTAACGGGAAGTTCCCAAAACCACAGCAATGTAATAAATGAGAATTCCCATTCAAATTCCCACCGTGTCTGTGTACTCAACACTCTCTTTGTTAGAGTCTGAACGTAAGGTTCCCCATTGGTCAAACCTTCTTACAGTTAGGGCCACAGTCAAAATCCCCTCTCGATTCCCCCAATGAACGAGAGGTCCATAAATCAAGCGATCAAACCTTCCTACAGTTAGGATCGTCTCAAACCTCCCGATTGGTCAAACCTTCCTACAGTTAGGACCACAGCCAAAATCCCCTCTCGATTCCTCCAATGAACGAGAGGTCCACTTTCAAATCAAGTGATCAAACCTTCCTACAGTTAGGGTCACCTCAAACTCCCATTTGGCCAAACCTTCCTACAGTTAGGGTCAAAACCATAATTCACTCTCGATAAACGAGAAATTCATCTTTAGTTCGGTAATCAAACCTTCCGACAGTTAGGGTTATCCGAATCTTTTCGATTCGGCTTTCTCCTTAATGAATGAGGGATTCTTTTGATTCAAATGACCAATCCTATAAAAGTTAGGGTCATTTGAATCTTTCCGATTCTCGGAGTGGAGATCCCACTCTTAGTTTCATCATTTCGGAGTCTGGGGGTGGAGCTCCCACCTCGAGTTTCCTTTTCGACTGTAGATAGAATATAAAATTCTTCCTTTTCAGTCCCGGGAGATAGAATATAAAATTCTTTCTCTTCCGCTTTCCAGTCCGTCTTTGTTCTGATAAAAGACACAATTCCCAACTTCCAATCCGGACACTTGGTGCAAGGGGAATTTTATCTCAACTCCTAAATAGAGATAAGTCTACGCCTAACACGCGTTGCCGGTTTAGTCTTTCACCGATTGAAAAAGATACCAAGGTCTAAACTTGGGGAATTTTATCCCGAAGCCTAAGTAGGGACGAGTCAACACCTAACACGTGTTGCCGGGTAGCCTGTTCCCGTAACAAAGGCGAAGCCTATGTATTCGGCATCATAGCACAAAGTTCAGAGAATTCACTCTCTAAGCACAACGTTACATGCGGAACGGATTTAGACAATCCGCATGCTAACCCGACTCAAACGGTAATCGGTAAAGGCACATCAAACCCGTTGAAGGCTGGGGGTTTGCCAAAAATCCCAAAGTCTATGTCTAACACACATTGCCAGTTTAGTTTTTCACCGATTGAAAAAGACACCAGGGTCTAAGCCTGGGGAATTTTATCCCGAAGCCTAGGAAGGGATAAGTCATCGTCTAATACGCAGCGCGGGGTATCTTTTCCCTATAAGAAATGGTTAAGCCTATGTATTCAAAATCATAGCATCAAGCCTAAGAAAAACAATTCTCTTAGCACAACGTTACATGTGAGACGGGTTTTAATAATTCACATGCTAGTCCGATTCAAACGGTAATCGGTAAAGACATATCAAACCCGTTGATGGCTGGGGGTTTGCCAAAAATCCTATAAGTGCGAGTCATTGATGCATCAGCTCTATTAGTTGGTCTCGTGACTCGATTATCCAACAACATTAAAATAAGATCCACAAATGCAGATGAATCAGCTTTAACAGTTGGTCCTGCAACCCCGACACTTGGGACCGCCGTGCTCCAATACCTTAAGAGCTTAAACTGTGCATACTCCAGTAAACGTACGAGTATAAACTGTGTCAACGTTCGACGATTCAAAACCCTAGGGTCAACGCCGGTCAACGCGTAATCCTAGGTCAACGCCGGTCAACGCGTTGCGACAAAAAGTCAACGTTCGACGATTCAAAACCCTAGGGTCAACGCCGGTCAACGCATAATCCTAGGTCCACGCCAGTCAACGTGTTGTGATAAAAAGTCAACGTTCGACGATTCAAAACCCTAGGGTCAACGCCGGTCAACGCGTAACCCTAGGTCAACGCCAGTCAATGCGTTGCGACGAAAGTTAACATACGATGATCTGAAACCCTAAGTCAGCACGAGGTGACAGAGATAGTCAATTCAAAGTCACTGAGGGTCGCGTTCAGCCTGGCTCACGCGAGGCTCGTGTTTGGGTACATCAACACGAGGCTCACGTTCTAAAGTAGAAACGCAAAGCTCAAGTTCATGATGAGGCTCACAAACGCGGGGCTCGCATTGGTTGGAGGATCGGCTTTCTCGGAGTTATGCTCGTCGTATGGATCTTCTCTTTCATCGAGCAGTGTTCTTCATAGCCTGATTTAAGGCTTTTTACAGTGACGTCGCCATCTGTACTAATCAGGTTAGTCACGGCAATGAGCCTCTTATGACCCGATACCTTTAGTTTAGGCACAGGTGTAGGGCCTCTAACTCGATTGACGAGTTCAGTTGGAGCTAAGTCTTCTCCTTCTGAAGAATGGTTTTATGAGCAACGCGATCCAAAGGAGAGACACTCCTTCGACGAGTCAACAGTAGGAGGAATCTTAGTCTCCTTAGAAACTTTGCGGATCTTGCGCATAACCTTGGGGCTAAGGGATCCGGAGGAGAGGAACTCATCATACTTGGCTTGGTCGAATTCTACAGTTAGAGTTTTGACGGTCATCCCCACGAGTTTGGTGTCGGATTGCGCCACCACCTCTTCATCAGTGAAAAAACTATTCCCCAGCGTAGTCGTCATCTTTTGTTTGTAGGAAAAATTTAAAGAAGAAATGAGAATAAATAAATTTGTATTAATCTCCCTAACTGACTTAAAAAAGGAATAAATACAATCTCTCTTTGCAATCTCTCTCTAACTAACTTAGAAAAAGAAATTATAATCTCCTTTATCGGTTTTCCGATTTACAAAAGAGAGAAAGATCGACAGTGATTTTTCCCTTTGTTTAAAACTGGGTTCTTCTTGGTGGCGATGTGAGTTTGAATATTGTATCTCGTTGACGATCCGAACACTTCACTTCGTTGAACGTTGTCTATTCCTCTTGACTTAACATCGTGAAGAACTTGTGAGGCAAGTTTAGAACTCTTAACAAGTTTAAGAACTATGTAAAAGAGTTAGTTTTAGAAAGAATATCTGATCCTTTTTAGCTGAAATCAGAGAATAACTGATCTCACAGTTCTTCAACCAAAAATGGTTCGAAAGCCAAGGAAATTCTCCAACAAAAGCCTTCACAAAAGCCTTAAGCTAGCTCCAACCAAGTTCCAACCCTTTCTTATCTATAAACACAACTATTTATAGGGTTTAAGGGGTGTAACTGACCCCTTAAATCGCTCCATAATGGGGGTTTAATGCCCTCATTACGTGCAAAATGGTTTTAGAACCGTTCAAAACGTGTTTGAATTAGTCAAACATGAGGTTCGTGTTTGGAAGCGACCCTCGTGTTTAGCATATGAACCACAGTTGTGAGCTCCGCGTTTGGAGCTTGAAACGTGGGGGTGAGCCCGCATTTAAATCTTGGAACGCGGGGGTGAGCCCGCGTTTAAATCTTGGAACGCGGGGGTGAGCCCCGCATTTGGCATTTGGGACGCGGGGGTGAGCCCCGCGTTTTGAGATTGAAACGCGAGGATAACCCTCGTGTTTTGGTTTGATAAGATCGTTAATTTGTAATCTCTTTTGTTAGAGCGTTGCAAGGATTGTCATCCTGTAATCCCTGTATTTGGCTCTTGAAAACATAAGAGACGTCAATTTGTAACTCTCGTTTGTTTTCGTGAAGGTCGTCAGATTATAACCTTCCTCGATTAGTATAAAAATTGTCAGATTGTAACTTTCATCATCGGTGTTTCATGAGGATCAACTATCTGCAGTAATTTTTAGACAGCCTACAAACAACACCAATAAAAATACCACAATCAAGCAAACATCAAGATTTAACGTGATTTGACAAATCGTGCCTACGTCCACGAGACAATCCAGAGAGAAATATTTCACTATGAATCAAGAGTACAATCCCTCCAAGTTACACCTAAACTTGAGGATTAAATCACAAGAGAAAAATACAGTGTTACCTTTAGGGTACCAAAATCCTAAAACTCGTCTCACCAAAAATCTCTAACACCCACGGAGAAACGAGCACCGTACCCTCAACGGCGCCGTCATTCTGCAATCGGACAACCGAGCTATCCGGAATCTGAACTTTTCTCTCTCTTTTTTTTCTCTCTCTCTCCTTTTTTCTCACGGTACTGTAGCCGACACTGTAGCACCAAAAAAAGTACCCGTTTCTCATATATATAATTCTCCAAACCTATTCTTATTTCAAATAGATCATCCAAATCCTCCTCTAATAGAGTTTTAATTCATGTGAACCTCATGTGGGCCTTATCTTGGACTAGACCCACAACAAGATGTGCCCTAGCTTGTATATATTGAGACTTGTATTGCCTCGTTGATAAACCCAATTGAGCCTATGCATCAGTATTAACGCCTTGTTTGGTACGTGAGAATTAAGTCTAGTGAAAATAGAGTGAAATAAAAAATGGAATGAAAACTAACGTAGGAGTGGAATGCTCATTCTTATTCTCGTGTTTGGCAATGGTTAGATAATTAAGTAAGAATTTTAATTCTTTTTATTTTTGATATTTGATAATTAATAAGCAATTATGCATATTTAGAAGTTATTTTAATTCTTTAAATTCTCACTTACACAGGAATGCTCGTTTCCTATCATTTCGTTGAAAATGTTCAATTTTGTGGGAATGAATGAGAAGTGAGAATGAGTACTGTGACTTCCAAAAAGAGGGCTTGTGTTGGGTAGCATGATGAGAAGCAGTGAAATGGGCCTTCTATGTCCACGCCACGATCCTATGTACCAGATGAGATATAAAGTTTTCCATTTGCATGAGACTTTAACTTGAGACTTTTATATACAAAGAGTGTTTTATAGTAGTGTTATAAAATTTATTGCATATAATCTTTCTCCGAGCAACCATGGCAATCAAATTTTCCCTATATTTCATTGCTTTTCATATTTTTTTTTCCTTTCTCTTTTTTAGGTCCTAAAGATTATTATTAGATCTCATCCTATGTGTTACCTTCTACAAGCATATCTGGATTCATTGAATTAAGGAGCATTTCTAGCCATGGAGGTGAGCAAGACCGTAAAAATTACAACACCGTAGTGCTCGAAGCTATAGTTCCTCCT
>NC_033797.1:50183283-50239754 GCF_001876935.1 Asparagus officinalis | reverse complement strand
GCGGCGCCCCCCCCCCCCCCCCCCCCTAAAAAAAAAAGGAAAATTAGTCCTTCAAATCTTTGAAGTGTTTAAATGTACCATTTGTTATATTTATCATCCAATTTGCTAACCAAAAGCTCTGTAGTGGAAAATCATGGACCTTAATTACTAAATTAGCTAAAATCAACATCAAAATCCATGAAGATCAGACTCAATATCAATAGTTTTAAGTCTAATATAATATTTCCTTGAGTTAGTACTCCAGTGAAGTTTTTTCGGAGTCTGAGTTTGAATGCGCACGTGTACTTCTACAATTATATTTTATAAATGTGACAGTTAAAATTCTTTGATTTCTTCTTAGGGCCTATTCGTTTGCCTAAAAAAAAGGGAAAATTAAAGAAATGGAAAACTATTAAAATGAAGAATTGTTTTTGGAGTGTTTGGTTGGCTAAAAAAGAAGGAAATCAAAGAAATGAAATTGAAATGATGTTAGTTGTCACCTTATTATTGGATGATGTTTGTGATTTTTTAAGAAAACTAGTTTTGGAGTGTTTGGTTGGCGAAAAAAAGGAAATGAATTATAAGAAACATATTTCCTGTAGTTTCTTGTTTTCTTTTGTTCGGTTCATTCTTAAAAATAAGAAATGAAATGAGATGAGATGAGTTGTCATTGTATTATTGGGTGATGTGAAGAAAGATTAAGAAAAGTGTTTTCATAACTTTTTGGGATGAAAATGAAGAAATGAAATGTTAATGAGATGAGGTGAATTGTTATAATATTTTATTGGATGATGTGAGTGATTTGAAATGATGAGAAGAGATGAGTTGAGTGATGTTTGGATGAAAATAATATTTTATTAGATGTGATGTATGAGTTGTTAGATGAAAATAATATTTTATTAGATGTGATGGATGAGTGGTTAGATGAAAATCATATTTTATTAGATGATGTGGATGAGTTGTTGGATGGAAATAATATTTTATTGGATGTTGTGGGTGAGTTTTAGGGATGGAAATGGAGGAAATGGTGAGTTTTGAGATTTTCACCATTTCCATTTCCATTTCTTGGTTTTTAGAAAACAAACGAACATGCCCTTATTATATTTGAAATAAAGACCTAAAAACAACAATTGATTCCAGTTGGTGGTCGCTGTCGCATCACATTGATTATATAGTGATTTTTATTCATTAATTATATTATGATTTTATGACCGAATGATAGAACTCTCTAGCATTTTAATATGGATTTCATTTTAAAGGTGAAAATTCTATTTCTTTTTAATAACCAACATCTGTAAATTCCTTCAAAAAATAATCAACATCTGTAAATGTTTTGGACGACTGTGATCTTAAATCTAACAGATCACATTCTTCATAATATATAGTCGTTTTCTGTTTTCAGTTACTAAGTCGAAATATAATCGACAATTATGATTTAAGAGAACATCATTTTATCTTCTAAATATGACTATGATCCACATACATTTAAGTATGTTTTGTTTCAATTTGCTTTCCACTTTCTTGTGCCAAACAATAATAATAATTATTATTATTATTATGATTCTCAATTCGATTTTTTAAAAATAGGGGTTAAGTGGGAACCGGGTGCTCACCCTATAAGTTCATCCCAATTCAAAGAAAAGTGTTAAATTTCGGACCTACCACTATTGAGCACGGAGCATAATCACTTAGCCATCTTGGTGTATCCCCGTAGATGGATTTTAGTAGTAATGTTCGTCGTTTGATTCATCTTTGCTTGGTAAATCAATATTTTCATAAACTTTGCTGAGATTTACTGCTTCATATAACTCCAAATATAAAATATCCACCGGACTTATATGTAAACTGTGGACTTATATGTAAACTGTTCATGATTTGACCATCACGGGAGCTAATTTACTAAAAAAAATTTGATACATTGAACCCATTGAAAGTGGACGAGAATTAAATGCCAGAAAAAGCCAAAGCGTGTTGCATCTCGGTGTGCTGGCGGCTTACCCAGTGGTCCTTCGCTAATCTTTTTCCGTTGCTCCTTTTAACCGGGCCCCAACTAAATAATTATACAAAAGTTTAATAATATTAAACTTCGTCACATGCTAATGGGATTCACCAACGTGACACGCTGATACACAATAAAACGTTGTTTTCGCCCTGACACGGCGAGCAAAACGTGCTGCCAACCTATAATTTTAATTTTTTTTAATTAGTCGAATTATTTCGTTGGGACCAAAATGAGAGTGGGCTATGAGGATATTATTATTATTTTCCTCTTTTTAATATTTATTTTCTCGTTCATGGTTATTTGTTCGTTTTCGTCGGCGGACCTTATCTCAAGCGCATTAAGCACGTGATGCAAGGACAAGACGTGGTCAAAGAAAACGGCCATCCCGTTTCGGGGAAAAGCGGAGAAAATCCCTTAGTCACCGTTTGATAACAAGAGATTGGGTTTTATGTGTCTTATTAACTTGGTCAATAAACTAGTAGAGCTGTTTGGTGACAAAAAATAGGAAGAGATTATTTTAAAGATTGTGTCTTTTGCAAATAGCTTTTGGAAAGCTACGTCAATTAGCGTTTGTCTTTGGTAATGAGCTGCCAATTTTTTTCTTTCGTTTTTGCCCCTAATAATTTTAATTTTATATCAATAATATTACATGTCCTTTTTAGTCATTTAACAAATTTAAGCTAGTCGTACAGCTATTTTTACCAAACAGATCTAGTCAATCAGCTAGCTACACAGCTATCAGCTTTCAGCTACAATTTTACAATTTTCAGCTAGCTTAACAGCTTTTAGCTATAATCCCGCAGCTTTCAGCTAGTTTTGTCAAACAGAGCCTTAATCTAGGCGGCTGAAAGAACGAGCATTTTTTCTCTTGAAAAAAAGCTCTTAGTCCTTCTAAAAAAAAGGGGGTCTTGTTCCTCTTGGTGCAAGAAATAAAAAGGTTGCTATATTGTATTTGCGGAATTATATGACATGATTCAGACGATAAAATTTTAATAATTTATTTGTTTAATGATGAAGGTTAGACTGACATTGACGTTGAGAATGAGAAGTGGTGATGCGAGGAATCGGCTTCGCTCCGTCATGAGTCTCAAAATCTTTGGCGACAGACAATTTACCATGGTGCTTTCAGAAGTTGGGACTTAATCTTGGCCAAATTCTTTGAATACACAAGTCAGTAACTTATAAATGATGATATACTGAAAACTGAAGGCTCGATACATAAAACGTGAGAGCAAGGTACTTGTGCCTCACTCTAAGATTCTTTAGAGAATATGTTTGTATATTGTAGAGAGTAGAAAGTATGCAATTACTCAGACTCTTGCAAACTGTATATTTCCTTTTATTGAATTCAAAGTGGTTGTTAAATAGCCATTACAGATGTTAACAAAATATAAGAAAATAGCTCACGTACAACTATGTGATTCACAACAACGGGAATAATTCAAAAGCAACTGATTCCTAGAGACTAGGACTTATTGAAAACAAACTGAGTTAGACTCCTAACTTCTAGCAACTAACTATAACAAACAAAGACCTCTTCATTCCCTCCCTTCAACTAGCTGTAGAGTTGGCGAAAAATTCGAAGAAGAGAATCTGAGAAGGCTTCTAGAGATTTGGCGGTCGACCGCACATGGTGCTGCGGTCGACCGCACCAGAGCCAGAAACATAGTTCGGCTCTGGACTTTTGGCGGTCGACCGCAGCACTATGTGCGGTCGACCGCGATCGAGCCCAGGACTTTCCCTAGTCTCTGGACAATTTGTGGTCGACCGGCATTGTCACTGCGGTCGACCGCCTATCGGGTTTTGGGTCTGGGTTAGTTTCCAGACCCGATTTTCTTGTGAGTTGTATATAAACCCCAAACTCGATTTTAGGGTTAAGTATTGGAGGTTTTGAGCTGCTGAAAGGGGATTTCTAGGGCTTCTATTGTTGGAGTCTATTGGAGAGATCAAGTGGTTTTGTTTGAGGGTTTTGGGTAAGATTTGTAACCCTAATTTGTATTCCCCTTGATTTCTATTAGTGAAACTCCCCCCTCCTTGCCTCGTGGACGTAGGCACATTGCCGAACCACGTATATCTTATGTTCTTGATGTGATTGGTTGGCTTGTGTTCATTTGTGGTCTACTATTGTTCTTGTGTGTGCTTTTGTATTGTCTAATTTGGGCTTCCGCGGCACACAACAAGTGGTATCAGAGCTCCGGGCTGGACTTGGGAGTTTATTCGAAGAATTCGCTGTTGGATTCTTGTTGGGAGAGTAGACCCACAATATGGTTGAAACAAGCAAGGCTAGTTCAAGCGCTACAAGTGCTACAAGTACATTGGGATCGGCTTTGACAAAGGCGATCCAAAGCTTGAGCATCAATAATACTAAAATTAATGTTCCCAAGTTCGACGGCAAGATCAATTTCGGCTTATGGAGGTGTCAAATAATGGATGCCTTAGATGCACAAATTTTGGAGGAAACTCTTGAGCTACAAGAGAAACCCGAAGATGTTGAAGACAAGGTTTGGAAGAAAATGAACAGTAGAGCTTGTGGGGTGATTCGATCATGTTTGACGCCGGATCTCATTTATGATGTGATGAACGAGACGTCGGCGAAGAAATTGTGGGAAACACTCAATGAAAAGTATTTGACGAAGAGCATTGAGAATAGGCTTCATTTGAAGAAAAGGTTCTACCAATTCAAGATGAAGAGGGTGGTTTCCATTC
Organism: Asparagus officinalis; assembly: GCF_001876935.1. NCBI lineage: Eukaryota > Viridiplantae > Streptophyta > Magnoliopsida > Asparagales > Asparagaceae > Asparagus > Asparagus officinalis. The sequence continues at coordinate 50,235,067 of NC_033797.1, read as the reverse complement.
GGGAGCATGTTAACAACTTCACAAAGCTAATTTCGAATATGGCCAATGTAGATATCATGGTGGAGGATGAAGACAAGGCGATGTTACTATTGTGTTCGTTGCCGGAGGATGAGTTTGGTACATTTGTTCTCACTATGATAAATGGACGAACTATAGTTAGCTACAAGGAGGTGACCTCGGTATTGGTAAATTATGAGCTGAGGAAGAATGATGGTGAGCCCTCCGAGAAGACATCGGGTGATGCATTAGCAGTTCGTGGCCGTAGTCCAAACTGTCAAAGGTTTAACTGCTCAAAATCAAAGAATATGGGTGGCCATAAGAATGTTGGTAGAAATCAATGTGTCTTTTGCAAAGAAGATGGATATTGGAAAAATGAGTGCCCAAAGTTGAAGGATAGAGCCGGAAAGCAAAGGGGGAAAGCTGTACAAGCTTCAGAGGTGAATGTTGCTAAGGTTGTTGGCGACATTTCAGATTCGGATTCTTCCAGTTATTCTTATCCCGCATTGTCGTCAGTATGTTATGCCGACTCTACGGAGTGGATGCTTGATTCGGGAGCTACATTTCACATTTGCCCTAAGAGGGATTGGTTTACCAACTTTGAGGAGTTGAAGAGAGGAGACGTGGTGCTCATGGGGAACGATCATGTTTATCCTATTAGTGGGATTGGCTCAGTCAGAATCAGAATGCATGACGGGGTGACTAGGAAATTGAAAGAAGTGAGGTTCGTGCCGCAATTGACGAAGAACCTCATATCTCTTTGGACTTTGGAGGCATCCGGCTATAGAGTGATTTTAGAAGATGCTAGTTTGAAGGTCATGAAGGGGTCCATGGTGGTGATGCGAGGTGTCAGGGAAAACAACCTATACTACTTGAAGGGCAAGACAGTTACAGGAGGTCTGGCTGCTTCTATCACCACAGAGGAGGATACCACCACCCTATGGCACATGAGACTTGGACACACAGGTGATAAGTCCCTACAGACATTGACAAAACAGGGGCTATTGAAAGGTGTAAAGACCTGCAAGATGGAGCTGTGTGAGCATTGCATACTTGGGAAGAAGACTAAAGTAAAGTTCGGCACCGCTATTCACAAAACCCAAGGTATATTAGATTATATTCACACGGATGTTTGGGGTCCTTCCAAGCACACATCGCTTGGTGGGGTAAATTATTTTGTCACTTTTATTGATGATTATTCCAGGAGAAATTGGGTATATACCATGAAGCATAAACATGAGGTCCTGGATATATTTGTGGAGTGGAAGAAGAAAGTGGAGCTGCAGACAGGTAGAAAAGTGAAGACTCTTCGTTCAGACAATAGTGGAGAGTATAAGAGTGATTCATTTCTACAGTTTTACCAGGATCATGGCATTAGAAAACACTTCACAGTTAGAGAGACACTGCAACAGAACGGGATGGCTGAGAGATTGAACCGTACCTTGCTGGAGAAGGTGCGATGTATGATGGTGCAGAGTGGATTATCTAGATCCTTTTGGGCCGAGGCGTTGGTTTATGCGAGCCATCTCGTTAACAGGTTGTCGTGCACTACGATAGAGGGGAAGACTCCTTTGGAGCATTGGTCTGGTTCTGTGGCTAGTGACTATGAGACTCTCCGGATATTTGGGTGTCCAGCTTATTTTCATGTCAGTGATGGAAAGTTAAATCCGAGAGTGAGAAAAGCTATTTTTGTGGGATTTAGAGAAGGTGTCAAAGGTTTCAAATTATGGGATCCACAAGACAAGAAGATGGTCATTAGCAGAGATATCACATTTGATGAGGCATATGTTTGGTTCAAAAGTCGCTGCTGTGGAATTCATTATAATTTTGTTCGATTACAACAAATTCGAAAGAATAATCTTTTTATAAGACTTTTTCTACACAACAAAGCAAAAAATTACAACTCTTGAGAAACAAACACGAAAATCGTCTATCAATTTTCGTTTTCGTGGGACTTTGCCTGTGCCGGGAACGCTTTGGTTCGTGGACCGCCGATTCACAGATCGTGAAGAGGGGGCTTATGATTCTAACTTCGTTATCGAAGTAGAAATTGAAACGATATCTTATCGAAGTAAGATAGTCGTTCTTCTTAAAATCAAGTCGAAGCTTAATTTCAAGGCGTTGCAAGAAAAGAACCCAAATCTCTGCTCTCTCTGCTCTGGAATGCTCTAACAAATGCTCGATCCTCGTCAGAAGTGACCCTAGGGGGGTATTTATAGCCTCAAGGGTCTGTAACTGCAAAAACTTAACAATCGAAGAAGTCAGTACGGCGAGACAGTGTTTACTGTCTCGCTGGGCGAGACAGCGTTTGCTGTCTCGACCCGCGAGACAGTAAATTTGCTGTCTCGCTCAGCGAGACAGTAAATGCTGTCTCGGAAAATGGCAGTTTCTCGCTGTAACTGTTCTCTCACGTTTCAAACTCCGTTATTTTGGCAGTTATCCACGTGATTTTCGCCCATGATGTTTCCCACGTCCCTTGGCAGTTAATGGACACGTGTAGGGCAGTTACAAATGTAGTTTTGACTATTTCAACACTGTCTCGCTGGCGAGACAGCAAAGACTGTCTCGCTGGCGAGACAGTTCATACTTGTTTTGATTTTTCCAAAACAGTATGAAATCCTTTCTTGTGAATTTTTGAGTGATCTTCTCTATGCTTGGGATATCTATTAGCATTTTTTGACGCCTACAGATACCCCCTCCAAAGTATTCCAGACTCATTCTTTTATAGAGGAGCATGGGATACTTTGGATAAGATAGATTTTACTTACGATCCCTTCAATGCTTGGCTGAATAGATCGTATGAAAGGACTTGTAAATGGCTTCAATGTTTAACCTCTTCTGCTGTTAGTCTATCCAGTTCTTCGTAGAATAGCTAACGTTCTCCCGGCGTCGCGTTTATCGCTTGACCGTTGTCGAGATCTTGAATTGAAGTTGATACTTGCTCTTGTGAATTCAGCGTTTACCATTGAATTGGTATATCCATTGAGAATTCCTCAGGTTATCCTTAAGAATATTCAGATTAATATTCTCCAGAAACTTCCTGTTGAGGGTGGGAATACAGTTTAGACTCGTGTACCCATTGGAGTATTCCACTGTTCCATAGTGCAAAACAGAAAAGTTTACTGTCTCGCTCGGCGAGACAGAGTTTTCTGTCTCGCTGGGCGAGACAGTGTTTTCTGTCTCGCTCGGCGAGACAGAGTTGTCTGTCTCGCTCAGCGAGACAGAGTTTCCTGTCTCGCCCGGCTGCTATATAAGTCGGGACTTAGGGTTTTAGGGTTTTTTACGTCGGATTTTGGCGATTTTTTGGGCGATTCTTGGGCGATTTTCGACCAGTTTTCTTCTATTTCTTCTCCTCTTTGTTGCCGACTTGGGAGGTGCTCTTGTTTGGGAAGATTTCACTCAGATTTCAAAGGTTTGTTCTTCCCCTTTTCTCCAAAATTTTGACTCTCCTTCAACTGTGACTGTGCATGCATCATTTCGGTTGTATTTGTCCTATTTTTTGTCGATTTCATGTTCAAAATCTTAACCTTCCTCTTGGATTTCAATGTAGATCACATACTCATCATGTCGCCACGTAGAGCTCGAGGGAAGGGAATCCGACCGACTGTTCAGAGCCCTGAGGAGGCTGCCCCTGCTGCACCCTCACGTGGAGGTATATTTCTTTCACCTTTTCACGAATTTAAATATTGTATTTCGTCCATTCCATATGTATGTTCCTATTTTTGCTTGCAGATCCTCGTTTGTATCCTTTGAGGTACCTTCGAGAAGAGCCGGTATCCTCCTTTGAGGGGATCGACGCTTAAAAGTGTTTGTTTTGCTTTGACAAAACACACTTCATAATACACAGGGGCGATTTTACATCATCCCATATGTATTGAAAGGTTTTGGTATGCCGTTATAATGCCCGCATACCTCCTTTATACATATGGTGGATAGAAAATCGTCACACCTGTTATGGGACCGCCGATTCACAGATCGTGAAGAGGGGGCTTATGATTCTAACTTCGTTATCGAAGTAGAAATTGAAACGATATCTTATCGAAGTAAGATAGTCGTTCTTCTTAAAATCAAGTCGAAGCTTAATTTCAAGGCGTTGCAAGAAAAGAACTCAAATCTCTGCTCTCTCTGCTCTGGAATGCTCTAACAAATGCTCGATCCTCGTCAGAAGTGACCCTAGGGGGGTATTTATAGTCTCAAGGGTCAGTAACTGCAAAAACTTAACAATCGAAGAAGTCAGTACGGCGAGACAGTGTTTACTGTCTCGCTGGGCGAGACAGCGTTTGCTGTCTCGACCCGCGAGACAGTAAATTTGCTGTCTCGCTCAGCGAGACAGTAAATGCTGTCTCGGAAAATGGCAGTTTCTCGCTGTAACTGTTCTCTCACGTTTCAAACTCCGTTATTTTGGCAGTTATCCACGTGATTTTCGCCCATGATGTTTCCCACGTCCCTTGGCAGTTAATGGACACGTGTAGGGCAGTTACAAATGTAGTTTTGACTATTTCAACACTGTCTCGCTGGCGAGACAGCAAAGACTGTCTCGCTGGCGAGACAGCAAAGACTGTCTCGCTGGCGAGACAGTTCATACTTGTTTTGATTTTTCCAAAACAGTATGAAATCCTTTCTTGTGAATTTTTGAGTGATCTTCTCTATGTTTGGGATATCTATTAGCATTTTTTGACGCCTACAGCATACATGATGAAGCCTCGGGTTCCTCAGCAGGTGGAGGAAGATCAGACAGGAGGGATATCGCAGCAGGTGGAGGTTGATGTGACTCCATTTCCTCAGCAGGTGGAGGAAGATCAGACAGGAGGGATATCGCAGCAGGTGGAGGTTGATGTGACTCCATCCACTCCAGACAGCACTTTGTCCATTGAGGCTCTTACATGTGTGACACTGGGAGGAGATGAGATGATAGTCGGGCATGTGGAGGATACAATGGATGGTGAGGCTCAGGAGCAGGGTCATGCTCAGGGGTCCATTGCAGCAGATAGACCGAGGAGAGAGATTCGTCGGCCAGCTAGATATGATGAGGTCATGGTGGCATATGCTTTATCCATGGAGGTCGTTGATGATTTTATTCCTACCACATTCAGGGAGGCAGAGTCCAGCCCTGATTCCATTAGGTGGAGGAATGCTATGGAGGAGGAGATACAATCTCTTCAGAAGAACGACACTTGGGAACTTGCAAAGCTACCTAATGGTAAGAAAGCTATTGGTTGCAAGTGGGTGTATGCTAAGAAGGAGGGATCTTCTATTGGGGACATTCGGTTCAAGGCCAGATTGGTTGCCAAGGGATATGCACAGCTTGAGGGCATTGATTACAATGAGGTGTTTTCACCCATTGTGAAGCATTCGTCGATTCAGATACTATTGGCATTGGTGGCACAGCTGGACTTAGATTTGGTCCAAATAGACGTGAAGACGACCTTTCTACATGGAGACTTAGACGAGGAGATCTACAAAACACAACCTATAGGGTCTAAAGCTGCAGGAAGGGAAAATTTGGTGTGCAAATTGAAGAAATCTCTTTATGGACTGAATCAATCATCGCGACAGTGGTACAAGAGATTTGATAGCTTTATGATTGGCCAAGGGTACACGAGGAGCCCGTATGACCCGTGTGTTTATATGCACAAGCTACAGGATGGAGAGCACATTTATTTGTTATTGTATGTTGATGATATGCTCATAGCTTCCAGGAGCACTTCAGCTATTGGGAAATTAAAAAAGGAGCTGTCATCTGAATTTGAGATGAAGGACCTGGGAGAGGCTAAGAAGATACTGGGTATAGAGATTGAGCGAGACAAGGTGAAGGGGAGATTGAAGCTTACACAGAGGAGTTACTTGCAGAAGATGCTGAAGAAATTTAGTTTTGAGGGCAATACCATGGTGATGAGTACTCCATTAGCTCCCCACTTTAAGCTTTCAGCCTTGATGTCACCAGTTTCAGTGGAGGATAGGGACTACATGTCCAAAGTTCCGTATGCCAGTGCAGTGGGTAGCTTGATGTATGCTATGGTGTGTACGAGGCCAGATTTGTCACAGGCCGTGAGCATGGTATCTAGGTACATGCACAACCCCGGCAAGGGGCATTGGGAGGCTGTGAAGTGGATTCTACGGTATATTAAGGGTACCGTGGATGTTGGGTTGATATTTGCGAAGAATGATGAGACAGGGCAGGATTGTGTTGGCTACGTGGATTCTGACTATGCTGGAGATCTTGATAAGCGTCGGTCCACTACAGGTTATGTTTTTACATTGGCTAGTGCACCGGTGTGTTGGCGATGCACTCTTCAGTCTACAGTGGCGCTTTCTACTACGGAGGCGGAATATATGGCGGTGACTGAAGCAGTGAAGGAGGCTTTGTGGCTACATGCTTGTTGGATGATTTGGGGATTGCACAGGAGACCATTCAGGTACATTGTGATAGTATGTCAGCTATCTATTTGGCGAAGAACCAAGTCTACCATGCACGCACGAAGCACATTGATGTCAGATTTTACTTTGTACGTGACGTATTGGATGACGGTGATGTCACGTTAGAGAAGGTCCACACTAAGGATAACCCTGCTGATATGTTGACCAAAGTTGTATCAGGTGTGAAGTTTGGTCATTGTTTGAACTTGTTGAATATTCTTCATTGTTGAGGCCATTGGCGGCCATTTGGATGAACTACGTTCGGCTTGATTCCTTGGGCAAGAGGATACGTAGGCAGTCTTGCAGATGCAGACGGTTGAAGTTGATTGGGGGTGTTTTGGTGTCGGCTCAGTTTTGGCAAAAACGTTCGCCGAGGTGGAGATTCGTAGAGTTGGCGAAAAATTCGAAGAAGAGAATCTGAGAAGGCTTCTGGAGATTTGGCGGTCGACTGCACATGGTGCTGCGGTCGACCACACCAGAGCCAGAAACATAGTTCGGCTCTGGACTTTTGGCGGTCGACCGCAGCACTATGTGCGGTCCCTAGTCTCTGGACAATTTGTGGTCGACCGGCATTGTCACTGCGGTCGACCGCCTATCGGGTTTTGGGTCTGGGTTAGTTTCCAGACCCGGTTTTCTTGTGAGTTGTATATAAACCCCAAACTCGATTTTAGGGTTAAGTATTGGAGGTTTTGAGCTGCTGAAAGGGGATTTTTAGGGCTTCTATTGTTGGAGTCTATTGGAGAGATCAAGTGGTCTTGTTTGAGGGTTTTGGATAAGATTTATAACCCAAATTTGTATTCCCCTTGATTTCTATTAGTGAAACTCCCCCCTCCTTGCCCCGTGGACGTAGGCACATTGCCGAACCACGTATATCTTGTGTTCTTTCTGTGATTGGTTGGCTTGTGTTCATTTGTGGTCTACTATTGTTCTTGTGTGTACTTTTGTATTGTCTAATTTGGGCTTCCGCGACGCACAACACTAGCTGCAGAATGCAGTTTGTATACTTCGGTGAGATCAAACATTCCCATCTTCTTTCTGAGCTTCTGGAAAGCTTCAAGTTTTAAGGCTTTAGTCATTAAGTCCGCAACCTGCTCCTGAGTTCCACAATGCATCAACTCGACTTCTCCATCTTTTGCGAGCTCTCTTAAGAATGAAAATGCACTATGAGATGTTTGCTCCTACCATGCATTACTGGATTTTTTGAAAGTTTAATCATCGAGCTATTATCACACATGATAGTAGTGCTACCTTCTTGAACATGACTTAAGTTTCTCAAAACCTTTCTCATCCACACAGCTTGACAAGTACTGGAAGCTGCAGTAACAAACTCGGCTTCAGTAGTTGAGAGAGTGACGATTGGTTGCTTCTTGGACATCCATGACACTGCTCCCGAACTCAACAAGAAAACATAACTAGATGTACTTTTAGAATCTTCTTCATCTCCTGCGTAGTCAGAATCTGCGAAAGCAAGCAAGTCTTCTCCCCCTTCCTTCTTGTAGAAAATCCCATAGCTAGCAGTCCCCTTCAAATACATCAATATTCTTTTAGCAGCTTGTAAATGCAACTTAGTGGGTTTTGACATATACCCGCTGATTAAGATCACACAAAACATGATGCCCGGCCTTGTAGCTGTAAGATACATTAAACTTCTAACAATTCGCTTGAAATAAGTGTCATCCACAGCTGCTCCATCAACACCTTTGTTAATCTTAAAACCTGGAATAATTGGACTATTCACATGTTTGCTCTCAGACATTGCAAACTTCTTCAAGATATCAGTGGCATATTTCCTTTGACACACGAAAATCCCTTCTGTTTTTTGCAGAACTTCAATACCAAGAAAGAATCTCTTCTTCCCTAGGTTAGTCATGTCGAAAGCTTGCATCATGGACTTCTTGAACTCGATCATCATCTCCTTGTCATCACTGTTTGGGTCAAAAGTTGAGATTTTCATTGGTGACGAACTCATTACAATTTCGGCCATTACAATAAGTTCAAAAAAGAAAGAAAGTCGATCTTTTTATAAGATCTCCTTTATACAATGAAAATAAAGATTACAACTCTTATCAAACAGCACAATGGACGTTTATCACCCGCTGCTTGCGTGAGATCTTTACCTGTGTCGGGGACGTTAATATCCGTAGACCGCCGCGGATCAGATCCGGTTGACAGATTATGGAATCAAAGCTCTTACTTTATAAAGGAAGTAATCGCTACAGCGATGATCTCGACCAAGCGAGATCACGGCTCTTCTCGAGATTTAAGACTAAGTTTAAATCCGGAGGAATAGGGGACGGGTCACAAATCTCTCAAACTCTACTCTTTATGCACAGGAGATCGCCAAGATCTGCTAACCATTGCTAAAATTCGTGGCTATGTACTCGAGAAACCGGCAGCACCTCACCCTCTTGATGTTCCCTCATAAAATGGAGGCTTTTGGCTCATATTTATTGACCTCAGATGTGCTTATTTGGATGAGACTGATGGATTTCTCTGTATCTTTAGTTAACAACTGTACAACCATAATATCAGATCAGTTGGAACACCCAGGAATACCCAAATCCCGAAAGAATCCGTCAAAGAACCGAAAAAACCGAATTTTGGCCGAACAGTCACCCGGTGGCTCGGCCTGGCTGGGCCACCAAATGGTGGCTCGGCACGTGGCTGAGCCACTAGTCTGGCCAGGTCGCTTTGGCGTGACTCAGTCGCCAGGGGCTTTATCTGTTTTTTAGGTTTTGACTTGTTCCGTCGTTACGCGTATTTCGTCGTTTCATTGACTTGTACGATTCCCCGATTCATTTTGTTAACGCATGGACATATTGACGGTGGTCGACGGGCGTGTAGGCCACTTAGTTCGCCAATTTGATGGCCGGTGAGTGTACGGGACACTTGGAGGTGGCTGACGAGTGCACGAGTCCTTTGGAGGTGGCCAATGAGTGCACGGGCCAGTCGGTTCGCCGATTTGGTGGCCGATGAGCGTGCGGGCTACTTGGTGGTGGCCGGTGAGCACGCGGGTCACTTAGTTCGCCGATTTGGTGGCTGATGAGCGTGCGGGCCACTTGGTGGTGGCCTATGAGTGCACGGGCCAGTCGGTTCACCGATTTGGTTGCTGATGAGCGTGCGGGCCACTTGGTTGAATCTTCTCGACTTGGATGACGATATTTATCGCCTCCTCTTCGTCTCGAGCTGTGTGTGGATACCTATAGGCATTTTTAGATGCCTACAGATACCCCCTCCAAAGTATTTTAGACTCATTCTTTTATAGAGGAGTCTGAGATACTTTGGATATGATAGGCCCCCACCTTCAGTCGGTGTCAAAGGACCTGTGAACTGCTTCAACTCTTGACTTCTTCAGCCTTCAGTCTATTCAGTGTTTTGTCAAATAGATGAAGTTCTTCCGGCGCTGCGTTTATCGTTTGACCGTTGTCAAAATCTTGAATCGAAGTTGGCGAGTTAGTTTTGGCTCGTGTCATTGAGTTGATTTTGAACTGATTATCTTCGTTGCAACGTGTTGACCGGTGTTAACACAGTTTATACTCGTACGTTTGCTGGAGTCTACACAGTTTAAGCTCTTAAGGCATTGGAGCGTGGCGATCCCAAATTTTAGGCTGCAGGACCAACTATTAAAGTTGTTTCGTCTGCAGATATGGATCTTATCCCGAAGTCATTGGATGCTCAAGTCACGAGACCAACTAATGAAGCTGATACGTCAATGACGCGTATTTATAGAATTTTTGGTAAATTCTCAGCCATCAACAGGTTTGATTTGCCTTTACCGACTACCATTTGAGCTGGGCTAGCATGCAGATTGTTTAGACCCGTTCTGCATGTAACGTTGTGCTAAAAGAGTTAACTCTTTTAGTGCTACGATATTGAATACGTAAACTTCGTCTTTCTCACGGGAATAGACTACCCAGCAATGCGTGTTAGACGCTGACTTAGGATTTTTGGCAAATCCTCAGCCTTCAACGGATTTGACGTGCCTTTACCGATTACCGTTTGAATCGGGTTTACATGCGGATTGTTTAAGTCCGTTCCGTATGTAACATTATGCTAAAAGAATTAACTCTTTTAGTACTACGATATTGAATACTTAGACTTCGTCTTTCTCACGGGAATAGACTACCCGGCAACGCGTGTTAGGCGCTGACTTATCCCTGCTTAGGCTTCAAGATAAAAGTCCTCAGACTCGGATTCTGGTGTCTTCTTTAAACGGTGAAAGACTAAACCGGTAAGGTTGTAGGCTGTCTAAAAATCACAATAGATAGCTTATATCAAATACCGATGATGGAAGTTACAATCTAACGACTTCCAGAAGGCTACAATTTGAAGACTTTCACGTAGATCGCTGAAGGTTACAATCTGACGACCTTCACGACAACCGATGAGAGCTCTAGTTCAACAGCATTCACAATCAACATCGGGAGTTACAATATGACGACTCTCATATTCTCAAGGAGCCAAGACGAAGATTACAAGACAATGATCTTTGCAACGCTATGACAAAAGAGATTACTTATTGATAATCTCTCCAAAGCAAGACGCGGAACTCATCACCGCCCTCTAAGACCAAAACGCGGAGGTCCTCCCCGTGTATCAACACCAAAACGCGGAGGTCCTCCCCGTGTGTCAACAGTAAAATGCAAGGGTCGAACCCATGTTACAACATCAAAATGCGAGGGTCGAACCCACGTTACAACATCAAAACGCTGAAGTCGGACCCGTGTTACAACATTAAAACGCTGGGGTCGAACCCGCGTTTTTCAATGCCCAGCGGGTACCCAACTCCACGTCTCTAGTCTAAAATACGGAGTTAGGGTCCTGAACGCCAACGTGGGCATTTGACTCGTTCAAAGCACGAGCTGAACGGTTCCAAAACCGGTTCCCATGATTTGTGGACGGTTACACCCCACTTAGGAGTGATTTAAGGGGCGGTTACACCCCCTTAATCCCCTATAAAAAGCGAGTAAACTCAACTGAGTTCGAGGTTGGCTTCTGGGGTCCGGAGTTCAAGGCTTTTTCGACTGGCATTTTTGAATCTGAGACTTAGCAGCGAGGAGGGAATTTCTTGGTAGCAGGAAGAGGAGATCTTTTGGCTTGGCAGCAAGGGGGAGATCGACGTTCATCCTCAGCAACGATCGACCACCGGAGCTTTCTTCTAGCCTTGGCTTATTAACCGATCTTCGGTTCAAATCAACTCTTTCACAGAGTTATCAACTCATCAAGAGTTTCAAACTTTCCACGCAAGTTCTCCACAACATCGAATCGCGAGGAGAAGACATCATTCCAGTGAAGCAAAATGTCGGATCGTCAACGGAGAGCAAACTCGACGCAAGCATTCGAGGGAGGCACCCCATCGCCATCGTGAAGAACCCAGTTTTAAACAAAGGGGAGAACCAAATTCGTTCTCCTCTCTTTTATAATCAAATTGTAACCGGGATCGAAGAAATACAAGTCAGGTTTCTTTTATTCTCTTTATTGTAATTTTTTCTAACATACAAACGCGTGTTAGACGTTGACCTATCTCTTCTTAGGATTCGGGATAAAATTCCCCGTGCGTGTGAGGCACGGATTTTGGTGTTATTAATAACAATCTGCCATAATATCGAATATGTGGGCTTTTGTCCCTTTTACGGTAAAAGACTGGCCGGCAACGCGTGTTAGGCGTTAACTTATCCCTACTTAGGATTCGAGATAAAATTCTCCATGCATAAAAGGCATGAATTTTTGTTGCTACGATACTGAATATGTAGACTCGGTCGTTTTTATGGGAACGAACCACCCAGCAGCGCGGGTTAAGCGCTGACGCATCTCTACTTAGGCTTCGAGATAAAATGCCCCAGATTGGTATTTTGGTGTCTTTTTCACTCGGTGAAAGACTAAACCGGTAACGCGTGTTAGGCGTTGACTTATCCCTACTCAGGATTCGGGATAAAATTTTCCTTGCCCGTGAGGCACGGATTTTGGTGTTATTAATAACAACCTGTCACAATATCGAATATGTGAGTTTTTATCCTTTTTACGGTAAAAGACTGGCCGGCAACGCGTGTTAGGCGTTGACTTATCCCTACTTAGGATTCGGGATAAAATTCCCCATGCATAAAAAGCATGGATTTTTGTTGCTACGATACTGAATACATAGACTCGGTCGTTTTTATGGAACGAACTACCCAGCAGCGCGGGTTAAGCGCTGACGCATCCCTTCTTAGGCTTTGGGATAAAATGCTCCAGATTGGTATTCTGGTGTCTTTTTTACTCGGTGAAAGACTAAACCGGCAACACGTGTTAGGCATTGACTTATCCCTACTTAGGATTTGGGATAAAATTCCCTGTACGCGTGAGGCACGAATTTTAGGAGTTTGAAAAAGTGGTGTCTTCTCCTGGGGCAAAGACGAACCTGATACGGGAGAGGCAGAATTTTATATTCTATCTCCCAAAACTGAAGAGGAAGAATTTCATATTCTATCTTCAGTTGCCAAAGGAAACTCAAAGTGAGATCTCCACTTCCAGAATCCGGGAAGGTGAAACTAAGAGCGGGATCTTCACTCTGAGAATCGAAAAGATTCGGATAATCCTAACTATTGGAAGGTTTGATTACCAAACTAAAGGTGAGTTTCTCGTTTATCGAGAGTGAATTGGGGTTTTAGCCTTGACTGTAGGAAGGGTCGACCAAGCGGGAGTTTGAGGTGACCCTAACTGTAGGAAGATTTGATCACTTGATTTGAAAGTGGACCTCTCGTTCATTAGAGGAATCGAGAGGGGATTTTAGTTTTGGCCCTAACTATAGGAAGGTTTGACTGAGTGGAAGGTTTGAGACGATCTTGATTATAGGAAGGTTTGATCGCTCGATTTGTAGGCCTCTCGTTCATTGGAGGAATCGAGAGGGGATTTTGGTTGTGGCCCTAACTGTAGGAAGGTTTGACCAGGTAGACAGTAGGAGTGGGAGTACAAATCATAGTGGGAGTGTTGACTTATACCGATTACTCAATGGGGATTTTTGGTGTCAAGTGATAAGAACTTAACACGAAGGGGTTTGACAATTCGTCAATGATTAAGACATTAGAATTCCGAGTACCATGTCCAGACTCTAACATTGAGGATGTTGAGTGCACAAATACGACGAAAGTTTGAGCGGATTTAACCGGAATGAATTTTTATGGTCCCACCGTTAATTAGTCTGATCGGTGGGGATTTTGTGGTGAAAGACTATGAGTCGTCAACAAAAAAAAGTATTCAGAAATCATAGTGGGGGTTTAGTGTTTATCACTTTGTTTGTAATAATCGGGTTATCCCTAAGAAAATTATATGTAGCATTCTTCCGGGAACTTCCCGTTATATAAATCATCCACCCCCAGCTTTCTTTGTAGAACTGGGTCGGATATTGTATTCAGTTACATGACCGGGTTATCCTTAAGAATATTAGTGTAACATTCTCTAGGAACTTTTCGTCAAGAATGGGAAACAGTTTAGACTCGTGTGCCTATTGGAGTAATTGAGAAGCAGTTTATACTCGTATACTCTTCGAAGTTTCGCCGCTCTCATCTGGCTTATCCCAGTGCTATGACACCGGCTTCAACCAAGGTTTGGATGCTATTCTTAAGAGCAAAGCAATCCTTGGTGGGATGAAGGACTCTCCTGTGGTATGCACAGTACTTTGGATCCGCAGTGTTGTTAGGTCCCTCCTGATTTGTGATAGGTGGTAGCTTGATCTTGTTATTTTCAAGGAGGGATTCAAAGATGGCTGGAACATTTTCGTCCTTGAATGAGTACTCTTTTTGGAGTCTTAAACCCGAAATCTTTTGCTGTCTTCGGGGTCGTTGTTGAGACGTCTGATTAGCGTCAACAGCTGCTGCAGGTGTTTTCCCCTTGCCACGGGATATGGAACTTGAGTTCGGAGGATTAGCCATCGGTTGGCTTCTCTCGGCCTGTTTCCTTTTGAGGAAGCGTTCGGCCTGCTCTCCGCGCGTCTTCAACTCTTTCCATGTGTTGGACGGTGCGACTCCCATAACTTCCAATATCTCAATAGATAGGTTGTTATGACGCATTTGTAGGATGAAGTCCTCCATGATCGGATCTCGGCAGTTCATTGCCCTATTCCGGAAGCGTTTGACGAAGTCGTTGACCATCTCGTCGTCTTCTTGCTTCTCATCGAAGAGTGTCCTGATTGACACCTCAGCGTCATCATCAAAGAAATGAGTGAGGAATAGGTTCTCTAGGTTGTCCCAACTGTTGATGCTTCCAGACTTGAGACGGCGGTACCAATCGAAGGCGGGCCCGCAAAGGGTGCCAACGAATGACCGAACCATCAAAACTTTATTGCCGGAGATCATGCCCAAATGGGACTTAAAATAGATCAGATGCTGAGTGGGCGAACCCTTCCCATCGAATAGCGTGAAATTGATCAGGTTAAACTTTACCGGATACGGGATCAAATCCCACTCTCTCGGATATGGACACGGAATACCGGTCCTTTTCACCTCTCGAGCAGACATTAGAGCGTTGATTTTGCTCTCGAGATCTTTCATTTTCTCATCCTCGCTCGTATCGGGGCTTGGACGATTCTGAAGAGGAATAACGGGGCCACCCCCAGTGTTATCATTATTAGTAGGACCACCCCCAGCATTTTGGTCAATGGGAGGGTTCTCAGTATCGAGACGTTTATCCATATCTAAATCGCTACCTACTTGGTCAGTAAGGTTGCGACGGCTGGATTCACCGAACTGATTGGACAGAGCCCAAATTTATTGGTCATGCTCTTCTCTCATTCGTAGCATAGTCATTTCCATTTCGATTTTGAATGCCTCTTTCTGTTTGGTTAGTGCATCCTCGAGAATTTTGGCGATTTGCTCGGTGTTGATCATGAATGCCTCGTGCGATTGTCCTGGGCTGGACACTGTTTGGTCAGAAACGACTACAGAGTTGGCATCTGATGCTTCATCATCGGAGGATAATCCCTTCTGCATTCTCTAATAATCCATTTGTCTAATAGTTCTCGATCGCAACCGGGTTAGACGATGCGATATAAGCGGGTCAGAGCTTGAAGGTCGAATTGACTTTTCCTTATAAGCCATATTTATTGTGATTTCCAGAAGTTCATCACCTTGAACGGCCGATCGTTTCTTGCAGAAACATCTTGGCTTGGACTTAGTCGCTCCGTTAGAGATCCTCTCAAATAATGAGACTCTCTGCAGAGCGGTCTTGGGGCAGCTACACGTTGATAATACTGTCCTGATAAGTTTGACGTACGGGCAGTGAGATTTTGTTTCTCGGGTACTTCTCTTCCGAGACTTGTTCGTACCCCCTGCCCGATAGTACAACATGTCGGTCATAAGACCAGAGTAACCTATCGCGTGTTGGCATAACTTTTTAGGTATAACATTGTCGTCTGACGAACACGTTTCCTTCTGAGAGCTTGCCGCTTTATTGGCGTTCTTAAGAGTCACATATTTGGAGCTACGCTTTTGAGAGCGCGAACACTTGACAGGCTCTTGCACTTCAATTCGTCGTCCAAGGGGGTCAATTGCAGGGGTTTTCCCATTATAGGAAGGCTCTGACTTGTTGCGAGGACGTGTGCGACCCCCAGCTCGAGCAGTTGCTCGGGGTTCAGTCACTGGAGCCAAACGTTCTTTGATCAGAACTTTGCCTCGATCCTCGTGCAAAGGACCAAGGCGATCCGTCATCCTCGTCTTGAATTAGGACAAGTCCACACTGCCGCGGGGCCCTGCCAGAGGTGTGTGATTCATCGGGATAGAAACATGGGCTGCCGGAGGCTTAAACGGGACCACGAGAGGTGAACCAGGTGCGAATCGAACTGAATCAGGTGCGAACCGAACCGAACTAGACACGAACCGAACCGAACCGGGCGCGAAACGGCACAAACCACCAATTGGTGGCTCGGTGGCTCGGTTTTGGCCGAGCCACCAGATGGTGGTTTGCATATTTCGGCAGTTCCGGGTACTGTTTGACTTTTTATCGATGCCATTTCGGACTTTGGTTTCTAGACTTAGCGTGAGTTTGGTAGTTTCTTGATCACCTCTTTTTGCTTCAGCTTCTGTGCTTCTCGCACGAGAATTCGTGCGTGCACAATCAAGGCGCGACGCTTCTGAATGCGCTCCTCGAGGGTTGAGCGGGTCCGTTTGACTTGGATCCACTCATTCGCTGTTAGTTTGGAGGAGATGCCATTTATTTGCTGCTGGGGCACTCGGTGCCTTCTGCGTTTCAGATCCACCTCATAACCAATCCCGTCAACAGACTCCAAAGCCTTAGCAAGTCGGCGCGCAAGTCGTTGGCGCTGTCTTTGGCGTGCCCTCTTTGATAAGGTTGGCGTGCCTTCTGCGATTGACTCTTTGACAGGGGAAGGGTCCAGATCTGTAGATTCGGGCTCATTGGAGGCCTGAGGGGTTTTGCAAGGCGAGATTGCAACGACAACGCTGGTCTTGATATTCCTGCGCTTGCGAGAGGCAGAGGATCTGGAGGAGGACGACGACAGATACTCCTCGAACTTCATTTGGTCTAATTCGTACTCGACCACTTCTTCAATCGGGATCTGGATCTTTGGTTGCGGCACGACAGCTTCGGCAGCGAAGCTGTTGGCTTCCACTGTGGTCGCCAGCTTGTTTGGGTCAAAAGTTAAGATTTTCATTGGTGACGAACTCATTACAATTTCGGCCATTACAATAAGTTCAAAAAAGAAAGAAAGACGATCTTTTTATAAGATTTCATTTATATAATAAAAATAAAGATTACAACTATTGTCAAATAGCGCAACGGACGTTTATCACCCGCTGCTTGCGTGAGATCTTTGCCTGTGTCGGGGACGTTAATATCCGTGGACCGTCATGGATCAGATCCGGTTGACAGATTATGGAATCAAAGCTCTTACTTCACAAAGGAAGTAATCGTTGCAGCGATGATCTCGACCAAGCGAGATCATGGCTCTTCTCGAGATTTAAGACTAAGCTTAAATCCGGAGGAATAGGGGACAGGTCACAAATCTCTCAAACTCCACTCTTTATGCACAGGAGATCGCCGAGATTTGCTAACCCTTGCTGAAACTCGTGGCTATGCACTTGAGAAACCGGCAGCATCTCGCCCTCTTGATGTTCCCTCATAAAATGGAGGTCTTTGGCTCATATTTATAGGCATCGGATGCGGTTATTTGGATGAGACTAATGGATTTCTCTGTATCTTCAGTTAATAACTGTACAACCACAATATCAGATCAGTTGGAACGCCCAGGAACACTCAAATCCCGAAAGGATCCATCAAAGAACCGAAAAAACCAAATTTTGGCCGAACAGTCACCCGGTGGCTCGGCCTGGGGGCGGAGCCACTGGTCTGGCCGGGTCGCTTTGGCGCGACTCGGTCGCCAGGGGCTTTATCTATTTTTCGGGTTTTGACTTGTTCCGTCGTTACGCGTATTTCGTCGTTTCGTTGACTTGTACGCTTTCCCGATTCATTTTGTGAACGCATGGACATCTTGACGGTGGCCGACGGGCGTGTAGGCCACTTAGTTCGCCAATTTGATGGCCGGTGAGTGTGCGGGACACTTGGAGGTGGCTGACGAGTGCACGAGTCCTTTGGAGGTGGCCAATGAGTGCACGGGCCAGTCGGTTCGCCGATTTGGTGGCCGATGAGCGTGCGGGACGCGGGTCACTTGGTTCGCCGATTTGGTGGCTGATGAGTGTGCGGGCCACTTGGTGGTGGCCGATGAGTGCACGGGCCAGTCGGTTCGCCGATTTGGTGGCCGATGAGCGTGCGGGCCACTTGGTTGAATCTTCTCGACTTGGATGACGATGTTTATCGCCTCCTCTTCGTCTCGAGCTGTGTGTGGATACCTATAGGCATTTTTAGACGCCTATAATCACTAGTATAAATCAAATCATCAACATAAATGCTAATAATTAATATTATACCTCCAGTGCTTCTTTTGATGAACAAGGTTTGTTCATTTGGACATTTTTTTGGAATCCTTCACTCACGACATGAGACTCTATGCAGCTGAATCGGGCTCTTGGTGCTTGCCTTAGGCCATACGAGGCTTTATGTAGCTTGTAAACTTTGTGTTCTTTTCCTTTGCTTACATACCCCTTTGGTTGCTCAATGTACACGTCCTTGCTCAATTCTCCATGAAGGAACGCATATTTGACATCCAACCGAAAGATGTCCCATCCTCTGTATGCTGCAAGTGCCACGATCATCCTTACTGTATCCATGCGTGCAACAGGGGCAAAGACTTTGACACGAAGAAGATTCTCCATAAACTCACTCCAATGATCATAATGAAGACCATCAAAGTGAGGGATTTTTGCTGAAATCTTTTCGTCACTCATCTTTGTGTTTCTCTCTCCTTCTCTTAGCTAAGTTGAGGCTTATTTGTGTTTATCAGGCCCAGTGGGTGCTCCGATACCAGTTTGTAGAGAGTAGAAAGTATGCAACTACTCAGATTCTTGCAAACTGAATATTTCATTTTATTGAATTCAAGGTGGCTGTTAAATAGCCATTACAAAGCTTAACTGAATACAAGAAAATAGCTCACCTACAACTACGTGATGCACAACAACTGGAATAATTCAAAAGCAATTGATTCCTAGAGACTAGTACTTATTGAAAACAAACTGAGTTAGACTCCTAACTTCTAGCAACTATCTGTCACAAACAAAGACCTCTTCATATATGGACTATAAAATACATGCCCTTTCAAGTAGGATACAATCCTACGTACTAAGACTAAATGTTGGAAGTGTACATATAGTTAACTTGCCAATTATCTCAAAGACATTTATTTGTAATAAAGGCAAGAGACTCATTATGCTAATGACTAATGAGAGATCTGTTTGCGATGTCTTGTTTGAATGGTTGTGTCATCTGGGCGATGACAGAGCTTGGGATGTGTAGTTGAGATCCATAGCTAGGGTCAAGTATAGGCTTGGTAGGGTTGTAAACGAGTACCTGAACGTATACTTCTCTAGCCTTAGGGATGTTATTCACTTGGGATTATTTGGTAAGACTAGGATTGTTTCCCGAAAATCCTATATTTAAGGATTCAAATTAGGACCAGGATATTTCGGTTTGAGTTTTGAAATTTTTGGAATGTTTTTTAGTCTTTTGAATGAATTCTTAGAAGTGTTAAATAACTATTAGTAAGCACAACCATCCTTTTATTAAAAAATTATTATTCATTTTTATGATAACAATTTAAGATTAAATTTTTTTCAACTAATTTGTATATTTCAATATATAAAGGTAATAGAAAATTTTGTCAAACATTCAACAGAAAATTCTGTCGAAAGCTCTCTCTCTCTCTCTCTAACTAGAGAGACCTATTTGATGTAGAGTATTTCTTCTAGATTTAAAATTGATGGGATCAATCAAGAGACAATGTGAGACACGTCATTTTTTTGGAATTGACTCTCCCTCTCTCTCATTTTATCTAGATAGATCTATTTGATATAAAATATTTTTTTCTGGATCCAAAACTGATAGGACCAACCAGGTGAAACCTTTTCCTCTCTCTCCCTCTCTCGTATTTTAACTCAAGAGACCAATTTGATATAGAGTTGGATCTAAAATTGATGGGACCAACCAAGAGAAAATGTGAAACGTGTCACTTTTCTGGGGTTCCAACTAATATCAATATCTACTATAAAGACACATCACCTGTCTCATAGTTGGTCACAAGATTGAGAAAACCTCTTTCTTTTTTCCTTCAGTCTTGTAATATCTTTCTGAGAAAAGAATTTTCTACTTTTCTTTCAAGTTTAGATCATCTTCATTTCTTATTTAACAATACAAGACTATTCTTTTTCTCAAAAAAAAAAAAAAAAAAAAAAAAAAAAAAAAAAACAAAATCTTTGAGACTCTTATCATTGTGTTCTTTTCATTATGAGGAGTTTGTGTGTAACTGAATATTGATTGTTGATTGTGATTCTTTATTTGTTTAGTGTTGTCTAAAAAAAAAAAAAAAAAAAAAAAAAAAACAATACAAGACTATATTTTAAAGGATGATCATCTGTTTCTACGTACAAACGTTTATGGGTTACTCTCCTTCTAAATATTAATAATATATTTCAACTGAGTTACAATAATCCATATTTTTATGTTAAAATAAATCATAATCATCTATTTAATGATAATGTGTTATTATCTTTAAAGGGTATTTTGGAGTTCGAAGATGAATTTCACAAAATTTTGGTGATATGAGAAAGGTTCTGTAAAAAAAGTATTTCAAGAATTGTTCTCAAAGAGGTTTGCTTCGGTGCTCCAAAAATAGTTTTTATTTATTTTTAAATTAACAAAAATAACAAATTAGCTAAAATAAGAAAGGGTATTTTAGTCTTTCAAAAATCCCTTTCTCAATCTCACGTCTCAATTCCACCCGCACAAAAGAAAAAAAAAGGGAAAAAAAAGAAAAGAACCAGTTGACTTTCCTTACTTGTAGCTTCTCTTATTTTTGCATACTGATAGAAAATACATGTCCTGCACGGTTTCCAATTTTTTTCCATTCAATCAAATTTATTTCTCAATCTCACGAATTGGGTTAATTAGAAACCAATTGACGCTAGGCAGTCTATTTCCAAAAGAAAATCTATCTTTATATAGAAAAACAAATGATTACTGATTTGAAGAACGAGAAATTTAAGGGCTTAACAACTACATCATACTATATAATTAAATTTTTAAAAAAGGAAAAATAAGAGGTACCTTTCATGGCGTTCTCTTTCTCTTCACGAGATTTTTTGGGGTTTAATCGGTTTCTTCTAATGGAAAGTGCTGAGAAAAGCTTCGGTTTTAATAGTTAATTAAAGAATTCTAATTAATGATAAATTATGTTTCTCCCATAAATTATATTTTCTAAAATAACCTTTTTACCCATAGTTAATTACAATTTTGGGTGTGGAACACCTCATAACCGTCAAATCTATCTACCTAGAATTGTTAGAGCTATTTTTAAGGAATTTATTTACGGATACGTCATCATTGCTCCAACTAATCTCTGTGGAGCACCGAAGCGGTAGGCAAAAAGAAATAGAGTTTGTTTGAAAAAGTTGGACTGTCCAAATATGTATAGAGAAATGACACCTGTGGATGACTCCATCCAGGGCCATGAATTTCAAATGTATCTGTTCCTGTTAATTGTCTTCATCACAAATTGCGGGTGTTTTCTTCTCGGTCAGAAAAAAAGAGGACGTAATTTGTTTTCCTGGAGTGGCTAATCTTGCATCGATAGAATACGACAACTTCATCCCTAATAGAGGAAATTATATATAGTAGAAGTTAATTATGTAAGTGAAAGGATCTAAACTGCACAATGCCATTTCAATACTTAACAGTACAAGAAGCAAGGAATAAGAAAGAAAAACACACACGCTAAGAAAATACGTTGTTATGTACCACAGGTTTAATTGCGCATATAGATTCATATAGTATGCTATTTTGACTTACTGTCACTCTGATTTCGCTTGCTGCAGATTGCCCTCAAGTCGGGCGGTGGGGGGGGAGGGGGCGGGGGGGGGGGGGGTTGGCAGAGAGACTCTTTCTTTTCACCTTAAAGTGGCGTCCATTTGTCAACAAAAACAGTGATAGTTCATGGGGTGCATCCACAGTATATCATATATGCATTTGTTCACATGTAACAAAATTCAGGAGTTCCACCATGAAATTAATTAATTTGAAAAGTTTAGGATAAGAGGCAAGATTCTAATAGTTTCCCCCTCCCCTAGCGTGTATTTCTTTTAGTCTCTCTATAATAATAAGTGAAACAGTATGACGATTAATTAGGATAGTAGATTGCGTCAATTTGATGCATAATGATGGTTTATATATGTACATCTTACATGAGCACATGAATATTATAACATAATTAACACATGTAGGATGTGCATATACGAGAAAGTGTTCTTAACAAGCCAAATATGTATTTTTCGTATAAGGTACGATTTATCTCATTTTTTGCATGTGTTTATTTATATGCTTTCCCTTCACACTCTCCTCGGTGTCCCAAGAGTGTAAACATAAATTGTTTCAAAAGTAAAAATTGATGGAACCCAGCTGCTATAAAATGCTGAAGATCGATCGACTGAATAAAACATCACATAATTGCCTTGTAGCGTGCTCATAATAAAGGCAAATTATATACTCAAATGGAGCTCTTTAATCTTATCGTTGTTGATTGTATCTCGAGTAAAATGGGATTAATATCATTGACACTAGGGGTGTTAAATGATCGAATCGAATCGAATACTAAAGTGTTCATGTTTGTATTTGTTTAAAATTATCGAATTCGAATGCGGACTCTAATATTCATATATCTAGTTTTTCGAATTCGAACTCGAATACTTGGTATTTGATAAATATTCATGAATATTCACGAATACTTAATATCAAAGTATATTTATTTTGCTAAAGAGTTTGATTTTCAAATAGTATTAAAATTCATAAATAAAAATTATTCCTTTATAATATATGATGTATATATATTTAAATTAAAATTTTAATTAGAAAACAAATTTAAGATTATTTAAGTCTTAAAATCAATATATAAAACTTAAGTAGAAATGGTAAGTGTGTTAAAAATATGACATCATATGTGCAATAATACAAATAATAAGCTGTGATCAAAATTTAAACGAATATTTAATAGACAAACGAATCGAATATACATCTGGTTAAATTCTATTCGTTAATAAACTCGAATACAAAAAAAAATATTTTTTTAGTGATAAATGAACTATTGAATCAAATATGACCGAATAGTTATTCGAACAATTATCGAACTATTTATTAATTATTTGGTTCATTTCCACCCCTAATTGACATAAATAGAATTTGAGTACCCGGGAAATATAATTAAAACTACATGTTCCATACTATACCATATTCTAAGTGATTATTTTTTATCTAACTAGATGTTTTTCTTTGACCACTTAATCTCTAGCAAATTATGACTGCACACTACACAACCAACTAAAATAGTTTCTTAATTTGATATAATCTCTACGAGAAAGCTTGAGCCTGTATACTTTTTTTTATTGGCAACTAGTGTTTCGATGCATGCGATACGTGCATGACACAAAATGTGGGATAGATATTATTTTTACTGTATTTTTGTTGGTTTTTATTTTTTTGGATTTCACCAAGTTTAAGGTTACTTTTGTGTTTTTTTCCCCAAGTGGGTAGACATTCTTCTTTATTTTGTTACGTGCAAGAGCACTTTCGTTGATTTTTTTTAAGTGTGAGGACATTTAGAATTTTTTTGGGATGTAAGAACATTTTCAAATTTCTTAAAAGTGTGGTTCACAATGACAACAAATGTGGGTTTCTCAATATATAGTATAGTTTACGGCTATTTTTGTGTTTTTTTCCAAGTGGGTAGACATTCTTTTTTATTTTGTTAGGTGCAAAAGCATTTTTCATAGATTTGTTTTGTAAGTGTGAGGACATATTAGAATTTTTTTTCAGATGTAAGGGCATTTTAAAATTTCTAAAAGTGTGGCTCAAAATGACTAAAAAGGGAGTTTTTTTTAATATACCGTACAGATAGATATAGATGAGGGAAGCTTGGCTTGGGGACTCCCACTCCTAACGGAGCCCGAATACTAGCTGGAGGACTCAATTCTTTCAATAAACCCCCCAAAAGTTAAGGTCCACCTCAAATCTATCTCAATTCTAAGAAAACCTCCGAAGTATTTGACAACAATCTTTTAAGTGGAGATACAATGAAAGATATCTAAACCTTCAAGTAACATGTTTTCAAAAATCAAATCCTCCGTTCATCTCAAAGGGAAAAAGTAGGTGCTTAAAATCAGTGGCAGAGCCAGGTGACGCTTGTTCTGGGCATAAATTGTGCTTTTAACAAGTAGGAGTGGTCTCGTATGCAGATCCTAAGGTGGTGGCGGTGGTGGTCCTAGACAGAATAGCGGTTGAGAACGAGACTTAGGGCTAAGAAATGAGAGAGTGAGAGAGTCTAGGGAAGGAGAAAGGGAGAGATAGTCAATTGAAAGAAAAGTGAACTTATAGCTTGAGACCACCTTTATTTTTCGCCCAGGGCAAAAAATAATCCTGCCTACGCCACTGCTTAAAATCATATGTAAAATTATATGACCTAAAGCTCCGAGCAGAATCTCAATAACATATTTGTAGTTATACAAGGAAGTATTCTGAAATAAAGGTAAATATTAATTAATCTACTAAAATTGTGAAAGATCCACAAAACATTAAATTACAAAGTATTAAATTACACTGAATCCATCTCACATTATGTGCAGAAATTATCCGACTACCTTGTAATATATAGGATCCATATATTTGAATATTCTCTTTACATAACTAACCATGAATACTAGATGATTGATTACATAAACTGGACCAAATTTATTCCAACATGATTACAAGAGAATCCTTCATAAGTTCTCTAACTAGATCTTAACGCCCCGCCTTAAATTAAGAGTTGAACCAAGATAAAATTACTGATTCTTTAAATAAATAATTTGCAGCTAACAAATTGGGCCCTGTCAGTATGCTCCAAGTTATAATTATAACAGGTAGTTGCTCCATAACGAAGGCGATAAATCAGTGACCACATTTTGACTCCACAACATGGAAGCTGGAATAAAAAGATTAATTATGAGAATGAATTGATGCAAAATTTATATCCACGTGCAAAAAAGATTGGTCCAACCCGCAAAAAATCCGGCGCGTAATTGAAAACAGATTTAGGATTATAAGAGTATCTTAAAAAAAAATCACTATAGTTAGAAAATAACCTGCATGAGGAAAAAAAGAATCCGCTAAAATTTTGCAAGCACTGCAGCTACAATAAAACACGTGACAAAATAACAACAAAGGTACAGAAGGTCCAGCTTCCCTTCTTAGGGCTCTGATGGTTTGGTTAGCTGCTGAGCTTTCTTTTATGCCCTGCTTGGATGGAGGGTAGAGAGGGGGAGGGGAAGAGAAATACAGCTTTCAACTTGTTTGGGAGTTTTTTTAAGGAGGGTAGAGAGGAGGAAGGAAGGGGAACGGAGGGTAAAATTACTTGGTCCCCCCCCCCCCCCCCCGATTTGGACGGTAGAGGAGGGTAAAGGGGTGTAATGACATTCTTACCCCCATCAAAACAAATAAAAGAGTTGATGTGTTATTAGTATAAAGTCATTTATGTAAATTTACATATATTTACTTCCGTTCACCTTCATTCACCTTACTCAACTCCCAACATATTACAATTCTCTTCCATTTCCTTCCCTTCCCTTCCCTTCCCGTTGTTTACCTTTCCTTCCCTTCCCTTATGGCCTGTTTGGATGGAGGGTAGAGAGGGGGAAGGGAAGGGAAATTTCATTTTAACCTTGTTTGGGAGTTTTATTTTGGAGGGTAGAGGAGGTGAATGGAGGGGAAATTTGGCCCAAATTCTTACACCCCAAATTGGGGTGTAATGGAGGGTAAGGGAAGGAAGGGGAAAAATCCCCCTTCCTTCCCCTTCCTTCCCTTCCCTAAGTAAACTCCCAAACACACCATTAGTAAACTCCCAAACACACCATTAATAAAATATCAATTTTAACCAATTACACGACTTAGCCCAAATTTATACGACTCCTGAGCTGCAATAAATTATTTTAACAGGGCTCCGTTGCAAAACCAAAGATCCACGTATAAAGGAAAAGCGAATCTTTTCAGCCAGCACAAAATCTGACGCTAATTTCCATTTGCGAAAACACTAAAATAAATAATAATTGAGAGCTTTTTTATATTGGTTCCTTTGCATCTTTAATATTTTAGATCTAGTCTCTCAAATTAGCGAAATTTCTATTTTAGTTTCTCAAATACTACCAGTTATGCCAAATTAGTCTCTATCATTCGGTTTGGTATACGAGGAATACGCCGTTTAATAAATCTTTTTCATGGATATTCAATTATACCAGATTTTTTTTTTGTAGACATATGAGAATTCGAAGACCGATTTAAACCTGCTTACACTCACTTCTTTTAATAAATTTTTTTTTCAAAATTTAAGAAGCGAAAACAGTGCTTGAGTGTAGAAATAAGTTCACCGCGTAAGATTAGAATCCGTTCTAACCTGAGTAAGCACTTCGGAAGGAATAACTAGGGGAGGAACTAGATTTAACCGCAGATAATATATTTGGGGTGGGGGGGGCTAACGACAATTCCGATGGATGCAATGGTTTTGAGTGACTAATTTCGAAGATGTGAGGGTCCGTGCCGATAAAGTCCAAACGCTAAAAAAGAACCCCCAAAGCTACTACACCCGGCAGACAAAGGAGATGCGCACCCCACGCGCATCCTAATGCAGAGCCCTTCACTCCCTCCTCTCTCTCTCTCTCTCTGTCGCTAAACTTTTCCGTGTGTAACCCTCTTTCTCTCTCACTCGAGCCCGCATCTTCCCCCTCTTTCCCCGCCTCCTTCCTCTCTCTTTTCAATTTCTAGAAATCCTCCCCAAAAGCGCGCGCAACTCCTCCCCACCCCCGCCCCCCCAAAACCCTAACACCTAGCTCGCCCTCTCTCTCTATATGCCATGAATCTGTGGACTGACGACAACGCATCCGTGATGGAGGCCTTCATGACCTCCTCGACCTCCACAGCCCCTTCCCCTCCTGGGCCCCATCCCCCGCTCCCGCCGCCGCCGACGCCGCCGCCGTCACCACCACCACCACC
The DNA here is from genome assembly GCF_001876935.1 of Asparagus officinalis. Taxonomy (NCBI): domain Eukaryota; kingdom Viridiplantae; phylum Streptophyta; class Magnoliopsida; order Asparagales; family Asparagaceae; genus Asparagus; species Asparagus officinalis. Next base: position 50,207,989 of record NC_033797.1, on the reverse strand, counting down.
TACCTCAACCAAGAAACGATCCAGAGCCGCCTCCAGACCCTGATCGAGGGCGCTCCCCGAGAGCTGGACCTACGCCATCTTCTGGCAGTCCTCTCCGTCGACGTGGGCACCGGCGCCTCCATCCTTCATCTGGGCGACGGATACTACAAGGGCGACGGCAAGGGCCAGTCCTCCGCCTCCACCGCCGCGAGCAGGAGCCACGCAAGCGCATCCTCCGCGAGTCAACTCCCTCATCACCGGCCCCGCCGACGCCGGATCCGACGACCCCGACGAGGAGGTCCCGACACGAGTGGGTTCTTCTCGTCTCCATGACCCAGTCCATCCGCAACGGCGAGGGCGTCCCCGGACGGGCCTTCTGCTCCGGCGTCGCCCAGTGGATCGACGGCCGCGACAAGCTCGCCATCACCGACTGCGACCGCCGCTCGGCAGGCCCAGCAGTTTGGGATGCAGACCTGCGTCTGCGTTCCTGTCGGCAGCGGCCTTCTTGAGCTCGTCTACCATCTCATCTTTCAGAGCCTCGTGATCTTGAATAGGATCAAGCACCTGTTTCAATTTCAACGGTTCGATCCTACTTGGATCCAGCCCAGGCGGCGGTGGATCATTGGGAGACCGATCCGGCGGTGATGTGGATCACGGATCCGTCCGTGACGGAGATCAAGGATTTCGGTGTCGCCCGCATCGGCGACCGTCACCTCTGTTACAGTTAATGGCGGCGACGTCTCCGTTTCGAAACCGCGCCGGCGGTCCAATTCGATCACCACCATCATCATAATACAAGTCGGGCAGCTCGATCCCCTCAGTTTCAACATCATCATCAGTTCAACAGCAGCAACCACCGTCCTCGAGCCAGCAGCAGCAGCAGCAGCAGCAGAGCCAAACGGGGGTTTCTTCCGCTAATGCGCCGCCGCCGGCTCAGTCTTCTTTCGCAAAGGAGCTTAATTTCTCAGTTACGCCCTGAACAACCCCGCCGGTCCTCAATTGTTCAAGCCCGAATCTGTGGATATCCTCAATTTCGGCGAGAGCAAGAGGAATTCCTCGTCTCCGGCCCCAAACCCTAGCATTTTCTCCCATCATCATCACCATCAGATCCCATCCGACGACAAGAGGCCCAACAAGAGGCCGACGACCGCGACTTCGAGAGGAAGCAACAACGACGAGGGGATGCTCTCTTTCTCCTCCGCCCCAACCCAACCAAAATCCAGCGGGGTCCTCACCGTCACTACCGTCGGCGACGACGCCGATTCCGACCATTCGGATCTCGAGGCATCGATTCATTGGGAAGAAGGGTCGGAAGAGCAGCAGAGTCGTGAGGCCGCAGCCCCGAGAACCGAGGGCGAGGAAGCGGGGCGGAAAGGCCCGGTAAACTGGTTCCAGTGGAGGAGCACGGCACTTGAACACATCGAAGCTGACGAGCGTCGCTCAGCGGCGGGTAGGCGAGAGTAGCTGAACAAATACTTGAGTTTTCTACGCCCTAGCGAGCGTAGTCCCCAGTCCTTCGAAAATGGACAAGCTTTCCCTCCTCGGGGACCGATCTCCTACATTAACGAGCTCGGTCCAAGAATCCATCGTGGAGGTCGACAACGAGGGGGTTTAAGAAGCCAAGTCGAAGTCTCCAGAGATGAACAAGGATTCGCGGTCTGGCCGTCTCCCTCACCCCCGGAACCCGATATGAAGAGGATCAACGGCGGCGGAACGGAAGATGCCACGGATTGGAAATCGAGGTCAAGTTGATAACAATGGAGGCGATGATCCGAGTACAGAGTGTAAAGAGGAATCACCCGGCAGCGAGGCTGATGAACGCATTGAAGGATCTTGATCTCGAAGTTCATTACGCCAGTGTTTCAGTGGTGAAGGATTTGATGTTGCAGCAGGCGACGGTGAAGATGACGAATCGGAGTTACACGCAAGAGCAGCTCACCGCTGCCCTCTATTCTCGCCTCGCCGGGGGTCTCAGCAACAGCAGCGGCAGCAGTAGGTAGTTCGATTACGGTAGTAGCAAGGCTTGAGATTTTGGTCGTATTATTCTGTAAAATTTAAGACTTTTTAAGATATTTATGTGAACTATCATCCCCTATTGGTCGTGTTTAGATTTTGGGACGTTGTTTGAAGAGTGTTAGCTTGTGTTTTCGGTAAGTGATCATAATCTTGTAAATTTGTATAGCTAATGCTTTGCGCAAGTGCGGTGAGCTTCCGATCAGCCAACGCGATCTTAATTATAGCGTTTAATATTAATTGCTTTCGCTGCTGCGTTTATTTAATTTATTTATTTATTTATTTTGCTTGGTTCTTGATCTGGATTTCGGCAAAGCTAAATTCTCATGCTGCTCCTTTCTGAACGGTGATAAACGTGATTGAAAATGTCTCCTCCGTGTCGTAATCATTGTAGAAACGCCGGACGTATATACCAGAAACTTTTATTGGGGTTAGATTCGATGCAATCTATTCGATAGAAACAAGTGATAAATATCTCTCGAGTGGTATTGCAGGCCGATTTGTACTACTTGATCCACCGAAGTTTGTTTTTTTCTACATGTAATTAAAATGAAAAATTCTTTAAGGACCCAAAATATGGGACCAATAGGGGGGACAAGTGAGGTGTCCCCCTTCTATTGGATAACGAGTTGGCCATCATTAATGATGATCAACTCATTATCCAATAGGAGGGGGACACCTCACTTGTCCCCTCTATTGGTCCCATATTTTGGGTCCCTGTAGCAAAGCTCAATTAAAATAGGGCTTTTGTTTGCTACTCCATTTTATTAAGCTACCGCATCCTTAGGGGAGTGTGAGTCCAGAGATTCGATCCAATCCACGAGTAGAGATGCATACGTTTCTCCCTCCGCTGCGGCTAGTGAGTATATAAATGCTGAATTTAGATCCAAAATCTCAAAGACGTAGAATTTATGAAATTTAGATCCGCAACGGTTTGCCTTCTTAGTGTTCGAAACATCTCATTGCTGCCGCCACCTTCGTTATTATTAATTTTTTTTTTTTGCGTTTGCTCCGAATTAAACTAGTTAGCCGTGACTGGTCGCAGTCCATTTCTGGACTATAGATTAAGAAAAGGGAGAAGTGAGGCTTTGTTATCCAATAGGAGGGGGACACCTCACTTGTCCCCTCTATTGGTCCCATATTTTGGGTCCCTGTAGCAAAGCTCAATTAAAATAGGGCTTTTGTTTGCTACTCCATTTTATTAAGCTACCGCATCCTTAGGGGAGTGTGAGTCCAGAGATTCGATCCAATCCACGAGTAGAGATGCATACGTTTCTCCCTCCGCTGCGGCTAGTGAGTATATAAATGCTGAATTTAGATCCAAAATCTCAAAGACGTAGAATTTATGAAATTTAGATCCGCAACGGTTTGCCTTCTTAGTGTTCGAAACATCTCATTGCTGCCGCCACCTTCGTTATTATTAATTTTTTTTTTTTGCGTTTGCTCCGAATTAAACTAGTTAGCCGTGACTGGTCGCAGTCCATTTCTGGACTATAGATTAAGAAAAGGGAGAAGTGAGGCTTTGATCGAAATTCCCAGTTTCGGTCCGTTCTTGAAACCGTTGGGCGACAGTTGTCACCGGTCTCGGATCGGGGTTAAGTGAACGAGGAAAGCTTTGCCTCTCAAATCTCGACTATCACGTGCAGAGCATGTAGAAGGGAGAGAGAGAGAGAGAGAGAGAGAGAGAGAAGAAACGTGTCAAGTGAGGGGCAAAGGGCTGCTAGTGATAGCAGGATGCCAAACTAGCGGACAACAACACTTGGCATCACAGGGAGGGTGAGGGCTGTGGCTGATATTTGATTCCACGCACATGGTTCTCGTTGGTTGCGTTCCCCTCGCATGGCGACGTGGCGGAATGGTGGCCAGTGGATGAGATCGTATTGTATTGTGCGTGTCATGTGTGCGTATGGTGACGTGGCGGAACGGTGCAGTTTCAGGCTGCCGTCCCAAAAATGAATTCTTAGAAAAAAAAAATCGAAAAAAACTCAACAAATTAAAAAAAAAAGTACTGTCTGGAATATGGAGGTTGGTACTCATGAGTTTTACATGAAGGGGTTGTTCGGTTAATTTCTCAAAAAAAGGGAAAAGTTCAATTCCAACAAATAAATAAGACCCTCAACTCTTTCAATCATGTTAGGTTTTGAGTTTATTTCGGACCTAAAAATTTAGAAATTGATTTTCTTACTTAGTGTACCTATCTCTCAGCTTTAGAGGAAGTTTCCTCTTTTCTGATTGCCAACCAAACAATAAAAACAAAAAAATATAAAACAAAAATATCTGACATGATATTTCTTGGAAACTCTTTTGTAAGATTTAGTTTCAACCAAACAGCCCTATACAAGAAATGACCATTGACGATAGAAGTTCTACTCCTACGGAAAAATTTCAACCAAACAGCCCTATACAAAAATATCCTCCACTCATTCAAATGGGGGGACCACATTCACATGGGTTGAATGTGGTCCCCCAATTGAATGAGTTATATAAACATAATATACATTCTATTTTTGCTAGATCAGTCCATACTTCGATGAATAGTGAATCAATAATTGAATATTTCAAGAAATAAATAGGAAACTTAAGATTAAGTTGCTCTAGAATGGAAATGAGGGAATGTCCACAATACATGGATTTAGTCATATTCAATTTGAGGCGTTTTGTAAGTTCATTAATCAGGACTAGGCAGAAAAATTTCATAAGTTTCCAAATTTGAAGATAGAGATCAAGAAATGGAATTTTAATTATTTGTGTAAAGATATCAATTGGTAGAGCCCCTGATAGACGAAATAGATGTTGTGTATGAATCACTCACATATTCTTTTGAATTATATGTCCCTACAATATTAATTTGTAAAACTGGTAGAGATATGCAACAACAAACCATTTTTACTGGAAACAATTCCTCGAATGAATTCCCTAGGAACATTTATAGTAAATGGAATATACAAAATTGTGATCAATCAAATATCACAAAGTCCCGGTATTTACTATCGTTCGGAATTGAATCATAACAGAACTTTTGTCTGTAGCAATACTATAATATCAGATTGGGGAGGAAGATTGAAATTAGAAATTGATAGAAGAACAAGGATATGGGCACGTGTAAGTAGAAATTTTAGATAATGTTTGTTACCTTGAAATTTTCTTGTCTTGCTCGAATGATAAGGAGAAAGAAAAAAGATTGAATCAAAACAAAATGCTATTTTAGAGTTTTATCAACAATTTGCTTGTATAGGTGGGCGTTGGGTATTTTCAGAGTTCTTGTGTAAGGAATTACAAAGAATTTTTTTCAACAAAGATGTGAATTGGGAAGGATTGGTCGACGAAATATAAATCGGAGACTGAATCTTTATATACATCCGAACAATACATTTTTGTTACCACGAGATCTATTGTTGCTGTGGATTATTTGATTAGAATCAAATTTGGAATGGGTACACTTGACGATATGAATCACTTGAAAAATAAACGTATTTTTCAATTCACTAACTCTTGATGGGCTTTAAACAAAACGTAGGAATCACTTTTAACTCGAAAAGTACAACTATTAGGTATTGACCCAACTACTATTTTAAACATATCACTCTTTTTTATCATATCCGATGTTGGACTATACTCACATACTAATAAGCTCAACAACTTCCTCTTAATTTGTGAGTATAGTTCAATTTTCAACTACATTGTGTAATCTTCCACGGAATTTATTAAATTTTACACCACTTCACTTGTGCGCTAACCAATTCACTAACTCTTGCATTACTTCACAGTAGGCTAATTAGATTATGCACTCAGCACGTGGCTATTAAACATTTGTAAGAGTTTCCACCACTTCACTCATGGTGGCTAAACAAACTACATCACTCCTATGGGCATCCGTTGTTTCTTCCAACACCTTCAGGCTTCACATTGAACTTCATCTTTTTTTTTCTTTTGTAAATTACTTTGACTATAACCTTAGCTCTAATACAATTTATTGTGAATGTAGTTGACATTATATCCCAAAAAAAGACTTCAACTTTTTTTTTTCAGGATTATGCGGAAAAACTTAACTTGATGGCAAAATAAGCAAATTACAAATGAAGAGAGAGGAGCAGCTGCAATCCTTCTAGGTATTGTGTTCCCGACTCTCACAATACCAATGCTTAATTTCCACGTTATTATTTGTCCATACCACATGGACCTCCAACTTACTTGACGACTTATTCATATTTCTATTAGCAACTGTATGTGTGGGAAAATTAAGAATTGAGTCTGTATTAATCTCTCTAACTGACTTAAAAAAAGAATGATTACAATCCTCTCAATATAACTTTTCTCTGACTGACTTAGAAAAAGAAACTATAATTCTCTTTATCGGTTCCCCGATTTACAAAAAAGGGAAGGATGAAACTCTCTCTTTGTTTAAAATTGGGTTCTTTCTTTGTGGCGATGGGGGTTTGAATCTTGTATCTCGTTGATGATCCGAACACTTCAACTTCGTGGGACGTCGGTCCTCTCTCCTCGACTTGACGTCTTGAGAGAACTTGTAAGGCAAGTTTATAACTCTAATCAAGTTTTGAGAACTCTCTGTAAGAGTGTTAAGAACTTGCAAAACTCTAGTCGAGTTTTGAAAACTCATGGTCATGACAAATTATTCACGTTTGGGATCTGGAACGCATGACGACCTCTGTGTTTGGGATCTGGAAGCAAAAGACGACCTCTGCATTTGAGCTTGGCAACACGGGGTGAACCCTGCGTTTTTCCTTGGAAGTGCAGAGTGACCCCTGCGTTTGAGCTTCTGGGACGCGAAAGAGGGTTTCCGCGTTTCGATTTATAGAGATCGTCAATTGTAATATCTTTTCTTCAACTTTTGTGCAGATTGTCATCTTGTAACCTTTACACTTGGCCCTTGTGGAATGTGAGAGTCGTCAATTTGTAACTCTCGCACATTGTTGTGAAAGTCTTTACATTGTAACTTTTATCGACTGTTGCGAATGTCGTCAGATTGTAACTTCTGCTTGTTGATGTGAAGGACATCAGATTGTATCTTTCATCATCTATTGTTTTGTGGGGATCAACTATCTGCTGTAATATATTTTTAGACAGTCGACACCAACTCTCTCCATTTGTTGGGATTTTTAGATCTTGTAAAAATCTCGAAAACCACCAAATGCAGCAAATAGAACATACAAGATTTAACGTGGAAAACCCTTAACATGGAAAAACTATAGGATCGAAAACAATCCACTATCACCTCTAAATTATAATATTTGGACGAAGACTGCCAAATCATCTCTCTCTCTCTCACGATACCCTTGAACCCGGTTACACCCTTTATTAAACCTTGATTACAAGAATATTGTCTCTCCTTCTCTCTACATCAAAACCCTAGAATATGATGTCTTATTTAAAGGCACCCTGACTTGCCCACCATGTTAACTTGGTATCTAAGAAAACTATCAGGAATGGGCCTAGTCTTCATATCCACATTAAACTTGGAGTTTGAGTGATATCTAACACCACTAATTACAACAACATTTATTTTAAATATTTATGGATTATTCGCTAATTCTCTTAAGACGGAATTCTCCTATTCACTTTAAACATCATTTATAACTAACACGTAGCTATTAAAAATAAATAAATCTATTGGTTAGAAACATGGCTTCAGATCAATCTGTGAATTTGATCCCTCACTATCAAAGAAACAATATGGCCAGCCCTGTACCGGGGGATCAGGAAAATCATAGTGAAAAAACGTTCCACTACTATACTCATTGAAAGCTTGGTTTCTTAAGGTTTAGCAGGTTCATCTTTGGAGTCGAACTAGAGACATGTCCTAACAAAACCAGTCCTCCTCTCACTTAGAGAAAAAAACATTGCAGAACAAGGTTCCTTTCAAAAAATAATAAATAAATTTAAAAATTTTAAAAATTTAAAAAATATAAAAATAAAAAAAATAAAACGAAAAAAACAGTTTCTTTATCTGCCAAAGAAGGAGAAAAAGTTTGTTGTGCCTAAACGTGGTCGTAAATAACATTCTGTAGTTGCAATTAAATAGAATACGGGGGAGTCACGATAAAAACACGGATGAGTGGCACTAGAGGCACACCCCCAATCACAACTCCAACCACACACACTCTCGTTTGTTACAGTACACCAGGCCTCACATGGGATTTTAAAATTTTAAAATCTCATGTGGGGCCTGGTGCACTGTAGCAAACGAGAGAGAGAGTATGGTTGGAGTTGTGGTTGGGGGTGTGCCCCTATCATTTTCCAACACGGAAGAAGGTGGGTAAGCGGGGACTGAAGCTGCAAAGAGTTTGGTGACGATATATTGTAATTTACATGGCTTTCAACAACACTGTTCCTATATTTTCGTCTTTCCCCCAAGGGCAGCTACCCCTTAAAATGAAGGCGACAAGATAATGAGATTTTCAGCATTCATACGAGATGCACAATAATAAGTTAGGCAATAATTGTGTATGCAGTTGTCGTGCTTTCTGCAAGATGACAATATAGTGGCCCTCACACAACACTTGAACTTTGGCCCATTTCGAAGTTTACACACTGAAATCTTTGACAAGGGTCCCATTTAGATTTCCTCAACAGTTAACATGAAGGGTTTGTTTGGAAATTGCTTAAAACTAGTTCAAAACTGACCTAATTTTTTCTTATTTTATGTTTGGATAAAACAAGTTCAGAATTGGCCTAGTTCTTTAAGTCAAAATTTGGTATTTAAACGGGTTTTTTCCCAAACCATCACCCATGGAATAGCTCCGTCCCCTTTATAATAAAACCGGACCAAGATCAATCCTGACACAATTTTAAATGTTTTGCCAAACTGGTAAAAGTACATGTTTGAGTGTAAATATTAACGATCAACATCATTTATTGTGATCTATGTATTCAACACTTTACAGAGACCAAAAATCACATATATAAGATTTTCCAATTTGTACATCTAATGACCTAGAAATGAACGGTCTGTAACGGTCTAATATGCCCATTATTTTGGGTTACTTGAATTATAGGATAGAACTTTCCAAAGCACATGATTTTTGATCCATGATCATTTGGTGACATGTAGATCACAATGAATAGTATTGATCATTAATATCGATGATCAAACATGTATTTTTATATATATATATATATATATAATTATATATATATATAATATATATATATATATATATATATATATATATATATATATATATATATATCTCTTAAAAAAAGGTTCTCCTATAACTGCCACGTCGATAGTTAGTTATTTAATCATGGCAAAGGTCCTGCAAGTTGTATTGTCCCACATATAAATTGTAACAGAAGTAGGAAGCTTTTAAGGTCCTGCAAATGGAAGCAAGCCCATCAATTTTTTCACAGCTATTGAATGTGGCCCATAGCTAAGGCCTGTTTTAGGGCCTGTTGCTAAGTGAAAATTGATTTCACTTTCGTTCAAAAAATCTAGGGAAAAATTTGTCAAGGTCCCCCCAAAAAAAAAAGAACCTAACGTGGCTCAGCCCCATCAATTTTCCCCATACTCTTTAGCCACAAAAAACTCAAAAAAAGTGTGGCTCAGCCCTAAAAACCCACTTTTTTACATGTATGATTTGTATTAGTACACATCTTCCAAAAATACTCTATTCTCAGCCAAATTGACATGCTCTCTCTCCTCTCTCTTTCTACTCTCCTCTCTTCTCTCCCTCCCTCCTCTCAAATACCCAAACCTAACCCAAATCGATCCCTCACCGACGTTGCGCACAATGACCACCCACCTCTTCACGAATGCATCGCCTACCAGTGCTCTCTCGACGTCCGCCCGACTTCCTCTCTCTCCCACCTCGATCTCGGGACCGCCTGGGCCTCCTCGGTCACCCCTGTCGCTTCCTCCTTCCCTCTCCTCTCCGTCAACCACTATGATTCGTCCCTCCTCCTCTCCTCCCTCTCCTCCATCGTCTCCCTCATGTTGGCCTTCTTGTTTTGATGTTGATTTATAAATAATTTACTTCTAATGTTGTTTGTCTAGTGTTTGTGTTTTTATATCAATTGTAGACAAATAATAAGTTAGAGGATGGATGGATTGCGTCATATCGATTATATCAAATGGAGGTTGGCGGGATAGTGGTTGAAACCTATGCAATTCAAGTTGAAGATCTAAGTTCTAGCTTCATCCGTAATGTGTACCAAGTCAAGCTTATTGATATATAGGTATATGTATACATACATGTTTTTGTTTCCAAGTTTATATAAATATGAAATTACATCTTTCACATTTATTGTTTTGGTTTTTTAAGTTTAAATATGAAACAATTGAATATAATTGGAAAATATATTTTTGTTTCATGTTTATATGCTTACATATGATTTCATCAATATTAATTTTATTTAGTTCAATAAAATCATGTTTATTATTTTGAAAGTTTGCAAAACAAGTATTTTTGTGAAAATATTACTTTTTTGGTTTACAGACTTAACAATAATCATATACATCTTTTATTAAATCGGCAAAATTATTTTGTAATGTTTCAAAACATGGTTAAGCTAAAATGTCAAAACTCATGTGTTCACATTTTTATGTATTGAACTATTTTGCAAAATAATAATATTTCTCATTTAGGAGGTCCTTTTTAAAAACCTACTTTTGTAGCATGTTTATTATCATATCTACAATCATCTCCCAAAGTTTCATAATTTTTGGAATTTGTTTGATATTTTTAAACCCAGTTTAAAGTTGAGTTTTTCTGTGCACTTCAGGTCTGTGCATGTTTAGTCGACTCATTAGTCGACTCATGAGTCGACTCACGTAGTGCAGCGTAGTTATGATTTTTTCTTTTGTTGAGTCGACTCATATAAGTCGACTCATAAGTCTACTTATGAAAGAGTCGTTGCAAAGTAACGGTTAGTTTCCAGCAGTGTTTTCTGGGGCTTTTTTGGTCTTTTTCTTAGGGTTTTTGCTGAAGTTTTGGGTTTCTATAAATACCCCATTGCTCTCATTTTTCAGTTCAACCAAGAGAATGTTTTAACAAAGTTTTAATAAGGGTTTAAATTTTGGTTTAAGTTTGTTTAAAAAGCTTTTACGCATTTTTCTAGTTTCGGTTTGTGAAGAGAATTTCACAAGAGCAAGTGGAGATCATCATTTGGTGTTTGAGCAATCATTCTTCTCCCTCTCTCTTGTTATTATCTAGAGAAGTTTTTCTAAACTCATTCTAGCTATTTATTGTTTTGTTTCTAATTTTCATAAGCTAGATTTATATTGAGTTTAGTTAAATTGTTTTTATTGAATCTCTTTGTTCACACACAACCTATTGAGCTTATAGTATTTACATTCATAGCATAATTTGGATTGTGGGGTTTGTGACTTAGAGTTGTGCCTAATTGAGTTCTCACCTTGTTTAGAGAACAATCATTTGTTGTGCTTAATTTGTGAAGTTCACATTGTATTACACTTGTACACCGAGAGGAGTGTGTGGTGAGGACGGAGTCGATTCCAAGAGGAGTGGCGTCGGTGGCCTAGTGAGAGGTGATAATTCCGAGCACTTGAGGGAGTCGATACGTGAGGACCAACACTTGAGGTTGTTGCTTGTGTATGTACATTGTGAGGATTTGTGAGAGTTGTCGGTTGACTTGATAACCGAGTGTGTAGAGTTTTCGGTTAGCTAAAAAACCGAGTGTGTAGAGAAGTTCCGACTTCCAACCGGGTAGGGTAGTGGATTCTCCTCGAGAGTGGGGAGCGGGAACGTAGGACGGAAGGTCCGAACCTCGTGAACATATAGCTTATTTGGTTTGCATTGGCGCACTTATAACTATTCATCTTATAGCCTATTGCATCTTGTTTACATTGTCCACTAGTTTGTTTCACCCACTTATAACTATTCATCTTATAGCCTATTGCATCTTGTTTACATTGTCCACTAGTTTGTTTCACCCTTGTGATAGTTTAAATATATCCTTGCATATACCATATAGTATATCTCATTGCTAGGATATATCACATTAGTTATATTGCTTATTCTTGCTCATATCTCTATCTTGTAAGAATAATTTGTTAATAAGTTTTAAATTGGCATAAAATCGGATTAGATTAGCATAAACCCTATTCACCCCCCCTCTAGGGTTCTTTCATAGCGATTTTAGGGGTCTAACACCTCGTCCATCAAGTCTCATCTCACGTTCGCCAGCTCGACCTCACCCAATCTCGAGTGCATCTCGCCCTCTCCCACATTGACGCTGCACTTTATTGTTCGCAGTTCCTCAACGACGCTCAACGACGCTCAACAATCACTCGATGTCGAGGACTACGACTCTGTCACCGCATCAAGAATTTGTTGTCTGTTGGGGTTCTTGAAGGGACGGATCCAAGAGAGGTGGAGACTAACTTGGAGGAGATCTTGTCATTGATGCATTTGAGGGATGATTATGCTAAATTCATGATGTTGAAGATCAGGGGATTGAGGTTCGTTGATCCTTAATTTGGTTCAGAGGCTGTGAAGAGATTAAGTACTGGGAGTTTTGATGGAGTGGTGCATGAGCTAATCGGGTATATTTGGTCCTTGAGGAGTTCTTTATGGTGGAGAATGTGAGGAAGTGAATATCAATTGATGAGCAGCAACTAGAATGTCTGACAACATAAATGGTGATTGTTGTGATTGTATGGGTCTGATCTTTCATACATATACATCAATGTCATTATATTTCAAGTAAATATAATACACTGGAGAAAGTATGAAATATTTTAACTACCCCCAACGATGAATCTGGTGTCATAGGTGCCAAGCTTGTAGCTAAGCTTCTAATAGAAGGATGGGGATAGAAGAATCAAGCAGAGCCATTAAAGAAGGATGGAGAAAATTTTGTTTTAAAAATTGATTGATTATAAAAACTTGTGTGCATGTTTTTATTGTGTTACTCATTTTAGTTGTATTAACAGTAGATGTGGATGACAAACAATAAAACAAGCTTGACTTTTATTATTCTTATTGTATTTACAGAATTTTCGCCATCAATTTGATGTGTTTTGATACCACAAATACTTAACATGTTCAGCTAATAGTTAACAAGCATCGCCATAAGTTAACACGTTCAGCCGAAAGTTAACATGAAACACAAAAAGTTAACATGCTCAGCCAAAGATTAACAGTCAATACCAAAAGTTAACACGTCCACCTGAAAGTTAAAGAGATACTTAAATAGTTAATAATAAATATAAATAGCTTACATATAAAAACATTGTACTTTAATACGATTAGCCTTACATTCTTACAGCTGATATTGCTTGAATACATAATTTGAATAGTATTATTATTCCTAGATGAAGTATTTTTTACCATAGAATACTATTGCAAAGTTAGTCTCATTTATTTTACACTTTCAAATTATTGACCATTTTCAAATTAGTATCGAAAACTATCAGTAAATGATAAAAGTGTTGTTGAGAATATCATCCGATCTCACTATATTATTTACGTTGTTAACTTTCAGATGATGAAAGTTAACAACATAAATAATGGGTGTACACAACTTTAACTGAAATAGGTCAACAAATTGAAAGTGTAAAAGAATTTAGACTAGCTTTGCAATACTATTCTATGGTGAAAATACTTCAGCCAGGAATAATAATACTATTTAAGTTTTGTATTCAAGCAATATCAGCTGTAAAAATGTAAAACTAATCATTTTGAAGTACAATGATTTTATATGTAAGCTATTTATGTTTAATGTTAACCAATTTAAGTATGTTGTTAACTTTTAACGTTCCTTATTAACTTTTGACTGAACATGTTAACTTTTAGCGTTGCTTGGTAACTTTTAGATGATGGAACTTTTTCTCGACACTTATTCCTAGCAATAGTTAACTATTTAAGTCTATTGTTAACTTTTGATATTTCCTGCTAATTTTCGGCTGAACATGTTAACTTTTGGCGTTGCCTGTTAACTTTTAGATGATGAAATTTTTTTCAACAATTATTCCTGGCAATGATGAGAATGTAGTGAGATCAGAAGATATTCTCAACAACACTTTCGTCATTCCTCAATGATGGAACATATCATTAACTGAAAGGGGTCAACAATTTGAAAGTATAAAAGAATTGAGACTAGCTTTGTAATATTATTCTATGGTGAAAAATACTTCAGCTAGGAATAATAATACTTTCAAATTATGTATTCAAGTAATATCAACTGTAAGAATGTAAGACTAATCATATTGACGTATAATGATTTTATATGTAAGCTATTTACATTTACTGTTAACTATTTAAGTTTCTTGTTAACTTTCATCTGAACATGTTAACTTTTGGCGTTGCCTGTTAATTTTCGGCTGAACATGTTAACTTTTTGCATTTCCTGTTAACTTTCGGCCGAACATGTTAACTTTTGGCATTACTTGTTAATTTTCAGATGATAGAATTTTTTTTTTCTCGATAATTGTTCCTGGCAATGGTGAGAATGTAATGAGATCAGAATATATTCTCAATAACACTCCCATCATTTCTTAATGATGGAACACATCATTAACTAAAAGGGGTCAATAATTTGAAAGTATAAAAGAATTGTGATTAGCTTTGCAATACTATTCTATGGCAAAAAATTCTTCAGCTAGGAGTAATAATACTATTCAAATTGTGTATTCAAGGAATATCAACTGTAAGAATATAATACTAATCATATTAAAATACAATAATTTTATATGTAATTACATTTACTGTTAACTATTTAAGTCTCTTGTTAACTTTCATCTGAACATGTTAACTTTTGGTGTTGCCTGTTAATTTTTGGCTGAATATGTTAACTTTTTACGCTTCCTGTTAAATTTTAGCTAAATATGTTAACTTTTGGTGATGCTTGTTAACTTTTAGTTAAACATGTTAACTTTCCAACTGAACCTGTTAAGTATTTGTGGTATTAATAATGAACGTATCAATTTGATGACAAAAATACTATAAATACAATGTATGGTGTAAATTTTGATCTCCCGAAATAGGGATTTCATTTGTATTTATAAGAACAGCTTATTACAGACTAATGAATCGAAATTACAACAGAAGCGGAGGGAATGCCCTCCTTGTTTAATGTGGGGTCTTTAGTAGCGATACGACGCCTCGCTTGGTTCTCGCACCGAGTTTGCTTCTCTTGGACGATTCGATCGAGGTTGCAGGAGAGCTTCAGTACGCAGTAGAAGCTTGATTGGGTGAGTTCAATCAACTGAGGCCAAACGGCGGCTTGTGCTTATCGGCTAACTTCTTGGAGAGATCTACCATGCAAGAACTTGCAAAGAGCCTAAGAGCCTTAAGTTTGAGAGTTCGGACGAGTCTCTTCAAATGAGGGAGCCTTTAGCAAATAAGCCAATGTTCAACCTTTGGAAGATTAGCCAGCCAAGCAAGCAGCAGCTAATCAACCCCTTTCACGTTGGCTGAAAGTGGCTTTAAATAGATAAGGGATGGCATGAGTCATCCCTTGATTTGTGGGATTTGACCACTAGTAGGGGTGAGGGAACCAACTGCCCTAGCTGTGGGATGTAACCACTTAGGGGGTCCTGTCAGCCGCCCTATTCTTGCTAGGTGAGGAGCACCATGCTTTCTCCCTTGATTCGTGAGATTTGACCACTGACGTGACTGTTACCATACTCCAAGTGGGTAACTGATAATGCTGGCGGGTTTCTAGTTGTTAGGCGAGCTTAGTCCGCGCAGGCGAGGTGCAGGCTGTCAGGCGAGCTTGGTCTTCAGGCGAGCTTGAACCTTCGTGCTGGCGAGTCGACCAAACATGCGAGCTTCGAGCTTTCAGGTGAGCTAGGCCTTCGAGCGAGCTTGGTTCAAAGTGAAGGCGAGCCTGTGCAGGCGAGGCTGTACAGGCATAGTCTTCAGGTGAGCTTCAAGCCTTCAAGCGAGCTTCAAGACTTCAGGCGAGCTTGGTTCAATGTGCAGGTGAGGCTGTGCAGGCGAAGCTGTGCGGGCGAGGCTGTGCAGGCGAAGCTGTGCAGGCGAGCTGTGCAGGTGAATCTCATTCAGGCAAGATTTAATGTGGTTAGGCAAACTCTATCCTTGCAGACGAACTTCGTTGCAGGCGAGCTTCAGTCTTCACAGGCGAGCTTCTACCTTTAGGCGAGCTACTGAACATGCTTCAAAGAATAGGTCATAACTTTTAAACCGTAAGTCAGAATTTGACGAATTATATATGAAAATCGACTATCTCGACGAGACGGAGCCAACCAAACATCCAAAGGGGGTTTTCCACCTCTGTTTTTGTAGAACCCCATAATTTTTATATGAATATATATGAATTATTAGTAAATAAATAATTCTTTTATGATAAATAGCTTGAGGTCATTGATATACATGATAATAAGTTATTTGAGATGATATGAGAGTTTGGGTGTAGAGTTTTGTGCGTTGGTTTCGCAAATTAGCAAAACATGCACAAAACTGAATTTTTTCAGATCAGTCGACACATCAGTCGACTGACTGTATCGGTCGACATATCAGTCGACTGATACGCTGATTTCCAGTTTTTCAGGTTTCGGGTCTGTTTTGATTTGGTTCGGGTTTGGGTCGGGTTTGGGTCGGGTTTGGGTCGGGTTTAACTGTTCGTATATTTTCCCCTTCACCCGAAATCACCCTCCTCATCTTCAGAACTAAGAAAACCCTAGCCCCCTCTCCCCTATCTTAAACCCTAGTTTTGTTCTTGGTGATTTAGGGGAGAACTTGGAGGATTTTTGTCAAAATCTTCACATTACAACAAAGGGGATCCACTCTCTCTCAGATACAGGAGTTGTTCATCACCTAGAGGCGAGTAACATCTCGCCCAACTCTGTCCCTTTTGTTTTACACGAATTTATTGACTTTAATGAGTTTTTATTAAGCCAAAAACGTATTTTTAGTACAAAGAATAAATCTTTATGGTATATGATGTGAAGTATTGAGCTTCTCAGTTTATAAAAAAAGATCATCAATGTTTTATTAAAGAGATCTAGATCTGAAAATGTTTATCAAGAGTTATTTCATGATTTATGGATTTCAAAACATATCAAACATGTTTTTATGTGTTTAAGGCTTTTGATAAATGTTTACATGTAGATCTTTCATTCCAGTTTGGTCCATATATGTTAATATCAGTATTTTTCCTGCTTAGATTGATGGGGATGAGTTTAGATCAACTTTTGGGTGAATAATAACTTGTGCAGAGTTTCTGCAGTCAATCGGTCGACTGATCAGTCGATCGACGGGCTGAAATCTCACTCATCAGTCGACTGATCAGTCGACTGATGGGTTGATTTGGTTTTTCCCAGCTCCGCAGTCGACAGATCGGTCGACTGGTGAGCTGAGGCTGTGCTGCCTGAGCTTGTCAGTCGACACATGAGTCGACTGACATCATCAGTCGACACCTCAGTCGGCTGATGCGTTGTTTTATAGATTCTTAAATCTGTTTGAGTTGCTGTTCGGGGTTGCCTCGATGACCTGACACTAGTTCACCATGTTAATGATTTATCTGTACATGTAGGTTGACTTTTGACACAAGTTTAGATATGTACACCGAGACGCGTGTGAGTATAGAATATGTATATCAGTCCGCATATACTCTTCACAGTTACACAGTCCTCCTGTTGGACTATAATCTATAAAAGTCCTCGTGTTGGACTATAATCAATTTTTGTCCTCGTGTTGGACACTTGCCACTTATTCTATGTGTTTGGAAAACCACAGTATCTAGTTACTGTATCGGACATATTTCTTAACCATGTATATGACTTTCTCATAGGAGTTTTATGATATGACACTTATGTAGATTATGACATGATAACATGATACTCATGTAGGCTATGACATGGCACTGTATTTATGCTCTGGGGTTTGTTGTATTTCTTTTATTATTGTTCCTGTACTAGAACTTCGGGTTTGGTGCTTAGGAATTTACAATTTGAGATACAAGATATATACATGAGGGTTTCCTTGTTTGGATTATTTCGCTCGACGTACCTATGCTCGTGTTGTAAATTCCTAAATACTAAAAATCCTCTTTAGTAAGATCAATGATTTTAGATCTATTATGTATTATCTATATTTTCTTATACAACGAGCCCTGTTCCCTTGGGGTTGGTTGTGATGTTGCTCGCTAGCGCTTTGACGCTCGTTGTCCCTTTGTATGCCTTATTTCCTTTTCGTCAGATATTTGTATTTGAGACTTGTTGAGTATTCCAGTTTATCTACTCAGACCTTGACTACGTATTTCTGTATGTTGGACGATGAGATATCAATGTGATCACTATCACTTCATCAGTTATTTCTTGTATTATCTTTTACATGCTTTTGTACCTACACCTATTGTTGACTCCACTAGATAGATGTTAATTGTGATGGTAAAACATGTTATTGCACGGTGTGGTGCATGACAGGTTTGACATTCTTGGTTTCACCTTGGACTGCGCCTTGTGTGAACCCAGGGGCGTCACAGTTGGTATCAGAGCTCCAGTTCCAGTATCCTTAGGATCATCCTGTGCCGAGTCGTGGATCTGTTGGCCTTCTTGTTTTGATGATGATTTACAAACAATTTACTACTAATGTTGTTTGTCTAGTGTTTGTGTATTCCTATGTATTGTAGACAAACAACGTAGTTGGAGGATGGATGGAATCGAGCCTTAACGATCACATCAAATGGAGGTTGGCGGAATTGTGGAGTGAAGCAACGTCAATTCAAGTTAAAGATCCAATTACAAGCTTTATCCGCAAGTGTACCAAGTCAAGCTTAATTGAAGATCAAGATTGCTTGGGTAATGTAGTTTTAGATTTTATATTATGTGTGTTATATACTCTAAGCTCAATATCTATACACACACATTTATTGGTTTCTTCTTATATATATATAGTTATATATATATACATAAGTTTTGGTTTCTATGCATATATATAGTTATATATATACATACATAGTTTTTGAGTTTTTATGTTTATAATATGAAATCACATATTTCATATTTACTATTGAGTTTTTAAAAACATTGCATAGAATATGCAATTTTGTAAAAATATTATTTTATTAGTTTATAGACTTCAATATCAGTTTATACATATTTTATTAAGTCTATATAATCATTGTGCAAAGTTTCAAAACATGGTTTAACCAAAATATCAAATTTCACATGTTTACATTTTCGTGTTTTGAACTATTTTGCAAAATGATGATTTTTCACAAATGGGACATGCAATTTGGAAAATTCTTTTTATAACATGTTCACTTACATGTTTATATACTTTTTCCAAAGTTTCATAATTTTTGGACTTCATTTGTTATTTTTAACACATCTTCAAAAGTCTCAAAAATAGCTTTAAAAACCTGTTTTAAGTGTATCAGATTTCGGTCGACCGCACCGGTCGATCGATCCTGAATTCATGTGTTCACTGGGCGACAGAGAGTCTGTCGGTCGACCGGTCCGGTTGACCGATAGCTCCATCAGTCGACCGATGAAATTTCCAGTCGACCGACGATGTCTTTTTCAGCTTCCAACGGCTAGTTTTATTACCGTTGCTGGGGCTGTTTCTGTCTGTTTCATGAGCCTATATATACCCCATGCCCTCATACCTCTAAGGTAACTCAAGAAATGTTTTAAACAAGTTTAAAGAGTTTTAAACAAGGGTTTAAGTGAGTTTTAGTGTTTGTTTGGTTTGAAGATTATTTTCACAAGTGGAGGAGATCATCTTCTTGTTTGGGCTTCATATCTCCATCTCTCCATCTTGATCTAGAGAAGTTTTCCTAAACTCAAGTCTAGCTTTTATTTATAATTATTTGTTGATTATCATTTCTATTAAAGCTAGTTTTATATTGAGTTTAGTTTGATTTGATTTACTCTTTGTTTGCACACACAACCATTGAGCTTATTGTATTTGCATACATTATATAATTGGGTTGTGGGATAGTGTGATATTGAGTTGAGCCTAATTGAGTTCTCACCTTGTTAGAGAGAACAATCATTTGTTATATTGTGCTTATTGAGAAATTCACTTTGTAATACACTTGTACACCAAGAGAGAAGTGTGTGGCGAGAGTCAGGGATCGTCCCAAGAGGAGTGGCGTCGGTTGACGAACCTAGGGAGAGGTTATAACCGAGCACTCGAGGGAGACACGTCTAGTTCAACACTTAGTGGGTGTAGAGTGTGTTTGCATAGTGTTTGTTGTGTGAGAGTTTTCGGTTAGCTAGAAAACCCGTAGAAAACCCGGTTGTGTTAGTGGATTTCTCCCCGGGAGTGGGGAGCGGAGACGTAGGACGGAAGGTCCGAACTCCGTGATTATATTGCTTGTTTGAGTGTGCTTTGGCATTCATTCATATTTATGTTCATATTTTATATCGCCACTGTGCATTGCTCATATCTATATCATCCACTATTTTGTTTAAATTGTTTACCCTTGTGTTGTTTATATATCCTTGCATATATTTCTATCATATAGGATATATCTCATTGTTCATATTACTTATCCTAGCTCATATATCTTGTCGTATTTCATACTTGCTAGGATAACTTGATAATTAATTTTAATTGGTATTTAATCAGATTAATTGGTATTTAATCGGATTAGATTAGCATAAGACCCTAATCACCCCCCCTCTAGGGTCTAACAATTGGTATCAGAGCTTGGTGCTCTTTGATTTAAGGTCTAATCGCCTTGAGTTAAAGATCCGAGTTATCTTTTTGTGCTAATCTTGTTTTGATTATATTTGTATCTTGCTTGCATATTTTTACAAATTATGGATATGAATGATGTATCTTGTTTAGGCTATGATTCTAGTATTGCTCCTAAATTCAATGTTTTCCCCTATGCTCAATGGTGCTTAAGATTCAAAATATTTGTTCAATCTAAAAATATCGATTTATGAGAAATCATTGATTGTGCTTATATTGTGCCCACGTTGGAGAAATCCAAGTGGAGAAAACATGATAAAAGGATGTTTATAATGAACAAGATTTTGTTAGAATATTTTTTTGATAGCGCTTATACATTATGGAAATTCATAGAAGCGCATCAAGGAGACTTGGAGGCGATCCGACAAGCTTTGGAGGATCCCGCTTCAAGTTCATGTGGAGCTTCATGCACACGTGCACTAGGCGATAGCCCTAGTGAGGTTTGCGAGTTCGAATCTATTAATGATTTACCTAATGATGAACTTGCTTGTGCTAGTGAAAAATTATTACATGCCTTTAACAAATTACAAAATGATTTCATTAATTTACAAAGCAAGCATGAAATTTTGAAATCCGATCATGAGTTGTTAGCATCTAAGTTTGAAACTATTTCTAATGAAAATGTGATCCTTAAAGAAAACAATGAAAAATTAAAATTGGATCATGTTTCTTTAACTTCAAACGTTGCTAGTTTAACTCATGAAAGAGATAATGCCATGTTAGAAGTAAAGAACATACAAAATAATACTGTTTCTTTTATAAATAACTATTTATGTTCTACTTCTAAAAATGCATATGTGCCTAAAAATAAAGATTTGAATCTTATGAAAAATAGTATTTCATCTTTAGATTCAACTAGTCAAAATCATCTACTCATCATGCACACATATATAGCAAAGTTTATAAGTGTTCTATTTGCGGCCGTAAAGGCCATCTAGCTAAATTTTGCTATGATGCACAAAAACATAAGAATATTAATTCTTCTTGTGCATCTCATCATGTAGCTTCTTCATCACATGTACACACACATGCACCCACTATTCATCATAAGCATGCTCATGTGTATAGATGTGATCATTGTGGTCGTCTTGGTCATTTGGCCAAATATTATTTTGATTTGAAACTTAAATCTCATTTGCCAAATGCTTCTAGTAGATCACATGTTTTTAAATGTGATGTTTATGGTAGGTTTGGACATCTTGCTAAATTTTGTTTTGATTTGCAAAATACTCCAAATTTGCAATTTGCTCCAAAAAGACCACCTTTGTTTAATGACATTTCTCATTTGCAAAATAATTTTAAAAGAAAATCATTATTTGCAAATGATTCTCGTGCACGAGCTAATGATCCACAAAAACAAATGGATCTCTTTCATTGCACAAATTGCAATCGGAAGGGTCATTTGAATGAATATTGTTTTGATCATGTTAGTGCACCATATGTGCCTAAGAAGGTTCATAACCCTAGGGCCTTGAGCTTAAATGATAGGGTTCATGTCCCTAAATCTTTTGGTACCAAGAGTTCTTAGGTACCAAAACAAATTTAAACTTTAAACCAAGAATTTTAGTGTTCTTATTTTTTCCTTTCTTGGTTTTAAAATTATGTCTTAAAATATTTTGATTATAAAAATAAATTTATAATTGATAAAATCTTTTGTTTTCATGATTATTTGTTTTTTTTTGATGAGAGGTTTTAATTGTTGCCTCTCTTAAAAATTGTGTTTTGATTTGTTGCTTTTGAATTCATTATAATTCATTTATATGATGATATTTATGTGTTTGTGCTAATGGATCATCTATTCGTGCTTTATAATGTATTCTATGAGTGGTTTGATCAAGTCTTACAAAAGAATTTTTTTTTATCAAACATCATTTTTGGTTTAAATGGTTGATTTATGATTTCATTTGGTTGATTTGTTTTCATTCGAAAACTCTTTTTGCATGATTCTCATGTTTTTCTCTCTTTTGATTTCATAAATCTATTTTTTTATACATGGTATTTAGGCTTGTTTTTTGAGACACCTATTTATCGTGACATATCATTATGTGTTCTCATTATCTCTTGCATGTGATGCTTATATTTCATATGGCTTTTTGATAGGGGGAGCTATTCCCTATATTTGCTTTATACTCATCTATGCTTATTGATAGGGGGAGCTTTTGCTCTCTTATTCTTTTTGTCCCCTTTTTGATGTTGTCAAAGGGGGAGAAATATTGTGAGTATATGCATATTCCTTCTTGTTTATATGTATGTGAATTGTAATTTATATTCATTTCCTTTCATGCATATATCCTTTTTGTAAATTGTTTGTCATCATCAAAAAGGGGGAGATTGTTGGCCTTCTTGTTTTGATGATGATTTACAAACAATTTACTACTACTGTTGTTTGTCTAGTGTTTGTGTATTCTTATGTATTGTAGACAAACAACGTAGTTGGAGGATGGATGGAATCGAGCCTTAACGATCATATCAAATGGAGGTTGGCGAAATTGTGGAGTGAAGCAACATCAATTCAAGTTAAAGATCCAATTACAAGCTTCATCCGCAAGTGTACCAAGTCAAGCTTAAGTGAAGATCAAGATTGCTTGGGTAATGTAGTTTTAGATTTTATATTATGTGTGTTATATACTCTAAGCTCAATATCTATACACACATATTTATTGGTTTCTTCGTATATATATATACTTATATATATATACATGTTTATGTGCCTATATATGATTTCGTCTTTAACAAGTTATATTTAATGAAATCATATTTAGTGTTTTGTATATATTGCATAGAATATGCAATTTTGTGAAAATATTATATTCTTAGTTTTTGGACTTAACAATGATCATATACATATTTTATTAAGTTTATATAATCATTGTGCAAAGTTTCAAAACATGGTTTAACCAAAATATCAAATTTCACATGTTTACATTTTCGTGTTTTGAACTATTTTGCAAAATGATGATTTTTCACAAATGAGAAATGCAATTTGGAAAATTCTTTTTGTAACATGTTCATTTACATGTTTATATACATTTCCCAAAGTTTCATAATTTTCAGAAGTCAAATGAATATTTTACAAATTGTTTAAATGTGTCAAAAACCTCAAAAATATCTTTAAAAATCTGTTTTAAGTGTATCAGATTTCGGTCGACCGCACCGGTCGACCGATCCTGAATTCATGTGTTCACTGGGCGACAGAGAGGCTGTCGGTCGACCGGTCCGGTCGACCGATAGCTCCATCGGTCGACCGATGAAATTTCCGGTCAACCGACGATGTCTTTTTCAGCTTCCAACGACTAGTTTTATTACCGTTGCTGGGGCTGTTTCTGTCTTTTGACTTGGGTTTTTTAGCTGAGGTTTTGGAGGATATAAATACTCTCTTTGATCTCAGTTTTCAACTAAGCCAAGAAGTTTTTAAACAAAGGGTTTTAAAAAGAGTTTAAACTTGTTTAAGCTTGTTTAAGGGTTTCGTTTAAGCTGTTTTGGTTTTCACAAGTGGAGGAGATCATCTTCTTGTTTGGGCTCATATCTCCATCTCTCCATCTTAATCTAGAGAAGTTTTTCTAAACTCGACTCTAGATTTTATTTATAATTATTTGTTGATTATCATTTCTATTAAAGCTAGTTTTATATTGAGTTTAGTTTGATTTGATTTACTCTTTGTTTACACACACACCCATTTGAGCTTATTGTATTTGCATACATAGTATATTAGGGTTGTGAGAGATTGTAACATTGAGTTGTGCTTAATTGAGTTCTCATCTATTATAGAGAACAAATTTATATTTGTTACATTGTGAGTGTTGTAAGGTTTTCGGTGAGCTAGAAAACCCAGAGTGTGTTGTGAAGTTTTCGGTGAACTAGAAAACCGAGTGTGAGGAGTGAACGTTGTTCGGTGAGCGTTGAAAACCGACACTGTGTGGTTGTAAACGTTATTCGGGTGAGCGTAGAAAACCCAGTTGTGATAGTGGATTTCTCCCCGGGAGTGGGGAGCGGAGACGTAGGACGGAAGGTCCGAACTCCGTGATCATATTATGTGTTTGCATTGTTTATTTGCACACTATCAC
>NC_033797.1:50115503-50183011 GCF_001876935.1 Asparagus officinalis | reverse complement strand
ATAATCGTGTAGATCCGACCGGATCTAGATCGCGCGGTGGTCCACGGATTAACCCCGGCGTCGGCAAAGAACCCACACAAGCAAGAGACCGCAAAACAGGATCTTGCGATTCGTTCGACAAATAAGGAGAAAGTTATAATTTTCTTTATTTCTTGTGTTATTTGATTTTCGTTGTAACCGGATCTAAAAAAAGACCGGATCTTTGTAATCGATAAACTATTACAAGAATTGGCAATGGAATCAATAACAAAGAAAGACATGATTTTTCCCGCGAACAATCTGGCGACCACAGTGGGAGCCGCCGATCTCGCTACCGAGATCGATGCGTCGTAGCCGCGGATTCCGATCCCGGTCGAGGAGGAGGTCGAGTATGAGTTCGACCAAGCCAAGTTCGAGGAGTACGTGTCCTCGTCCGGATCAACCTCCCCCCGCAAGTCCAAGAAATCCCAGAAGTTCTCCTCCAGGAGAAAGGTTCGTTGGTATGAAGAAGTCGAAGCCACCAACGAAGATCTCGCCCCGGTTAGAAGTCCAAGAAGTTCTCCTCTAGGAGAAAAGCTCGTTGGTGTGAAGATGTAGAAAACACCAATGAAGATCTCACCCCGTTTGATGCCAAAGTCGCATCGGGTGAAATTCCTCCATATGAAGAAGTCGAAGCCACCAACGAAGATCTCGCCCCGTTTGATGCCAAAGTCGCATCGGGTGAGATTCCTCCAGTTTCCAACCAGGTCAGATCTGCTCTGGCCAACTCTTCTGCCACAGAAGGCGTGGTGACTCTCTCGAAGAGAGCCCTCCAAAGGCAACGTCAATGCTTTGCGAAACAATTCGCAAAGGCCATGGAGTCTGTTGACGGGATCCGCTACAACGTGGATCTGAAGAGCAAAAGAGGCAAGCAGCCTCGACAATCAACGAATGGTGGTTCCTCCAAGCCGCCAACAATGGAATGGGTCCGTGTCAAACGGAACCGATCAACGCTGGAGGAGCGCATTCGCAAGCGCCGCGCACTATCAGCGCAGGCACGGGCTCAAGCCGAAGAAGCCCGTAGAAAGTTGCAAAGAGAGGTAGCCAAGAAGCCGCCACCAACTCGCAAAGTTTGGAGGCCGAAGTCTGAAGCGGCGGTTCAGACCAAAAAGCAGCAACTGCAGCCCCTGACAGTTCAACCTCCGACGAATCAATCCAGACCGCCGATGATTCCCACAACTGCTCCGGGAGATCCCGCAGGACCATCCCAGAAAAGGAAGTCAGTCTTGGAGCGCCTCGGTCCACTTCCCGAGAAGCGAAGCAAAATTCCAATCCAAGAACGTTTGGGCCCACTAAGAAATCTCCAAACGACGCAACATGCTGGGGGTCGCTGCAACCCCCAACATGACAAAGAAATCATGGCACCCAAGCGCACTATGCTACGCATTGAAGTTCAGGAGCCCACTGAGAATTCACGCCCAAAAAGGCAGGTCTCAAGGCGCGTGACTCTTGAAAGTCCAAAGAAGGCAGTTCTCCCTCAGAAGGAAACGTTGTCGTCTGATGATGATTACGTTATACCTGAGAAATCATGCCAACACACGATGGGTTGCTCCGACTTTCAAACGGACGAGCTGTACTATCGTGTTGGGGGTACGAGCAAAGCCAGAAAGAGAAGTCCTCGAAGGCTAGAAACTCAGTGCCCTTGTTCAAAGCTCATTCGGGCGGTACTGTCTGAGTGCAACTGCATCAAGGTAGTCCCCGAGAGAATTTCAGTATTCGAAAGGCTTAGTACCGAAACGCCAAAACCAAGGCCTAGGCATTTCCGACGAAGAAAAAGACGGAGAATTTCCGAGGGTCACCGCCAACATGACCAGCAAAGAGACATCGACACAGGTTAATCTCAAGTCGTTTCTGGAAGCATCCCGGTGCGTAACCCGTCTGCAGTCCGGAGCCATCGCACGAGGAACTTATGGTAGGGTTCGGACAAGAGTACCTTCAGAAGGTGAAGAGTCGGATACCTGCTCCGCAGTCGCATCAGATAATACAGTGTCCAGTGAGGGGGAACCCCGCGAGTCACTGATGATAAGCGCGGAACAAGTGGCCAAGATGCTCGAAGAAGCCATGGCTAAACAACAGGAGAGCTTCAGGTTCGAAATGCAGATGGCCATGCAGAGTATGAGAGAAATGCATGAGCAACAAATCCAGGCATTGAGGAACCAACAAGGTGAACCAAGTCGTCGTAACCATGTCGTTCAGGAAGAGGATCACACAGATACGGATGAAGCTCACAATGCCAATAATCCTCCCGTCAATGCAGGGGGTGGTAATGAGAATGCTAGTTGTAATGCCACACTTCCGCCTCAGAATCGTGCTAACGAAAACACAGGCGAAAGTCTGAAGATCAAGAACCTCGAGAGCAAAATCAACACATTGATCTCCGCTCAAGAGACGAAGAAAACAGGCATTCCCTGTCCATACCCAAGAGAGTGGGAATCGATCCCATATCCGGCGAAGTTCAATCTAATCAACTTCACGCCGTTCGATGGGAAGGGTTCCCCCACTCAGCATTTGATTTATTTCAAATCGCACCTGGGTATTATTTCCGGCAATGAGCCTCTGATGGTGCGGTCATTCGTCGGCACTCTTCGCGGAGCCGCCTTCGATTGGTATCGCCGCCTCAAGCCAGGTAGCGTGAACAGCTGGGACGATATGGAGACCATGTTCCTCGCCAATTTCTTCGACGACGACACCGAGATATCTATCGGATCATTGCTCGATGAGAAGCAGAAAGACGGGGAATTAGTCGACACCTTCGTCAAAAGGTTCCGGAACAAGGCGATGAACTACCGGGACCCGATCACCGAGGAATTCATTCTCCAGACTTGCCACAACAACCTTGCATTGGACATGTTGGAAGCAATGGGAACAGCACCGTCTGACACTTGGAAAGACTTGAAGGTGCGCGGTGAACAAGCCGAACGCTTCCTCCGAAGGAAGAAGGCCGAGAGGAACCGACCGACGGTTAATCCGCTCAACTCAAACTTCGCTTCTCGTGGTAAGGGCAAGGCACCTGCAGCTGCTGATGGTGCTAACCAGACGTCGCAAAAGCAATCCCGAAGGCAGCAAAAGGCTTCGGGTCTGAGACTCCAAAGAGAGTATTCCTTTAAGGATGAAGATGTTCCAGCCATCTTCGAATCCCTCCTTGGAAGCAACAAGATCAAGCTACCACCTATCACAAATCAGGAGGAAGCTGATAACACTACGGACCCAAAGTACTGTGCATACCACAGGAGGGTCGTTCATCCCACCAAGGATTGCTTTACTCTCAAGAATAGCATTCAGACCTTGGTTGAAGCCGGCGTCATATCGCTCAGATAAGCCAAATAAGAACGGCAAGACTCCAAAGAGTACACGAGTATAAACTGTTTCTCAATCCTCCGAGCGGTATAAGAGGTTAAACTGCTTCCTTACATACTCCAACAGGTATATGAGTCTAAACTGTTTCCTTTCTTTCACGGGAAGTCCCTAGAGAATACCGTGCTTGATATTCTTAAGGATAACCCGGACACCCAACTGAGTACAATACCAGACCCGGTTTTGCAAAGGAAGCTGGGGGTGGATGATTCATGTAATGGGAAATTCCCAAAAGAAATCCATATAGTGTATTATTAGGGATAACCCGGTCACCACAGCAAGGCGATGAATAAGAAACTCCCATTCAAATTCTCACCACGTCTATGCACTCAACACTCTCATTGTTAGAGTCTGGACATAATATTCAGAATTGGTCAAACCTTCTTACAGTTAGGACCACAGTCAAAATCCCCTCTCGATTCCCCCAATGAACGAGATCCCCATACCAATCCTTTTCGAAGAATTCAGGATTCATCCTAGGAAGTTTATCCCGAATCCTAAGCAGGGATAAGTCTGCGCCTAACACGCGCTGCCGGTTTAGTCTTTTTCCGTACAAAAAGACACCAGAGTTTGATTCTGGGGTATTCTATCCTGAAACCTAAGCAAGGATAAGTCTGCGCTTAACCCGCGCTGCCGGTTAGTTCTTAACCGTTAAAAAGAACACCCATTCACATATTCACATTGTGGCAGGTTGTTATTAATAACACCAAAATCCATGCCTTACACGCATGGGGAATTTCATCCTGAATCCTAAGAAAGGATATGCCGACGCCTAACACGCGTCGCCGGTTTAGTCTTTCTCCGTAGAAAAAGACACCAGAGTTCGATTCTGGGGTATTCTATCCTGAAACCTAAGTAGGGATAAGTCAACGCCTAACACGCGTTGCCGGTTTAGTCTTTCACCGATTGAAGAAGACACTAGAATTCTAGTCTAGGAAGTTTATCCCGAATCCTAAGCAGGGATAAGTCTGCGCCTAACACGCGCTGCCGGTTTAGTCTTTCTCCGAAGAAGAAGACATCAGAGTTCGATTCTGGGGTATTCTGTCCTGAAACCTAAGCAGGGATAAGTCTGCGTTTAACCCGCGTTGCCGGTTAGTTCTTAACCGTTAAAAAGAATACCCGTCCGCATATTCAACATTGTGGCAGGTTGTTATTAATAACACCAAAATCCATGCCTTACACGCATGGGGAATTTCGTCCTGAATCCTAAGAAAGGATATGCCGACGCCTAACGCGCGTCGCCGGTTTAGTCTTTTGCGTTAACTCTCTTAGCACAACGTCACGTGCGGAACGGATTTAGACAATCCGCATGCTAGCCCGACTCAAACGGTAGTCGGTAAAGGCTAATCAAATCCGTTGAAGGCTGGGGGTTAGCCAAAAACCCTAAAGTCAACGCCTAACACGCGTCGCCGGGTAGTCTATTCCCGTGAGAAAGACGAAGTCTACGTATTCAATATCGTAGCACTAAAAGGGTTAACTCTTTTAGCTTAACGTCACATGCGGAACGAATTTAGATAATCCGCATGCGAGCCCGACTCAAACGGTAGTCGGTAAAGGCTCATCAAACCCGTTGATGGCTGGGGGTTTGCCAAAAATCCTATAAATGCGAGAGTCACTGACGCATCAGCTTCATTAGTTGGTCTCGTGACTTGAGCATCCTACGACATTCGAAACCCTAGGGTCAACGCTGGTCAACGCGTAACCCTAGGTCAACGCCAGTCAACGCGTTGTGATCAAAAAGTCAACGTACGAAATTCGAAACCCTAGGGTCAACGTCGGTCAATGCGTAACCCTAGGTCAACGCCAGTCAACGCGTTGCGATCAAAAAGTCAACGTACGAAATTCAAAACCCTAGGGTCAACGCCGGTCAATGCGTAACCCTAGGTCAACGCCAGTCAACGCGTTGCGATCAAAAAGTCAACGTACGAAATTCGAAACCCTAGGGTCAACGCTGGTCAATGCGTAACCCTAGGTCAACGCCAGTCAGCGCGTTGCGATCAAAAAGTCAACGTACGACATTCGAAACCCTAGGGTCAACACCGGTCAATGCGTAACCCTAGGTCAACGCCAGTCAACGTGTTGCGATCAAAAAACCAGCGTACGACATTTAAAACCCTAAGGTCAACGCCGGTCAATGCGTAACCCTAGGTCAACGCCAATCAATGCGTTGCAATGAAAGAATCATTACTCCGAAAAGTATACGAGTATAAACTGCTTCTTAATACTCCGAAAAGTATACGAGTATAAACTGCTTCTTAATACTCCAATAAGGTATATGAGTATAAACTATTCCCTATTTTTGGTTGAGAAGTTCCTGGAGAATATTTTTTCTAAATATTCTTTAGGATAACTCAACAACACTACGCCGGACAACGCGTCGCAAATAAAGACTCAACGCCGACATTCGAGGATCAGTTCTGTGTTGAACCAACAAGCACGAGCTAAAAATCAGAAAATCAGGAATCGACTTCAAATTCGAAGTTCCGACAATGGTCAGACAATAAATGCAGCACCGAAAGCCTTACAGACGTTCGACAAAGCACTGAATAGCCTGAAGGATTGAAGGAATCAAGAATAGAAGCCACTCCAAACATCCCGAAGCATGGGACAATCATAACCAAAGTATTCCAGACTCTTCTATAAAAGAACGAGGCTGAAATACTTTGGAGGGGGTATCTGTAGGCGTATAAAACTGCCTATAGGTCCCTTAACACAGCTCGACAACGCTGTTTCGACGAACCGACCATCAGGCGACGTATGCAGACGCAATTGTTAGTCCACAACGCCGAAGCCAAGCGATACGCGATGAAGCGGATTAACGAGGCTACGAAGCTAATGAACCGCACGCAAACAACGGAATAAATCCACTCGCATGCGGAATCAAGCTAAGGGTTCGAAGAGTCAACGAGTCATCCAACCAAGGGCAGGCTCGGACAAATCACGATCGAATCAAGATCAGTTTCAGACTCGAACTCAGAATCGGATTTACTGCCTATTCAAGATCCGGATTTACTGCCAAATCGGGTCAACAAGTTAAGTCCGGATAAATCAACCACACAACCGAATCATGGCGGAACCAAAAAACGGGAAAAGACAGAAAACCCAACACCTAGGGGACTCGGCCAAAACCGAGCCACCTCTAGGTGGCTCGGTGGCCGAGCCACCCATGGGTGGCCGCCCAGATCTGTGCGCAGGCACAGATCTGAGAGCCTATAAATAGGCCCTTGAGTGTTCATTTGTAAAGGTCGAAAAATTTGGAGAGAGGCGAAGCCCTGCTGGATTGGAGACTCAGATCTAAAAAAGATCTCAACTTTGGGACTTCGAGGACTTGCTCATTCAGATCTGGTGCTCGGCGACCGTCAACGCCAAATAAGGCAGGTGTTCGAGAGGACCGGATCTCAGATCTACGCAGACGTACTCCGGATCTAAGCTTGGTCTTAGATCCCGAGACTTGGACGATTGTTTCCTTGGTGAATCAATCCTCCCCGGCTATTATTTCCTTCGTGGAATAATACCCGTCGTACTGCTTAGATCTGATCGGATCTAGATCTCGCGGTGGTCCACGGATAAACCCCGGCGCAGGCAAAGAACCCACACAAGCGAGCGACCGCAAAATAGGAGCTCGTGATTTGTTCGACACAAAAGGAGAAAGTTGTAATCTTTGTTTATTTTTCTTTGATTTTTATTGTAACCGGATCTTATAAAAAGACCGGATCTTTGTAACCCAAAAAGTCGTTAGTTAAGATGGCAATGGAATCAATAACAAAGAAAGACACAATTTTTCCCGCGAACAGAGACACGTCTAGTTCAACACTTAGTGGGTGTAGAGTGTGTTTGCATAGTGTTTGTTGTGTGAGAGTTTTCGGTGAACTTGGAAACTGAGTGTGTAGAAGTTCCGGCTTCCAAACCGGATTGTGTTAGTGGATTTCTCCCCGGGAGTGGGGAGCGGAGACGTAGGACGGGAGGGCCGGACTCTTGCTTGTTTGAGTGTGCTTTGGCGTTCATTCATATTTATGTTCATATTTTATATCGCCATTGTGCATTGCTCATATCTATATCATCCACTATTTTGTTTAGATTGTTTACCCTTGTGTTGTTTATATATCCTTGCATATATTTCTATCATATAGGATATATCTGTGGTGCATAGCAGGTTTGACATTCTTGGTTTCACCTCGGACTGCAGCCTTGTGTGAACCCAGTGGCGTCACAGTTGGTATCAGAGCTCTAGTTCCAGTATCCTTAGGATCATCCTGTGTCGAGTCGTGGAGCTAGGATAGAGTTTCCTAGGATTCATGTATAGAGTCCGTAAGGATTTCCTAGTATGAGTGAGGACGATATATGCGTATATCTTAAAATTTGAGAATTTTTTTTTATATAACAACTAATTTTGTATAAGTTTAAAGTATTTGTGTAAATACTATATGTTGTGAAAAAAAATTGTATTATGATACGCTATTTATAGAGGTCTATTTTGACTCATAAACTCTTATTTTCTTATGAGCAGCGAGATGGCAGGACGTGGTAGGCCTCGTACTCGGAGAGCTGGGCAGGTAGAGTCACAGCAGACTCCATCTGAGCAGTAGCCAGCTCAATTCGAGCCTCAGCAGGTACCACTCGAGCCGCAGCAGGCTCCTCAGTATTTGGTGGATATCATGGCTCCTCTTATTGCCCGGATGACAGCCATTGAGGAGTTGGTGATGACTCATATAGCACCACCACCACCGGTAGCTCAGTAGCAGGGGATACCCACCGTTCCTGTCAGAGAGAGATCCCCAGAGATCACGCCTGCAGCTGTTCATCTAGCAGTCCCAGATAGAGCCACTGTGCAGGAGGCTTGGCTCCGTATGGTAGAGAGGTACCAGAAGATGAGGGCACCAGAGTTCCAGTGATCACCAGACCCTCTTACAGCCCATAAATGGAAGGAGGATGTGGGCAACATTCTCGACATACTCAGTGTAGATTCAGTGCAGAAGCAGAGATTGGCATCCTACAGCTTGAAGGGAGATGCCGGGAGATGGTACCGACTTCAGTTTACTCCAGAGCAGAGGATGACCCTCACATGAGAGGACTTCATATACTTCTTTGATGGGCAGTACATTTCTTCTGCAGCACGGACTGGGAAGGAGCTTGAGTTGTCCAGGTTGACTCAGGGGGACATGACCGTTGCAGATTTTGAGAGCAGGTTCATGGAGTTGCTACATTTCACGGGTATGTGGCAGACAGGAGAGCGTCAGGCTCAGATGTTCTTGGCTGGGCTTCGCCCTAACCTCCGACGGTACCTCGTGTCGAGGAGATTTTATTCAGTCAGGGAGGTAGCTGAGGCTGCCACTTCTCAGGAGATTGAGACTACTATGTTCCAGAAGGATAAAGAAGGGAAGGCCAAGGCAGGGCAGAGCGGTGACAAAGGCAAGAACAAGAGATCTTTTTCTGGACATCAGCAGCAGCAGCAAGGCTCTTATAAGAAGGGACCCCAGCAGGATCAGAGAGCATATCAGCAGCGCAAGTTCCAGGGATCTTGTTTTAACTGTCACAAGGTCGGGCATAAGGCATCGGAGTGTCGTAGCGCACCAGCAGGAGCCCAGCAGGGCAAGGGTCCGAACCAGCAGCAGTGCCAGCAGGGCAGAGGTCAGGGCCAGCAGAACAGACTCGAGACACCGCCAGCAGCTCAGAGGACTGAGGGACAGGTTCGAGCAGTTCAAGAGGTTCCTCAGTGGCAGATTGTCCCATATTCTCCATCTCCAGTAGCAGAGCAGTCTTCAGTCACAGGCAGGGTTTATGCAGTAGTTCTCCGTGATCATGGAGCTAGCGGAGCCGTAGTGGAGGGTACGTTCCTTGTGGATTCCTTTCCCGCCCGTATTCTTTTCGATTCGGGAGCTTCGCACTCTTTCATCTCTCATGCATTTATGGCTAGACTCCAGCTCGTAGCTCAGCCTCTAGACACCCATTTATCGTTTTCACCCCTTTAGGTGAGGTATCGCTTCCGGAGAGCGTTTGTAGGAGGTGTACCGTCAGTTTAGACGAGTCGGAGTTCATAGTTGATTTGATAGTGTTGCATATGTCCGAGTTTGATGTTATCCTTGGTATGGATTGGTTGTCTTCCTACCATATTAGTATTGACTGCTTTGCGAAGATAGTCAAGTTGCGAGTGTCCGATGGGTCCAAGATGATTGTAGCCACCTCTTAGTGCAACCGATTTGCGGAGTTATTTCTGGCGAACATCGAGGAGGTGATGCGATGGGATCAGGGTGCTGAGTTATTGGAGACTAGAGTTGTCTCAGAGTATCAGGATGTCTTTCAGGACATACCTGGATTACCCCCGGTGAGAGAGGTAGAGTTCTGTATTGAGTTGCAGCCAGGCACAGCCCCGATATCCTGCGCACCCTATCGCATAGTACCAACTGAGATGAGGGAGCTTCAGACCCAGTTGGACGAGTTGTTAGCTCAGGGTTTTATTCACCGGAGTCATTCTCCGTGGGGCGCGCCGGTCCTCTTCGTGAAGAAGAAGGACGGTAGTATGAGATTATGCATAGATTATAGAGAGTTGAACAAGGTCACTATCCGAAATAGGTACCCACTACCTAGGATTGATGACTTGTTTGACGAGTTGCAGGGAGCGCAGTATTTCTCGAAGATTGATCTTCGTTCTGGCTATCATCAGTTACGGGTTCGGGAGATGGATATTCCCAAGACCGCCTTTCTTACTAGATATGGATCTTTTGAGTTCTTGGTCATGCCATTTGGGTTGACCAATGCACCCGCGGTATTCATGGACTTGATGAACCGGGTTTTCCGTCCCTTCTTAGATTAGTTTGTGATCATTTTCATTGATGATATTCTCATTTACTTGAGATCGCAGGCAGATCACGAGGAGCATCTGCGGATAGCGTTGAGGACTCTGCAGGAGCATCAGCTGTGTGCCAAGTTCAACAAATGCGAATTTTGGCTTTCAGAAGTCAAATTTCTTGGCCACGTCATCAGTAGAGAGGGCATAGCAGTGGACCCGGCAAAGGTCACGGCAGTTCTTGATTGGGAGCCACCGAAGACGGTGACAGAGATTCGCAGCTTTTTGGGTTTAGCTGGATATTACAGGAAGTTCATTCAGGACTTCTCAAAGATTACGACGTCGATTGCACACCTTACGAAGAAGGGTGTACAGTTCATATGGAGCATGGAGTGCCAGAAGGCCTTTGATATATTGAAGGCTAAGTTGACTACAGCGCCGGTTTTAACTATTCTGAGCAGCGACAGGACATTCGTCGTATATACAGATGCATCGTTGGTAGGCTTAGGAGGCGTATTGATGCAGACTCAGAGGGTAGTAGCTTATATATCAAGGCAGTTGAGGGTGCATGAGCAGAACTATCCCACTCATGACTTGGAGTTAACAGCAGTGGTATTTGCACTGAAGTCATGGAGGCACTACTTATATGGAGTACAGTTTGAGTTATTCACAGACCATCAGAGTCTGAAGTACCTTTTTTCTCAGAAGGAACTCAATCAAAGACAGAGGAGGTGGGTTGAGTTTATCAAGGATTACGAGTTCGCAATTCAGTATCATCCGGGGAAGGCGAACGTCATAGCAGATGCCTTAAGCAGGAAGCGTCGACATCGGATTTTAGCTTTAAGGTGTTCATTACATCGGGATCTTATCACTCTTAGCCAGTTTGATTTTAGACCCGAGATTAGAGGAACCAGTGCATTTTTGGGAGCTGTGTCAGTGCAGCCATCTTGGAGTGACAGAGTTGTCAGAGCTCAGTTGGGAGACTCTTGGATTCAAATCCGAAAGGAGGAGATTTCCAAGGAGCCTAAGACTGATTGGATCATTGGAGCAGACGGAGGTCTCCGGATGAAAGGTAGGCTAGTCATACCAGCCAGTGCCGAGCTGAAGAGAGAGTTACTTGATGAAGCTCATCGTACTCGGTACACAGTACATCCAGGGACTATTAAGATGTACAAGGACCTGAAGAGACACTTTTGGTAGAGTGGTATGCGAAGGGAGATTTCAGAGTATGTGGCTAAGTGTTTTACCTGCCAGCAGGTGAAGGCAGAGCATCAGAGACCGGCAGGAATACTTCAACCTTTACCCATTCCAGAGTGGAAGTGGGCAGACATTTCTATGGACTTCATTGTAGGGTTATCGAAATCGAAGAAGGGGAATGATTCAGTTTGGGTAATTATGGACCGGTTGACGAAGTCGGCACATTTCATTCCAGTGAGGACTACCTATACTGCCGAGGCATATGCGAGGATATTTATCCGGGAGATAGTTCGACTTCATGGAGTTCCAGACGCGATTGTATCGGATCGAGGTTCGGTGTTCACTTCGCACTTTTGGAAGAGTTTCCAGGACTCTTTTGGCAGCAAATTATCATTCAGCAGTGTTTTTCACCCACAGATGGATGGTCAGACAGAGAGAGTAAATCAGGTGTTGGAAGACATGTTGCGGGCTTGTGTCATTGACTTTCAAGGCAGCTGGGAGGATCACATTCCATTGATAGAGTTCGCTTATAACAACAGTTGTCAAGCGACAATCGGTATGGCTCCGTATGAGGCATTGTACGGGAGACCCTGCAGATCACCAATATGTTGGGCAGAGCCGGAGGATAGCTTGATGCTTGGACCGGGGCTGGTGAGACAGACTACCGAGAAGCTAGCATTGATCAGGGAGCGGATTCTAGTCGCTCAGAGTCGGCAGAAGAGCTATGCAGATAAGAGGCGAAGACCCTTGGAGTTTCAGGTTGGGGATTCAGTTATGTTGAAGGTATCGCCTATGAAGGGCGTGCAGCGATTCGGACGACAGGGGAAGCTTGCGCCGAGATATATTAGACCATTCCAGATTTTGGAGCGCATAAGAGTTGTGTCATACAGACTAGATCTTCCAACATCGATGTCTAGTATACACAATGTGTTTCATGTTTCTATGCTCAAGAAACACTTGCATGATGAGGAGCAGCAGCGAGTATTGGATACACCAGAGATTGAGCTTCAGTAGGATTTGACTACTGTCGAGATTCCGGTTCGTATTCTTGCCAGAGAGGACAAGAGACTTAGAAACAAGGTAATTCCCTTGGTGAAAGTTCAGTGGAACCGAGGAGGCATTAAGGAGATTTCTTGGGAGCGCGAAGAGGATTTGCGTCGCGACTACCCACACCTGTTTGAACAGGTAAATTAAAATTTTTATGATGAGTATCTTGTATGATGTTTATATCTTTAGTTATATTTACATTTAACACTAGAATGAGAATATTCGCGCTTAATTCTTAATCTTTCAGAACACATGGTATATATATGGGGGGTTCCTTGTTTGGATTTTTCACCCGATGTACTAGTTCCACTAGATTAGGGTTTGAGCGAGAATATTACCATTTTAGATCGTTAAGTATAAATATCTCTATATGTTTATCTGGAAGTTCATGTTGTGAGATGCGTATGGTTTCCGAATTTCGAGGACGAAATTCTTCTAGGGGGAGAATGTAGAACCCCGTAATTTTTATATGAATATATATGAATTATTAGTAAATAAATAATTCTTTTATGATAAATAGCTTGAGGTAATTGATATACATGATAATAAGTTATTTGAGATGATATGAGAGTTTGGGTGTAGAGTTTTGTGCGTTGGTTTCACAAATTAGCAAAACATGCACAAAACTGAAATTTTCCAGATCAGTCGACACATCAGTCGACTGATACGCTGATTTCCAATTTTTCAGGTTTCGGGTCTGTTTTGATTTGGTTCGGGTTTGGATCGGGTTTAACTGTTCGTATATTTTCCCCTTCACCCGAAATCACCCCCCTCATCTTCAGAACTGAGAAAACCCTAGCCCCCTCTCCCCTATCTTAAACCCTAGTTTTGTTCTTGGTGATTTCGGGGAGAACTTGGAGGATTTTCGTCGAAATCTTCACATTGCAGCAAAGGGGATCCACTCTCTCTCAGATCCAGGAGTTGTTCATCACCCAGAGGCGAGTAACATCTCGCCCAACTCTGTCCCTTTTGTTTTACACGAATTTATTGAGTTTAATGAGTTTTTATTGAGCCAAAAACGTATTTTTAGTACAAAGAATAAATCTTTATGGTATATGATGTAAAGTATTGAGCTTCTCAATTTATAAAAAAAGATCATCAATGTTTTATTAAAGAGATCTAGATCTGAAAATGTTTGACAAGAGTTATTTCATGATTTATGGATTTCAAAACGTATCAAACATGTTTTTATGTGTTTAAGGCTTTTGATAAATGTTTACATGTAGATCTTTCATTCCAGTTTGGTACATATATGTTAATATCAGTATTTTTCATGCTTGGGATTGATGGGGATGAGTTTAGATCAACTTTTGGGTGAATAATAACCTGTGCAGAGTTTCTGCAGTCAATCGGTCGACTGATCAGTCGATCGACGAGCTGAAATCTCACTCATCAGTCGACTGATCAGTCGACTGATGGGTTGATTTGGTTTTTCCCAGCTCCGCAGTCGACAGATCGGTCGACTGGTGAGCTGAGGCTGTGCTGCCTGAGCTTGTCAGTCGACACATGAGTCGACTGACGTCATCAGTCGACACCTCAGTCGACTGATGCGTTGTTTTATAGATTCTTAAATCTGTTTGAGTTGCTGTTCGGGGTTGCCTCGATGACCTGACACTAGTTCACCATGTTAATGATTTATCTGTACATGTGGGTTGACTTTTGACATAAGTTTAGATATGTACACCGAGACGCGTGTGAGTATAGAATATGTATATCAGTCCGCATATACTCTTCACAGTTACATAGTCCTCGTGTTGGACTATAATCCATAGAAGTCCTCGTGTTGGACTATAATTAATTTTTGTCCTCGTGTTGGACACTTGCCACTTATTCCATGTGTTTGGAAAACCACAGTATCTAGTTCCTGTATCGGACATATTTCTTAAATCTGTATATGACTTTCTCACAGGAGTTTTATGACATGACACTTATGTAGATTATGACATGATAACATGATACTCATGTAGGCTATGACATGGCACTGTATTTATGCTCTGGGGTTTGTTGTATTTCTTTTATTATTGTTCCTGTACTAGAACTTCGGGTTTGGTGCTTAGAAATTTACAATTTGAGATACAAGGTATATACATGAGGGTTTCCTTGTTTGGATTATTTCGCTCGGCGTACCTATGCTCGTGTTGTAAATTCCTAAATACTAAAAATCCTCTTTAGTAAGATCAATGTATGCTCTGGGGTTTGTTGTATTTCTTTTATTATTGTTCCTGTACTAGAACTTCGGGTTTGGTGCTTAGAAATTTACAATTTGAGATACAAGGTATATACATGAGGGTTTCCTTGTTTGGATTATTTCGCTCGGCGTACCTATGCTCGTGTTGTAAATTCCTAAATACTAAAAATCCTCTTTAGTAAGATCAATGATTTTAGATCTATTATGTATTATCTATATTTTCTTATACAATGAGCCCTGTTCCCTTGGGGTTGGTTGTGATGTTGCTCGCTAGCGCTTGACGCTCGTTGTCCCTCCCCCTTTCAGGTAACGAGCCAGGAGCCCGGAGAGTCGCAGGTTGATGGCGTCACACTTTAGTGTTCAGCTGTCTATTTTAGCTATGTTTTATTTTGGAGCTCCACTGTAGTTTTGTTTGACATTTGAGGACTATTCTCTAGATGTTGTAAAGGCTGTATGCTTTATTTCCTTCTTGTCAGATATTTGTATTTGAGACTTGTTGAGTATTCCAGTTATCTATTCAAATATTGACTATGTATTTCTGTATGTTGGACGATGAGATATCAATGTGATCACTATCACTTCATCAGTTATTTCTTGTATTATCTTTTACATGCTTTTGTACCTACACCTATTGTTGACTCCACTAGATAGATGTTAATTATGATGGTGAAACATGTTATTGCACGGTGTGGTGCATGGCAGGTTTGACATTCTTGGTTTCACCTTGGACTGCGCCTTGTGTGAACCCAGGGGCGTCACAGTTTCACCAAATTCCTTACGGTTTGAGAGATATCAGTGTTTTTCCCTTTTTTTGCTCTTTCGGATGAGGTTTTAGCAGTCTTGTTCCGAACTTCTCTGATAGGGATAAAGGTAATTTTTATTGCCTACATACAATAAGAATAATAAAAGTCAAGCGTGTTGCATTGTTTGTCATCCACATCTACTGTTAATACAACTAAAGTCAGTAACACAATATAAACATGCACACAAGTTTTTATAATCAATCAATTTTTCAAACAAATTTCTCTCCATCCTTATTTAATGGCTCTGCTTGATTCTTCTAACCATATCCTTCTATTAGAAGCTCAGCTGCAAGTCTGGCACGTATGACACCAGATTCATCGGCAGGAGTAGTTAAAATATTTTATAATTTCTCCAGTGTATTATATTTACCTGAAATATGATGACATTGATGTATATGTATGAAAAATCAGACCCATACAATCATACCAACCACCATTGATGTTGTCAGACTATCTAGTTGCTGCTCATCGATTGATATTGCCTTCCTCATATTTTCACCATAAAGAACTCCTCAAGGACCAAATATACCCAATTAGCTCATGCACCACTTCATTAAAACTCCCAGTACTTAATCTCTTCACAGCCTCTGAACCAAATTCACGATCAACGAACCCCAATCCCCAGATCTTTGACATCATGAACTCAGTATAATCTTCCCCCAAATGCATCAATGATAAGGTCTCCTCCAAGTTAGTCTCCACCTCTCTTGGATCCAACCCTTCAGGAACCCCAACGAATAACAAATTCTTGATGCGGTGACAGAGTCGTTGTCTTTGACGTCGAGCGATCTCGAGCGACGTCGAGGGACTGCAAACGGCGAAGTGCAACATCGATGCGGGAGAGGCGGAGATGCACTCCAGACTGAGCGAGGTTGAGCTAGCGAATGCAAGATGAGACTTGATCAACGAGGGAGGCGGTGGAGAAGAGGTAGGAAAGGAGGAGGGATGAATCAGAGTGGGCAAGGGAGAGAAGACGAGAGGAGGAGCAACGGAGTGTGAGGAGCCCGCGGTCAAGATCGGGGCGGGAGGAGAGGAGGGAGTCGAGGCGGACGTCAAGAGAGTGCTGGTAGGCGATGCATTCGTGAAGGAGGTGGTCATAGTGCCGACGTCGATGAGGGATTAGATCTGGGTTAGGTCTCTGGCGTTTGA
This sequence comes from Asparagus officinalis, assembly GCF_001876935.1. Classification (NCBI taxonomy): domain Eukaryota; kingdom Viridiplantae; phylum Streptophyta; class Magnoliopsida; order Asparagales; family Asparagaceae; genus Asparagus; species Asparagus officinalis. The sequence goes on along the minus strand of NC_033797.1, from coordinate 50,166,471 downwards.
GCAAGAGAAGAGAGAAGAGAGGAGAGAGAAAGAATGGATTAAGGGGTAGAATTGAGTTTTCGTAAAACATTTCTCTCTGTGTTGACTTGGAAGATTATATATGGGCTAAAACACAATTATTTACTGTATTGGGGGCTATCTCACATGAAAAATAATACAGGGGGACTGGCCACATGAACTTTCTTTTTTTTTTGGGCCTTGACACATTTTGCCCAAAAATCTAAGAGGTGTGTGTCATTCTTAAAATCCAGAAAATTATTATAATATACTAAAGAAATGAAACAAGAGACAAGAGACAAGAGAAGAAGAGAAATTATAATTTTTATTCATCCATTTCATTTCCATACATCGTACAATTTATAGATACATGATGGAAGATAAAAGGACATCAAGTTAATAATCCACATACAAAGTAATGTCCACATACATTTTATCTTTTAGATTTTAACAAAATGTCTTTTAGATTTCAACAAAATGTCTTTTAGATTTTAACAAAATGTCTTTTAGATTTCAACACTCCCCCTTGGACATTACTTCGAGATGTCAATGCCTCGTTAAAAACCTCGCTAGAAAAACCCAGTGGGAGAAAAACTAGTCGAGAAAAAGAGTACATGACATAAGTAGATTCTTTTGTTGCATTAGTTGCCTCATTAAAAACATTTAGCTAAGAAAACTATGTGGGACAAAACTTAGCAAAGGAAAAAAGAGTACAACTATAGACCTTCAAGACCCAATCCTCGGGATTATCTTAAAAGTTTGCTCCCCCTGATAATGACAATCTTCTGAGTGTATGTATGCTAAGAAAAACCCAGTAGATCAAAACTTAGCAAAAGGAAAAAAAATATGATGATAGATCTTCAGGGCCCAATCTTAAGGATTGTTCTTTAAGAATTTGCTCCCTCTGAAGACGATAGTCTTCCAAGTCTGCGCATACCAATATTGTGAACATATTTCTCAAAAGTTGATGTAGGCAGAGATTTGGTGAACATATCTGCAAGATTGTCACTTGAGCGTGTTGAATATTATATTTTCATGATATTCTTTTGATAATAACAATTTATACAGTGTGTATTATACAAATGCACTAACTTTTATATGCAGATTTCAATATCAAAATATGAACAAGTGCAAGTTGATTTCAAGGCATTATGAAGTGAAGAAGATGAAGAACATATGAGATAATGTATTTTACATTTTCTTTACTTAGAATTATTGTACAAGCCTTGATCACACACACGCACACACACGATATTAGAACTCACTAACACAGGCTTAGTGTGTTGGTTAACTATAGAAATCCCCTATGTTAACCATTAGAGTTATAGTTAAAACTTGAGTATAAAAACTTTTTTGTTCATATTTTTTACTCTTAGTAGTCGACTAATTAGAATAGTAGTCGACTACTCTTGTATAAGACTTAAATATAAAATTCTGTCAACTTACAGTATAGTCGACTAATTTGGACAATAGTCGACTACTCAAGTGTTTGACAGAAACATAAGTTTCTGTTAATTTACGGAATAGTCGACTAATTAACATTATAGTCGACTACTGAAGGCAAAATTCATTTTCCAAGTTTCTGTAAAATTACAGTGTAGTCGACTAATGATCTTTGTAGTCGACTACTGAGAAATTTTCTAAATACACAGAGTCTGTTTAAACTCAGAGTAGTCGACTAATTTGTATTGTAGTCGACTACAGATACAGTTTTTCCAGAATTCAAAGTTTGAATTTATGACTGTTTATAGCCATTTTTTAAACATTTTTAAAGTTCAAAAAATAGGTTATCTGTTCAGAAAAAATGCAGAGACTTACATACCCATAAGCTTTGATATTTGTGCATTTTTTCAAGTGAAAAATATTAATTGCCTTTGAACATCATTCAAATACTTATTGTTTAGGCAATTTACAGAAGTTAGAATCATTCCTAAGCCACTACTACACTACACTACAAATCAAGGCTTATAGGAATTGAAATTATTGCTTCAAAAGTTCTCTCGAGTTGTGAGAGGTGTTAATCTCTTGGTTTAGAGATTGGTGTGCAAATTAGCAAGGTGTTTGTCAATTGGTGTTGCAATTTGCAGGGACTTGCAAATTGGTCAGTTTTATTTTTGATTTTGTAAGTTTATTGAAAATCATAGTGAAAACTCTCTAGCAGGATTTGCTTGGGGACTGGATGTACACCGAATTGATGGAACCAGTATAAAACATTGTGTTTGTGATTGTGAATTTCTGAGATTGCCATTTTTCTTTACAATTTATAATCTACTTTGCATAAATTTTAAAAGAACACTATTCACCCCCCTCTAGTGTTCTAGTGTATCTATTTCAGATCCTACATTTGGTATCAGAGCAAGGTGAAAGATGGCATCTACAAATACATCACAATTCAAAGAAGGTCACTCTACAAATCATCCACCAATGTTCGATGGATTGAACTACAACTATTGGAAGTACCGAATGAAGATTTACCTTCAATCAATTGGCTACGAACTTTGGAACGTTGTGGAAACGAAATATGAGAAGCCAACAACTCCTTTTACAGAATGGACTACTTCTCAAAGAAATAATGCAAATTTGGATTAAAAAGCAATGAATGCATTATTTTGTGCATTTGACAAGAATGAGTTCAATAGGGTGTCAACGGCCACATCTGCATACGATATTTGGCATACACTTGAGGTAACTCATGAAGGTACAAATAAAGTTAAAGAATCTAAAATTTCTGTTCTTGTGCATAGATTTGAATTGTTCAAGATGAAGGAAAATGAGACTATTGGAGAAATGTTCACAAGATTCACCGACATCCTTGCATTTAATACTACTTCCGATAAAGAAGATTCAGATGATGATGATGAAGAAATGGGCATGTTTGCACGAAAATTTCGGAAATTTATAAAACGAGGTAATTTTAAATCTAAGAGTTCAATTTTAAATAACCCTCTTTGTTTTAAGTGTAATAAACCAGGTCATATGAAGAAAGATTGTCCAATGTTGAAGAATAAGCAAAAATCAAGTTATTTCAACAACTTCAATAACATTCAAAATAACAAAAAAAGAAAAGCAATGGCAGTCACTTGGGATGATAGTGATGAGTCATCTTCAGATGAAGAAATTGAAGAAAAGGAAAGTGCTCATTTGTGTTTTATGGCACAAGATGAAGTAAGTGACAATGAAGAGCTTTTAGATGCTTTCAATGAATTATATAAAACTTTTGTGAGATTAAAGACTTCACATAATTTTCTTAAAGATGAAAATAAAAGTTTACTTAAAGAAATTTCTGATTTAAATTCCTCTACTTTTTCTAATTCTCAAGTAATTGAATTGAAAGAAGAAAATTATTCTTTGCTTAAAGAAAATGAATGTTTATCTAATAAGAATATTTATTTAAAATCAGAATGTAATGATTTAAAAATTCGCATTAATAGTTTAGATAAAGATATTTCTTCTTTTAAATCAAAATATGAGGATATTTGTTTGAATGTAAGCAAATTTAATAAAGGTAAAGAAAATCTTAATTACATACTTTCTTTTCAAAGAGAATCACAAAAGACAAAAGGATTAGGTTTTCAAATTAATAAAAATAAATTAAAGAATTTTTTTTTTGTAAAACCTTCTTATGATTTGTATGAATATAGAAATGAAAATTTGTGTAAAAAGAAATCAAAATTCTTTTCTATTTGTGTTCCAAAAGAATTATCTTCTTTACATAAGAATTTTTATATTTCTGATTTTATTAAAAATATTTGTTTATCACCTAACTATTTAGGCAAATCAAACTCTTCAAGGGTTTGGTTTCCTAAAGGCTAATTTAAAGGACCCAACATAGTATGGGTACCAAAATGTAAATGTTTATTATTTCAGGTACCCAAGAAAGATAGGTAGATTTTGGATAGTGGTTGCTCCAAATATATGACTGTAAACATACAATTGTTGTTACCTTTTCAAAACAAGGATGGTGGTACCGTTACTTTTGGAGATAACAACAAAGGAAAAGTCATCGGTATTGGATCTGTCGGTAATCCAAACAAACCTATCATTGATAATGTTTTATTAGTTGATGGTCTTAAACATAATTTACTTAGTATTAGTCAAGATAAAGGTTATAAAATTGTTTTTGAAAAAGAATCATGCTTAATTTATGATATTGATTTAATAACTATTATTTTTAAAGGCCATAGAAAGAATAACATATATGTTTTATCTATGAAAAATATTTCAAATGAACATTGTCTTATTGCATCATCTAATGATTCTATTTTATGGCATAAACGTTTTGGACATGTTAACTTTAAACATATGTCTAAGATTTCTAAAAATAATTCAGTAAATGGTTTACCTAAGATGTCTTTTAAAAATAATTTTTGTGATGCATGTCAATAAGGAAAAATGCACAAATCTTCTTTCAAATCTAAAAATGTAATATCTACAAGTAGACCATAAGAATTAATTCACATAGATCTTTTTTGGTCCATCTAGAGTAGCATCTTTAAATGGAAGTAGATATGCATTTGTTCTTGTTGATGATTATTATAGATTCACATGGGTAATTTTTCTTAAACATAAAAATGATGCTTTTAATGAGTTTTCTATATTTGCTAAAAAATTCAAAATCAAAAATCTACTTCTATTATCTCTATACGTAGTAATCATGGAGGTGAATTTGAAAATGAATTATTTGTAAATTTTTGTGATAAACATGGTATATCACATACTTTTTCTTTTTCTCGTGCTGCTCCACAAAATGGAGTTGTAGAAAGGAAAAATAAAACTTTACAAGAATGTGCTAGAACCATGTTGGGTGATAGTAATTTACTAAAATATTTTTGGGCAGAAGCTGTATCAACAGCTTGTTATGTATTAAACAGAGTTTTATTAAGACCTATTTTTAAAAAAAATCTTATGAATTATTTTATAATAAAATTCCTGAAGTATCTTACTTTAAAGTTTTTGGTTGTAAATGTTTTATCTTAAATACAAAGGATAACTTAGATAAATTTGATTCAAAATCCGATGAAGGAATTTTTGTTGGATATTCTAATCACAGTAAAGCATATAGAATTTATAACAAAAGAACACAAGTTATTGAAGAATCTTTACATGTTTCTTTTAATGAAAGTTTTTCAAAAATACCTATTATACTAAATAATGATGATGATGTAATTGATACCATACAAGATACTCCTATGATAGATATTACAAAAGATGATAATCTACAAAATGATTTACCTAAAGATTTTGTAGAAGTTAAAAATCATCCACATGATTTAGTTATAGGAAATATATCTGACAAAGTAACTACTAGATCTCATTTTAATTTGATTGCTCATAATGCTTTTATTTCAACTATTGAACCTAAAAATATAAAAGAAGCACTTCTTGATGATTCATGGATAATTGCTATGCAAGATGAACTTAATCAATTTACTAGAAATAATGTTTGGAATCTTATACCTAGACCTTAAAATAAATCCATTATTGGAACAAAATAGATTTTTAGAAACAAATTAGATGAATTTGGTCAAGTTGTTAGAAACAAAGCTAAATTAGTTGCTCAAGGTTATAATCAAGAAGAAGGAATTAATTATGATGAAACTTATGCACTTGTTGCTCGTTTAGAATCAATTAGAATTTTACTTGTATTTGCATGTTTTATGAATTTTAAATTATTTCAAATGGATGTTAAAAGTGCTTTTCTAAATGGTTTTATAAAAAAAAAAGTTTTTGTAGAACAACCTCCAGGTTTTGAACATGAAAGTTTTCCAAATCATGTTTTTAAACTTAAGAAAGCTTTATATGGTCTTAAACAAGCACCTCGTGCTTGGTATGATAGATTAAAGAAGTTTCTTTTAACTTCAGGTTTTGAAATTGGAAAAGTTGATTCAACATTATTTATTAAGAAAATAAATAAAGATATTTTACTAATTCAAATATATGTAGATGATATTATTTTTGGTTCTACTAACAACAATCTTTGTCAAGAATTTGCTAAGACTATGCAGGATGAATTTGAAATGAGTCACATGGGTGAACTAAATTTCTTTCTTGGACTTCAAATTAAACAATTGAAAGAAGGAATATTCATCAATCAAAGCAAGTATGCAAAAGATTTACTCAAACGTTTCGGAATGGAAAATACAACAAGCAAACCAACACCAATGAGTACCACTACATCACTTGACAAAGATGAAAATGGTAAGAATGTTGATCAAAAGCTCTATCGAGGTATGATTGGATCACTTATTTATATTACTACAAGTAGACCTGATATTATGTTTAGAGTATGTTTATGTGCTGGATTTCAATCTAATCCTAAAGAATCACATCTTAAAGCAGTGAAAAGAATTTTTAGATATATTAAAGATACTACAAATTATGGTTTGTTTTATCCAAAACATAGTTCATTTGATTTAATTTTATATAGTGATGCTGATTTTTACAAATTATGGTTTGTTTTATCCAAAACATAGTTCATTTGATTTAATTTTATATAGTGATGCTGATTTTCCCAGATGTAAATCTGATAGAAAAAGTACAAGTGGAACATGACATTTCTTAGGACATTCACTTGTATCTTGGTTTAGTAAAAAACAAAATTCAGTATCATTATCAATAACTGAAGCTGAATATATTGCTGCAAGTCTTGCATGTGCTCAAATTTTATGGATGAAACAAACATTATCTGATTATGGCATAAATTGTCCCATATCATCCATTATGTGTGACAATTCTAGTGTAATTAATTTATCTAAAAATCCTATTCAACATTCACGTACAAAACACATTAATATTAGACATTATTTCTTACGTGATCTTGTGCTTAAAGGTGACATTTCATTAGAATTTATACCTACTGATAAACAAATAGCAGATATATTAACAAAACCCTTAAAAGAAGAAATTTATGTTAAATTAAGAAGGGAATTAGGTATATGTTCAATTGAAGATTTAAATTAAATTTTTAAAACAAACACATGTGCATACATACTCTTAATAGTCGACTAATTTGACTTATAGTCGACTACATGCACAAGTATTACATATAAGTTTTTCTGTGAATTACAGTGTAGTCGACTAATTTCATTTATAGTCGACTACTCTAAGTTAAAATCTTAAAAACAACTTTGTCATTTACAGTGTAGTCAACTAATTTAATCTATAGTCGACTACTCTAAGTCAAAAACTAAAAATCAGCTTTCTGTCGAATACAGTGTAGTCGACTATTTTTATTATTAGTCGACTACTGATTCTGAATTCATAGTTTTATAGTTTTAAAGCTTATTGGATTTTTTTAAATCAAACCCAAAACCCAAAATCCAATACCCGTTTCATCTAAGTAAAATTCATCTCAACCATAGATTTTTAACTCTATCAATCCTAGCCACATATCTAAGATCAATCTTAACCTTACATTTATTTTACTATCAAATCTGAACCATACAATGTACTTTCTTTTAAAAGATAAAGTAAAAACCTAAAAACCACCCACTAACCCATCTAAAAACCGAGTCCTATTCTTCCTCTTCTTCAGAACCCACGATTCTAGGTTAGGGCATCTTCGTTGTTCTCAAATTTTCATCAAGTTCTTCATTTTTCTCTGCAATCTGTCAAGCTGTCAAGTTCAATAGTCTACTACTCCAAGTTCTAGTCGACTAATCTAGGGTTTCAACTGTTTGTGATAAAATTCTAAACTTGATCTTTGAATCTTCTGTTATTTCTCTGTTTCATCATGTCTAGAGCTAAGAAAGCTAAGCAAATCCATACTTCTGTTAACGATGAAATCATCATTTATTTAAAAAGTCCTAATTTATTAGAAGAATTTAACAAAATATCAACTTTTGAAGTTCTTCCAGGACGATTTGTAAAATTTGATGATTTTATTCCCTGGAACTTTGGATCATATTTTGATAATGTGGGATTGTTTGAATTATTCTCTGCTGAAAATAGAAGACCCACATATCATTTTCTTGTGCAATTGTTCTATACTAATATAGAACGTGTGGGAACTATTAGTGGTTCTGAAAAACTTAAGACTCTTGTTAAAGGAATAGATATTGACTTGACTACAAAGTCAATTGGAAAAATTTTTAATATTCCTTATCAAGGAGTTTCTCTTAGGTCAGTTAGGATGAATGATTCAGATCTTTTATCTAATCATATATTTCTTCCTAGATATGACAAACCTTTAAATAACTCAAACAAACTTCGTCCAATTCCTAGGTTCATTGCACGAATCTTAGCGTATAACTTATTTCCAAAAACTTAGAGTTTTCATTTCATTTCCCTAGATTTAGCAAAAGCTCTATATGGTATAATGAGAAATATCCAAGTTAATTGGGCTGAAGTTTACTTTGATAATCTTCTGACAATACCAAGAGGACTTCTTCCTTATAGTGCCTTTTTAACAAAAATCTTTGACAAATTTCATGTGGATCTCTAATCTGAAAATTTTGTTGTCCGTTCCATTGAATTCTTTGATTCCAATACCCTAACTAGGATGAAGTTAACAAATTTTGAAATTCAAGAACAAAATCCTCAAGATGAACCTCATCCTCATCAAGAAGAAATTCCATAATATATTCCACAATCTTCAACTCAAGCAGGAGCTTCTTCTAGTCAACCACCACCACCATTTCCTACAGAACCCTCATGCTTTTCAGACGTGCAATACAACACTCTTAGTGCACGTATTCTTGAACTTGAAACTGGTCAGAGAGCTCTATATTCTCAGAATTCATATATCATTAGTAATCAAGAAGTTTGAAGACTTGGACACAAAGCTTAATGCATACTTTCAAGGACAGCAACCTCCTCCAGCACCTTAGAAGTTTATGCTTGCATCATATTAAATTTGGATATTTTTTAATGTTAAGTTTCAAAACAATTATGTTATTTTGTTTAAGTATCAAAAACTATGTAGCTGTGAGTTGTTAGGACATATGTTATTTATGTTGCTACTATATCAAGTATGTTGATTATGTGTTTATTTTACTATGATGTTGTTTGGTTAGTTAATATATGTGCTACATATTTTAAACAGATCATGATGATGAATATTGTGAAACTTTTGGTCTTTATGGCAAGTCTTTGTCTACCTATTTGGATGGGTGAAGTTATGGACTATGTTCATAATCTGGATGATTTGTTTGAAGTTTTAGCTCATGTTGAAGAAATAATATCATGTTTAGCATAAATGTTTTTCTCTTTTTGTTGATAACAAAGGGGGAGAAATAGTTACCTATATTAGAATTATGTATTGTTATGTATTGTTATAGACTCTAATTTGCATATATGCAGAGGGAGTAAGTATGGTTATTTCATAATGTTTAACCTGGTTATAAAATACATACTTATGCATAAATTATTTGTTATCATCAAAAAGAGGGAGAATGTTGAATATTATATCTCCATGATAGTATTTTGATGATAACAATTTATACAATGTGTGTTATACAAATGCACTAACTTTTATATGCAGATTTCAATATCAAAATATGAACAAGTACAAGTTGATTTCAAGGCATTATGAAGTGAAGAAGATGAAGAACATATGAGATAATGTATTTTACATTTTCTTTACTTAGAATTATTGTACAAGCCTTGATCACACACACACACAATATTAGAACACACTAACATAGGCTTAGTGTGTTGGTTAACTATAGAAATCCCCTATGTTAACCATTAGAGTTATAGTTAAAACTTGAGTATAAAAACTTTTTAGTTCATATTTTTTACTCTTAGTAGTCGACTAATTAGAATAGTAGTCGACTACTCTTGTATAAGACTTAAATATAAAATTCTGTCAACTTACAGTATAGTCGACTAATTTGGATAATAGTCGACTACTCAAGTGTTTGACAGAAACATAAGTTTCTATTAATTTACGGAATAGTCGACTAATTGACATTATAGTCGACTCCTGAAGGCAAAATTCATTTTCCAAGTTTCTGTAAAATTACAGTGTAGTCGACTAATGATCTTTGTAGTCGACTACTGAGAAATTTTTTGAATACACAGAGTCTGTTTAAACTTAGAGTAGTCGACTAATCTGTATTGTAGTCGACTACAGATATAGTTTGTCCAGAATTCAAAGTTTAAATTTATGACTGTTTATAGCCATTTTTAAACGTTTTTAAAGTTCAAAAAATTATCTTTTCAAAGGCTATAAATAGGTTATCTGTTCAGAAAAAATGCAGAGACTTACATACCCATAAGCTTTGATATTTGTGCATTTTTTTCAAGTGAAATTTATTCAGATTTTGAGAAAAATAAAAGTTTCTAAAATTACCTTTGAATTTCATTCAAATACTTATTATTTAGGCAATTTACAGAAGTGAGAATCATTCCTAAGCCACTACTACACTACACTACAAATCAAGGCTTATAGGAATTGAAATTATTACTTCAAAAGTTCTCTCGAGTTGTGAGAGGTGTTAATCTCTTGGTTTAGATATTGGTATGCAAATTAGCAAGGTGTTTGTCAATTGGTGTTGCAATTTATAGGGACTTGCAAATTTGTCAGTTTTATTTTTGATTTTGTAAGTTTATTCAAAATCATAGTGGAAACTCTCAAGCGGGATTTGCTTGGGGACTGGATGTACACCGGATTGGTGGAACCAGTATAAAACATTGTGTTTGTGATTGTGAATTTCTAAGATTGCCATTTTTCTTTACAATTTATAATCTACTTTGCATAAATTTTAAAAGAACACTATTCACCCCCCCTCTAGTGTTCTATAGTATCTATTTCAGATCCTACAAAGCGAACCTTTTCGATGATTTTTTCCCCATTCTTTTGGAGCTCATGTGGATAAAATAATTTTGGCGTAATATGTTTGTCATTGTTTCTTTTACATATCCACTGCTCATTTGTGCAACACAAGCTGCATTGTCCTCATAAAGGACAGTGGGGGTAATATTGTATTTCGCTAGACCACACAAGCCACAAATATGCCGTATCAGCGATCTCAACCATACACATTCTCGTGAGGCCTCTTATAAAGTGATAATCTCTAAGTGGTTAGAAGAAGTAGTCACCATGGTCTGCTTAACAGACCTCTAAGAAACGATAGTACCACCAAAGAGAAAAACATAACCAGTCTGGGATCTGGTGTTATGGGGATCAGACATGTAGCCATGGTCCTAATAACCCACCAATGTCATATCTTAGTTTCATTTATAGAATAGTCCAAGATTTTTTGTACCTTGAAGATAGTGAAGGATATGTTTAACGCCATTCCAATGCCTCCTTGTAGGAGAAGCACTTTACCTTGCTAGCAAGTTTACCGCAAATGTAATATCAGGCTTAGTGCAATTTGCGAGATAGAGAAGTGATCCAATGGCGCTCAGATAGGGAACTTCTGGCCCTCACATTTCTTCATTATCTTCTTTGGGTCTAAATGGGTCTTTATCCACTTCGAGGGACCGGACGACCATTGGTGTACTAAGTGGATGAGATTTATCTATATAAAATTTTTCCAAAGCCTTTTTCACGTAGGTCGACTGGTATAGAAAAATTCCTTCTAGGAAATGCTCGATCTGCAAGCCGAGACAAAACTTGGTTTTTGCCAAGTCTTTCATTTCAAACTCCGTCTTTAGGCATGAGCTAGCTTCTGTAAGCCCTTGTGCGTTTCAATAACATTTATATCATCAACATAGAATGAGATGATACAGAAGCCATTTTCGGATTTCTTTATAACCACATGTTTGTTGGAAAATTTGCAGTAAAAGAAACGAAGGAAAATTGATTTGTATTCCTTTAATCTCAGTTATAATTGGATTTCCTGATTACAAAAGAGAAAAGAATGATCTGAATTCTCCCCTTTGTTTAAATCTGGGTTCTTCACGGTGGCGATGAGATGCCTCCCTCGAATGCTCGCGTCGAGTTTGCTTCTCGTTGACGATCCGACGTCTTGTTTCACTGGAACGTGGTCTTCTCCTCACGATTTGACGTTGTGGAGAACTTGCGTGGCAAGTTTGAAACTCTGGACGAGTTGATAACTCTGAATGAGTTGGAAACTCTTGAAAAAGAGTTGATTTGAACCGAGAATCGGTTCTCAAGCCAAGGATGAAGAAGCTCTTGTTGCAGATCTCCCAAGCTCCAGAAATGCTCTAAGGATTCTGTTGACGAGCCCAGAAGTTCTAACAGACCGACCCTGAACTGAATTGACTTTCAGTTATTTATAGGGGATTAAGGGGTGTAACCACCTCCTTAATTCGCTCCTAAGTGGGGCTAATAGACGAGTCAAACGCAGGCCCGCGTTCTGGCATGGATTCTGTGTCCAAACGCAATGCCTAAAAGCTTGAACGCAGCATCTGGAAGCTCGGACGCAGAATTTGGAAGCTGTGTTTGTACGATTTAAGAGCTGCGTTTGGCAGCGGATCTGAGCTGCGTTTGGAGCTAGATGTGACTTGTGTTTACAGCGTTTGAAGGCTGCGTTTACAGCGATTTGGAAGCTGCGTTGGCGGCCGAATCTGAGCTGCGTTTGCAGCTTTTGGAGCTGCGTTTGCAACTTTTGGAGCTGCATTTGAGCTGCGTTCGTGGCTATGAACGCGGCGCATCTTGATGCTGGTACGCGGGGAGGACTTCCACGTCTTGATTTGAAGAGACCGTCGATTTGTAGTCTCTTTCTGTCGAAGTGTTGTAAAGATCGTCGTTTTGTAATCTTTGCTTTAGCTCTTTGATATGTGAGAGTCGTCAGATTGTAACTCCCGATGTTGATTGTGAAGATTGTTGATTAGAGCTTTCATCGGTTGTTACGAAGGTCGTCAGATTGTAACCTTCATCAATCCACATGAAAGTCTTCAAATTGTAGCATTCTGGAAGTCATCAGATTGTAGCTATCTATTGTGATTTTTAGACAGCCTACAACACACAAGGGCAGACATTATTATTTGCATATCTCCTCTTCAAGAGGAACTCACTCAGTCGGTTATACCATATTCTACCTGACTATTTCAAGTCGTATAATGACCTTTGTAATTTAATGCTATACATGTTGTGATTCTTGTTTTCTCTCAATTCAGGAATTTTAAGTCCATCAGGGACTTTCATATAAAAATATTAGCGTCTAATGACACATAAAAAATGTGGTCATGGCGTACATATACTGCATATATAAATTCATAGTTTCTGCCATAGGTATTAACTTGCGGAACGTAATACAATCACTAATAGGAGAATATTTTACATCTAAATTGATGTTGGGTCTCTGCGTGAACCCATTGAGCTATGAATCTCGCTTTATATCTCACCACCTTACAATTCTGATTTATTATTCTTACGAAGACCCATATATATCTTGCAGGGATATATGGACTACAGGTTAAAAATACTTTAGCGAGTTTAGCTCAGTCTCAATTGCTACTTTTCCATCTCACCTAGTCCGAGTGCTTCAAGCATTCTGCTATCGACTTAGGTTCTGGATCCAGATTATTTTCAAAGATAGTAAGAGTAACTATAGAGGCAACTATGTTGTCGATAACTTTTATATTTTTATTATATATTTCTCCTTTTTTATAAATTCGTGGCCACTTTAATTCTTATTTTATGTTAACCAAATCCTCGTTATTTCCCTTAACAAATGGATTTGGTCTTTCCGCATCTCCAGTATTGTGATTATCAAGCACGTGCAACTTTTCTGAAGATTCCATCTTCAGGATGAACCTCTTTCAGAGGTTATGGGAGTGACTGTCTTTCTATATAGAATTTAGTTTGTCACGAACTTTTATCTTTTACACTAATATGTTTCATATGCTTCTGGCACAGTATGCTTCTGGCGTACCAAATCATCTATGATATACTCAACATGAATATGGGGCTTAGTCATTCTTTTCTTAGCAGATTATCATGTGAACTTCTGGTTCAGTTTGATTAGTACGTGGATATAAATATTGAAGATCTTTTTCATCAATAGAATTTCTTAACATTATTCTGTATTTTGCAGTCAGCGTACCAAATTGTAAATTGATCCCCTAACATGGGCCATAGGTATTAAATTATTGACAGAGTTTTATAAATAATGTATGTACCTTTATCGAGGTCCCATAGAGGTAGGCTATGGTGGTGATATAGAAATATGGACTGCAAATAAAGAATACACAAATGAGAAATACATCGCTTCTTCACCACATATTAGATAAAGGGGGAAAATTGTGATATGTAGTTGGTCGGATTTAGTTTGAATGCCCCATTTAATTTAAGAAAATCCGACAAATCATATTTTGCCCAAGATGACCCAATAGCTCATGCCAGAATTTAAAAGAATTTAGGTCCCTAAATCTCAAAAAATCATCGCAACATGGTATATTTTATGTCATACAAATTCTAAAGTGTATAAATAAAAAACCACATAGGTTCACAAGAGTTTAAAAAAAACTCAAGTTAAATCAAAATTGTTTGACAAATACATATAATTCAAATATAGAAAAACCAAATAGTTTACATTGACCTAGGGGTGAGCACGGTTCGGTCCAAACCGAAAAAACCGACCGAACCGACCAAAAATTAACGGTTCGGTTCGGTTTTAGTTCTAATTCGGTTCGGGTCGGGTTGAAAAATTTTCAATCCGAACCGCCCGAACCGACCGCTTATAACACCAACCTTATTTTTACCCATAACCCATACCCGTTTTTAATTTCCCGACCCGTTCTTTCACTCAATATAAAATCCCAAGTCCTCAGCCTCCAGCTGCCTTCGCTTATAACCTAACCCTAAGTCTCTCTTCACCAACCTCATCCTACAGCCGCCGCCACTCCAGCTCAGTCCCCCTAACCCCAACTCCAGTCTTGGTCGCGGACTTCCAAGTCTCCGCCTTCCGCGCTCGCCGCTCAACCGCCAGCCATGATAGCTTACAAGGCCGAGGACAACTACTATAATACGATTACCTCTTCAAGGTGGTTCTTATCGGCGATTCTGGAGTAGGGAAGTCCAATCTACTCTCGAGGTTCACCAGAAACGAGTTCAGCCTCGAATCCAAGTCCACCATCGGGATCGAGTTCAACGCGATGCAGAATGAAATTAGGGTCAAGTGGGTCACTCTTTTAATTATTTTTTTGTGATGATTTTGTTGTTTTAGGATAGAATTGTTGAAATTTTGATTTGGGTTTTCTTTGTAAAAGGGCGAGCTTGGATGTTAGGGAGCTATCGATTTAGTTTGGTTGCGTTAGACTCGTCTCTTTTGTGGAGAAGGGATTGTCACCGTAAGATCTCTCAATATAAACTTCTATGATTATCTTATTTATCGATCTTTGTCTAGTTTTGTTCCGACTTCTTTCTTTAATCTTGTTAAGAGTTGATTCCTATTATATAGTAATGGATTAATTGGTTTTGCTGATAATTTACTCGTGGGGCTATAATTTTGGATTAATCAATCTCACAGAATGAGAACGCACAAAAATAAACCTTCATGTTTTTTTTATAAAGAATCTACATTGTCTTTTTTTACTTTCTTGTGTTAGTTTTGCTAGAGGATAGCTTGTTCCTGTTACTTTGTAGCAATGAAACTGTTTTGATAAAATTCCTTGTTAGTCATTTGTGCTTCAGTTATGCCTGCTCTTAAGAACAAGTTGGAGGCCTATCAAGAACTGTCAGCCTATCAAGAACCGAACAAACCGAACCGAACCGCACCGAACCGACTTTCAAAAGTTCGGTTCGGTTTTGAATAATGGGCGATTCGGTTCGGTTGTTCAAAATTTGGTAAAAACCAACCCGAACCGAACCGTGCTCACCCCTACATTGACCACCTCGATAAGATCCACTTCAATGTCCACTACCACTACCTTCCCTCGTTCAAGTTTATGAATATTAGTTTGAATTATGACATGTGCTTCAGGCACTACGACTGAACCAATTAAACTTACATTATGGTTTCTCACAACAGCTGGTTATGTTTTTAACAACTACTAATGCAAGGATTAGTTCATAATGCTTTTAGTTGTACTATTGTAAGAGTACAAGGTTACTTGTTGAATTATATTCAGTCGAGGGTTTAAAATCCAAAAATGGCTGCAGGATAAGATCTCCTACTAGTTCATAGCCTCCCCCTTGTCCACGCATATAAGTAATTTTCTAAATTGTAGCATGTGCTCCAAACACAACTCGTAAGTCAACTAGTCTAATATTGTGATTTCTCATTAACAATTTGTTGTAATTCTCTACAACTCTAAATGTAGATATCAAAGCAGAATGCTTGGTATAATTTTTGGTCATGTACTGCTACTGGAGTACAATACTACTTTCATGGAATGGTTCGATCAATTCTGCGAGCTTCACCCGCTAGACAATATGACACATGGTTGAATCATATTTAGTCGTGTATTTAAAATCCAAAAAGTTATGATTCGGTCTGCCAGTTGCGTTTGAGGGAAAATTATTGGCTTCCATAGATCAAAGCGATCCTTTAGGGATTGCCCAGAAAGTGAATACTTTTTCAGTGAGACATTAATTTTTCACGTCTTAATTAATAGAGAGAAAATTTAAAGTGTTTGACTTCTGGGCAAAGATACTTAAAAAAATCAAGAGATATAATCGGGCAAAAATCACAATGGTGTCCAGTAAAAATGAACGTTTGAGGCCAAAGAAAAGTAATAATTACTATCATATATCACAGTGCATTAATCATGGGGACGAAAGATTAGTGTATGAGAAATTAAAAATATTCATATTTTAATAAGATCACACATAATCACAAAAATCATTAAGCTTCTTTTTCTATAGATTTTCATAAAGGTTATCTTTCAAATGTTTGCTTCTGGCAAACTAGTCTGATATTAAAATTCACACAAAATTTTTAATGCTCGGACGATCAATGACCATCACAAACTCAAGCAAGTAGAAATTAAACAAATGCATAACCAGTTTGTGCTATCCTTTCTTTTAAACTCAAGGTTGCCAGATTCAAAACACCACCAAGGTAATTTTGGATAGAAACTAATATTGCATAATTTTAGTGGAGAAGAAAAATTAGTGCAATTAGCAATAAAAAAATAGACCACTTATGGACGCCAACATGAGCTTTAAAAAACCCATAACTTAATTTCAAGTTTTTCATGAGGCTTAGATTTTACTTCAAGCAAGCAAATAGAATATTTAAAGCAAAAGCATCAAATTGATATATTATGATAATTTTTTATGATTGATGCTATGGACCCTCAACTCTTTTCACATAGATTCATCAAATGCCTCTCATTTAATTGGGAAAGAAATAAGCAATAATATGCATATATCATGATCCTAGGGACTAAGATAGAATTTTCTTACAGGTTAAGCACAACAAAAATCACTTAAATCTTTCAAAAAAAACCAAATAAATATGTGATTTACTCGTATAATAATCCAACCACCTTAATGGAGGAATAAAGAAAATTTTGAATATTTTGTGATAAATAATAATAAATATGTTATATATTTATAAATAATATATTATAATGTTTGAGTATGCTAGGAATTGGTTTGATATCAATTCAATGTATATATGTATATATATAAGAGCAAATGCACAATTCATGCTCGATGTATAAATCTGGAAATTTATGACTAGCGAAGAGATTTTATATTTTTTTCTCACATATTTAGTTGGAATTTGGAAATACTTAAAAGACAAAAGTTGTAGGTATCTTTAAGAGATTTCTAACAAGTTTTAGATCACCTCATTCTGAGTTCGTACGTGAAAGTTATGGCCAAAATACCAAAGGTCATTTTTCTAGTCAGATTAGGATTCCTGGTTCGGGTCAAACGGGTTTATTTCGGGTTTGCATCTATATAAACATGTGTTTTCACGAAAATTAACATTCTTACATCAAAGTTTCAAACCCTAGCAGCCCCTCTTCCTCTCTCTGAATCCCTAGCCCTAAAGTTAAGAATTTTGAGAGCTTTGTGAAGCAAATATCGACACGAGGGCGAGATCATCAACGTGTAGCATGGGGAAAACGGCTTGGTTGTACTTCTTTTTGGTTGCTGGTTATTTCAGAGGCTTAGAACGATGTCTAAGGCAAGATTATCTTCATCCAAACCCTTCCACATAGTTAAATAACTAGTTAGATGTTTAATATGATGTTGAATATGTGTTTTCATGCTTGAATCTTAACATGATGTGATAAAAATTAAATTTTTGATATTAAAACATAAACCAATGCTAGATTAGTAAATTTTTTTCTTACTGTCTATGATAGTATCATTATCATGATCATTAGGATTTTTCATAATTTTATTTATATATGAGAAATTTAAGAGATGTACTAAATAAATATTTTCTGCAGAAAACTGTAGCAATTATATCATGTTTAACTAAGATTTTGAAATAGAAAATAAACTCCAAATTTAACCAAACTAGTGACATATGAAAGATACATGTATCTAGTTTCTAAAACATAAGACTAATCATAAAAATCATTTGTATATAGAAAGATATGATCTTTTAACTAACAACATGTCTTGTAGAAAAAAACGGATGCACATATATAATGTTTAACTAGAGATTTGAGATAACAAATAAACTCCAAACTGAACCAAACTCCTTTCATTTGAAAGATGTGTGAATCTAGGTTTCAAAACAAAAAACCATTCTTAAAAATAGTTTTCTAACGAAAGATATGCTTGTTTTACTAACAGATATCACGTCTGTTTTTCCTGCTCGTTTTGTGAAGCTGTGTTGCGCCGTTTTGAGGTGCGTTCGCGGAGTTTTGAGCCTGTTTTTCCTGCTCGTTTTGTGAAGCTGTGTTGCGCCGTTTTGAGGTGCGTTCGCGGAGTTTTGAGCCATTTGATGTTACACGTTTAGTCATGAATATGTTATGTTATATATTTAAGAATCCTAAGGGGATTATGATGAATTTTGATTTGATCATATTTGAATTAGATATAGTTCATATACATATTGGATGTCGTTGATAAGCACAGCTCAGTACTATATGGGATAGTGCGTCGACATACCAAATATACATGGTTTATACTTGAGCTGAATGTTGTTGATGAGCATAGCTTAGTACTATATAGGATAGTGCATCGACATACCTTAGATACAAAGATTTATATGAGATGGATATCGTTGATGAGCTCAGTTCAGTACTACATGAGGTAGGGCATCGATATTCCATATGTACAGGCAATTGAGTCGGATTTTAGGAGGCTTGATCTAGCCGTCCGTCCCATACTAGGGTGCGATGTGGCTCGTGAGCCGTATTTCTAGGATGCCTATTTGGTAGCCCGTCCCGCACTCATGTTATGCACTGAGATCGCGATAAGACTAATAAGCCGTGTACACAGTTCAGTATACCTACATGGCAGTCCGTTGCACTGAGACAATTACTTGATAGCCTAAGTATAGTAGATGCCGATTATGAATACGACCTATCATTGAACTATATGACTGAGATATGTTACTTTTGAAAGTATACAAAATTATGTGTTAGTATTTTATTCTATCTCTCCAGTGATAGTGGAAGATATTATAAATACGATGTGTTGATATCTTATTTCTTTTACTGTCTTTTTACTTCTTATTTGGAATCAATGATTAGAGATTCATAATTTGAGACTTATGGTATATACATGAGGGTTTCCTTGTTTGGATTATTTCGCTCGACGTACCAGCCTCGTGTTATGGATTTCTAATTGTTGGTTTCATTAGATTGTTTTTTCTTAGTTCGGTATTAATGTTTAGTTATGGATTTCTAATTGTTGGTTTCATTAGATTGTTTTTTCTTAGTTCGGTATTAATGTTTAGATATCTATAATTTGAGACTTATGGTATATACATAAGGGTTTCCTTGTTTGGATAATTTTGCTCGACGTACTACGTCTCGTGTTGTAGGTTTCTAAATGTTAATCCCATTTAGATACGACAAAAATGAATCTAGGTAGACTATGCTTAATAGATAGAGCCTTCACTCCATCTAGCAGCCCTTCCCCTGGGGGCAGATGGAGGTAATCTTACTGTAGTGCTCTGACGCTCTTGTTGTTGTTTCTTTTTCTTTTAAAAATACCCTTTCAGGTATCTCAGAGTTCCGAAGAGCCGCAGGGTGACGGAGTTCTGGCATAGTCACTGTCGCGTATTTTTACTTATAGAGACTCCACTGTAGTTTTAAAATTTTATTCAGACTTAGAGTTTATTTCCATTTTGTAAAGGCAATGAGCCTTAGTACGACTTTCCGTTTTGATTCTTGTTGAGACATCGTATGTTATTGCAGACTCCAAATGTATTTTAGTTTATTTTCAGTTGAGACATGACCTTTATTTATGAGATATCATCTTCTTTATCTTGTTTATTATTATCGTTCTACTTCTTTGCCTGTTTTGTACCTACGCTTTTATTTGACCCTACTAGAGGATATTACTGTGATTGGTGAAATTTGTTGTTGCACAGTGTGGGTGCATGGCAAGTTTGACATCTCTGGGTTCACCTTGGACTGCAGCCATGAGTGAAAACAGGGACGTCACAATTTTGGTCGAGCCGTGCAAAAAGTTCTATTCATTCGAAACCGTTAAAATTGTAGCGAGTGGATAAAGGGTCAAAACACGACGGCTTCACCCCAAAATTGGTGTGTTTGGGTTTAAGAATGTGTAGATCAAGTTCAACGGAGCGAATCGTAAAAAAAATTAGGAAATGATGTGATTTTAGGCAGACAGTATGAGCACCAAAATTTCAAGGCACACCAGTTTCAATTGCAACCTATAAGGGAAAGAGTATATGAAAGTTTCTTGAACATCGGCTAGGAACCAAGCAGAAGTCAAATATATATTCAGCATTGAGGACCATCGCTGGAGGATAGCAACAACATCCAGATTTTTGACGAGACATCAATTATCACCTATTTGGGAGAATTTAGGTCATTTCTTCATCAAACAATTAGCGCTATTCTAAGTGAAGCAGGGAGATATACCCATAGTAAAGGAAGAAATCAAAATCCAGAATAGTGACAATGACAATGGCAAGAGAACTATTGTGGAAATCTAGAGAAACCTAACAACGGGAGAATGATTTTATCCGAGCAACAAGGACAAGATAAGAAAGGAGCACAATGTGATTAGAGAGCGTCAGAGTAGCACAGAGATTCGGAGAAACATGTTACAATCACAACAAGGTCGAACAAATAGCAAAAGACTTATAGCAGTTCACAGCAGGAAGCTAGCATGATAAAGGTCGCAGTCAGTAATCTCAGAGTCGTAATTTCGGCCAGCAGTGAGGAAATAGAAGTACTACTTGTTAATCTGAAGATTTAGGTGCCAGCAGGCCATATTTGCATTATCCAGGAGATTTGCACTATCCAGCAAAGTCTATTCAGCTGTACCGCATGATCAGGGTACGAGCGGAGCTTTATTCGTGATTTCATTTTCAGTTCGGATCTAGTTTGATTTATGAAATTCGTTTATCTCTTATCCTTCGTACCTTTGTTGATGGGTGTCAGCTTGTGGTATTCCTTAGATTTTCCATTATCAGTGCCTACCCCTCTAGGGAGGTGTCCCTTCCATATGTAGGAGATGTGTCATCAAACTAGATGAGTCTGAGTTAGACATCGAGTTGATCGTGTTGTTGATGTTAAATTTTTGGTACGGATTGGTTATCTTCCTACCATGATAGTATTAACTGCTTTGCGTAGACGGTCAATTTGCGAGCGTCCGATGGGTCCGAGATGATTGTAGCAACCTCCCAGGGCAACCGTTTTACGGAGTCATTTCTGGCGTACATCGAGGAGGTGATGCGATGGGATCAGGGTATTGATTTATTGGAGACTAGAGTTGTCTCAGGGTATCAGGATGTCTTTCAGGACATACCTAGATTACCTCCTGTGTGAGAGGTTGAGTTCTATATTGAGTTGCAGTAAGGCACAGCCCCGATATCCCGCGCACCCTATCGCATGGCACCAGCTGAGATGAGTGAGCTTCAGACCCGGTTGGACGAGTTGTTAGCTCACGGTTTTATTTATCGGAGTCATTCTCTGTGGGGAGTGCCAGTTCTTTTCGTGAAGAAGAAGGATGGCAGTATGCGTTTGTGTATTGATTATAAAGAGTTGAACAAGGTCACTATCTGAAATAGGTACCCATTACTTAGGATTTATGACTTGTTCGATCAGCTGCGCGAAACGCATGTTTCTCGAAGGCTGATCTTTGTTTTGGGTTATTGAAGTTGCGAGTTCGGGAGAGGGATTTTCCCAAAGCCGTGTTTTCCTGATTCGATATGAATCTTTTGAGTTTCTGGTCATACCATTTGGGTTGACCAATGCACCCGCTGTATTCATGGATTTGATGAACCGGGTTTTCCGTCCCTTCTTGGATTAGTTCGTGATTGTTTTTATCGACGACATCCTCATTTATTCGAGATCGGAGGTAGAGCACGAGCAGCATCTCCGGTTAGCTTTGCAGACTCTACAGGAGCATCAGTTATATGTCAAGTTCAGCGAATGTGAGTTTTGACTTTCAGAAATCAGATTTCTCGGTCACATCATCAGCAGAAAGGGCATAGCAATAGATCCGGCTAAGATTTCAGCAGTTCTTGATTTGGAATCCGCCGAAAATGGGGATAGAGATTCATAGCTTTTTGGATTTAGCCGGCTATTATTAGAAGTTTATCTAGGATTTCTTGAAGATTTCGACACCACTTATACGCCTTACGAAGAAGGGTGTATAGTTTATTTGGAGCATGGAGTACCAGAAGGCCTTTGATTCATTGAAGGCTAAATTGTCTACAGCACTAGTTTTAACTATTCTGAACAACGACAGGACATTTGTGATCTACATAAATACATCATTGGCAGAGTTAGGAGACGTTTTGATGCAGACTCAGAGAGTAGTAACATATGTCTCGCAGTAATTAAGAGTACATGAGCAGATCTATTTCCACTTATGAATTGGAGTTAGCAGCAGTGGTACTTACACTGAAGTCATGTAGACTTTACTTATATGAAGGACAGTTTGAATTATTCACAGACATCAGAGTCTTAAGTATCTTTTCTCTCAGAAGGAACTCAACCAGAGACAAAGGAGGTGAATTAAGTTTATCAAGGACTACGAGTTCGCGATTCAGTATCATCTGGGGAAGGAAAATGTCGTAGCAAATGACTTGAGTAAGAAATGTCAACATCGGGTTTCGGCTTAGAGGTTCTCGTTGTATTGAGATATTCTCACCCTTAGCCAGTGTGATTTTAGACATGAGATTGGTAGAACCAGTGCATTGTAGGGAGCTGTGTCAGTGCAGCCAGCTTGGAGTGTCAGAGTTGTCAGAACTCAGTTAGAAAACTATTGAATTCAAATCCAAAAGGAGGAAATTTACAAAGAGCCTAAGACTGATTGGACCGTTGGAGCAGATGGAAGTCTACAGATGAAGGACGGATTGGTTATGCCAGCCAATGCAGAGCTTAAGAGGGAGTCGCTAGATGAAGCACATTGTACTCGGTACACAGTGCATCCAGAGACCCCTAAGATGTAAAAGGACCTAAAGAGACACTCTTGGATGGAGTGATATGTGTAGGAAGATTTCAAAGTATGTAGCTAAGTATCTTATCTGTCAGTGAGTAAAGGCGAAACATCAAAGACCGACAGGAACACATCAGCCTTTACCCATTTCGGAGTAGAAGTGGGCATACATTTCTATTAACTTTATTGTATGGTTATCAAAGTCGAAGAAAGAGAATGATTCGGTTTGGGGTGATAGTTGATAGACTGATAAAATCATCACATTTTATTCCAGGAGGATATTTATTCAGGAGACTATTCAACTTCGTGGAGTTCTAGATACGACAGTATCAAATTAAGACGGATTGTCAAACGAAGAGAGTAAATCAGATGTTGGAAAACAAATTGCGGGCTTGTGTTATTTGATTTTCAAGGTAGCTGGGAGGATCATATTTCATTGATAGAGTTCGTTTAGAACAATAATTATCAAATGACAATCGGTATGACTCCGTATGAAGTATCGTACGGGAGGCCTTACAGATCGCCTATATGTTGGGTAGAGCCGGAGAAGAGTTTAATACTTGGGTCAGAGCTTATGAGACAGATTACTGAGGAAGTAACATTGACCAAAGATCGGATTCTAGCCGTTTAGAGTCGGCAAAAGAGCTATGCTAATAAGAGATAAAAATCCTTGGAGTTTCAGATTGGAGATTCGGTTAGGCTGAAGGTATCGCATGTGAAAGGTGTTTAGCAATTCGAGAGACAGAAAAAGCTTACGCCGAGATACATTGGACCGTATCAGATTTTGGAGAGCATTGAAGCTGTGTCATACAGACTAGATCTTCCAGCATTGATGTCTAGTATACACTATGCATTTCATGTTTCTATGCTTAGGAAGCACTTTCATGATGTAGAGCAGCAGCGAATGATGAACGCACTAAAGATTTAGCTTTAGAATGATCTGACTACGATTGAAATCCAAGTTTGTATGCTTGCTAGGGAAGACAAGAAATTTAGAAACAAGATGTTTTTCCTCTGTGGCAATTCAGCGAAACAGAAAAGGAGTTGAGGAGGTTCTTGGAGTGCGAGGAGGGTATACATCGCGACTACCCACACCTGTTTGATCTAGTAAATTAAATTTTTGTATGACTTGTTTATGGCTTATGGTTGCATGTATGGTGATGTTTATACTTAACACTAAAATGAGAGTATTACCACTTATCTCCTAAGTACTTGGAACATATGGTATATATATGAGGGGTTCCTTGTTTGGATTTTTCGCTCGATGTACTTGTTCCATTTAGTTAGGTGTTAAGTGGGGGTATTTACATTTTAGATGCTTAAGTGTAGACATCAAAGATGATTTTCGGGAGCGTAAATATGTTATGTCGCGCGACTTCCTGTACCTATTGAGGAAGTGGATTGATTTATGTGTGCGATTATTTGTATGGTTATATTTAGATTTAACGCTAGAATGAACATATTTCCGCTTAATTCTTAATCTTTTGGAACACATGGTATATATATGGGGGGTTCCTTGTTTGGATTTTTCGCCCGACGTACTAGATCCATTCGATTAAGGGTTGAGTGAGAATATAGTCATCCTGGATTGTTAAATATAAATATCCCTATATGATTATCAAGAGTAAATATTCTGAGATGTTTATGTTTGCGGGTTAAATTAGACCCTCGACGAGCTTTTCTAGTATTATTATTTGCTTAAGTATGATTTCTGAATTTCGAGGACGAAATTCTTTTAAGGGGGAAGAATGTAAAACCCTAAAAAATTTGAATATTTTATGATAAATAATAATAAATATGTTATATATTTATAAATAACATATTATAATGTTTGAGTATGCTAAGAATTGGTTTGAGATCAATTCAATGTATATATGTATATATATAAGAGAAAATGCACAATTCATGCTCGATGTATAAATCTGGAAATTTATGACTACCGAAGAGATTTTATACTTTTTCGCACATATGTAGTTGAAATTTGGAAAAACTTAAAGTCAAAAGTTGTAGGTATCTTCAAGAGCTTTCTAACAAGTCTTAGCTCACCTCATTCTGAGGTCGGACGTGAAAGTTATGGCTAAAATACCAAAAGTTATTTTCCTAGTCAGATTAGGATTCCTGGTTCAGGTCAAACGAGTTTATTTTGGGTTTGCATATATATAAACATGTGTTTTCACGAAAATTAACATTTTTATATCAGAGTTTCAAACCCTAGCAGCACCTCTTCCTTTCTCTGAATCCCTAGCCCTAAAGTTAAGAATTTTGAGAGCTTTGTGAAGCAAATATCGACACGAGGGCGAGATCATCAACGTGTAGCAAGGGAAAAACGGCTTGGTTGTACTTCTTTTTGGTTGCTGGTTATTTTATAGGCTTAGAACGACATCTAAGGCAAGATTATCTTTATCCAAACTCTTCCCCATAGTTAAATAACTAGTTAGATGTTTAATATGATATTGAATATGTGTTTTCATGCTTGAATCTTAACATGATGTGATAAAAGTTAAATTTTTAATGTTAAAACATAAACCAATGCTAGATTAGTAAATTTTTTCTTACTGTCTATGATAGTATCATGATCATGATCATTAGGATTTTTCATAATTTTATTTATATATGATAAATTTAAGAGATGTACTAAATAAATATTTTCTGCAAAAAACTGTAGCAATTGTATCATGTTTAACTGAGATTTTGAAATAGAAAATAAACTCCAAATTTAACCAAACCAGTGCCAAATGAAAGATACATGTATCTAATTTCTAAAACAGAAGACTAATCTTAAAAATCATTTGTATAGAGAAAGATATGATCTTTTTACTAACAATATGTCCTGCAGAAAAAAACGGATGCACATATATAATGTTTAACTGGAGATTTGGGATAACAAATAAACTCCAAACTGAACCAAACTCCTTTCATTTGAAATATGTGTGAATGTAGGTTTCAAAACAGAAAACCATTCTTAAAAATAGTTTGTATAGAGAAAGATATGTGTTATATTTACTAACAATATATCCTGCAGAAAAACGGATGTACATATATAATGTTTAACTAGATATTTGGGATAACAAATGAACTCCAAACTGAACCAAACTTATGTCATTTGAAAGATGTGTGAATCTAATTTTCAAAACAGAAAACCATTTGTAAAAATAGTTTTTCTAACGAAAGATATGCTTGTTTTACTAACAGATATCACGTCTGTTTTTCCTGCTCGTTTTGTGAAGCTGTGTTGCGCCGTTTTGAGGTGCGTTCGCGGAGTTTTGAGCCACTTGATGTTACACGTTTAGTCATGAATATGTTATGTTATACATTTAAGAATCCAATTTTGATTTTATCATATTTGAATTAGATATAGTTCATATACATATTGGATGTCGTTGATAAGCACAGCTCAGTACTATATGGGATAGTGCGTCGACATACCAAATATACATGGTTTATACATGAGCTGAATGTTGTTGATGAGCATAGCTTAGTACTATATGGGATAGTGCATCGACATACCTTAGATACAAAGATTTATATGAGGTGGATATCGTTGATGAGCTCAGTTCAGTACTACATGAGGTAGTGCATCGATATTCCATATGTACAGGCCATTGAGTCGGATTTTAGGAGGCTTGATCTAGCCGTCCGTCCCATACTAGGGTGTGATGAGGCTCGTGAGCCGTATTTCTAGTATGCCTATTTGGTAGCCCGTCCCGCACTCATGTTATGCACTGAGATCGCGATGAGACTAATGAGCCGTGTACACAGTTCAGTATACCTACATGGCAGTCTGTTGCACTGAGACAATTACTTGATAGCCTAAGTATAGTAGATGCCGATTATGAATACGACCTATCATTGAACTATATGACTGAGATATGTTACTTTTGAAAGTATACAAAATTATGTGTTAGTATTTTATTCTATCTCTCTAGTGATAGTGGAAGATATTATAAATACGATGTGTTGATATCTTATTTCTTTTACTGTCTTTTTACTTCTTAGTTGGAATCAATGATTAGAGATTCATAATTTGAGACTTATGGTATATACATGAGGGTTTCCTTGTTTGGATTATTTCGCTCGACGTACCAGCCTCGTGTTATGGATTTCTAATTGTTGGTTTCATTAGATTATTTTTTCTTAGTTCGGTATTAATGTTTAGATATCTATAATTTGAGACTTATGGTATATACATAAGGGTTTTCTTGTTTGGATAATTTCGCTCGACGTACTACGTCTCGTGTTGTAGGTTTCTAAATATTAATCCCATTTAGATACGGCAAAAATGAATCTAGGTAGACTATGCTTAATAGATAGAGCCTTCACTCCATCTAGCAGCCCTTCCCCTGGGGGCGGATGGAGGTAATCTTATTGTAGCGCTCTGACGCTCTTGTTGTTGTTTCTTTATCTTTTAAAAATACCCTTTTAGGTAGCTCAGAGTTCCGGAGAGCCGCAGGGTGACGGAGTTCTGGCATAGTCACCATCGCGTATTTTTACTTGTAGAGACTCCACTGTAGTTTTAAATTTTTATTCAGACTTAGAGTTTATTTCTATTTTGTAAAGGCAATGAGCCTTAGTTTGACTTTCCGTTTTGATTCATGTTGAGACATCGTATGTTATTGCAGATTCCAAATGTATTTCAGTTTATTTTTAGTTGATACATGCCCTTTATTTATGAGATATCATCTTCTTTATCATGTCTATTATTATCTTTCTACTTCTATGCATGTTTTGTACCTACGCTTTTATTTTACCCCACTAGAGGATATTACTGTGATTGGTGAAACTTGTTGTTACACAGTGTTGGTGCATGGCAGGTTTGACATCTCTGGGTTCACCTTGGACTGCAGCCATGAGTAAAAACAGGGGCGTCACAATTTCATACCTCAATTTTTTTCTTGAATCATCCCTCCATAAATTTCACCAAAAATTTGGGATAAAGGTTTTGTTTTTGTTGTTGGTATTTCTCTCTCTCTAGCAACCTAACCAAGTTTATGTCCTTCTCGGAAAGATAAGTGGATAATGACCATGATCTAACCTAAAGGGATAAACTTTATCTTATTGATGATCAATTCAGGTCCATACAACTAAAGAGCAAGCCTCCAAATACCAAACAGTCTAAAAGAAGAGTGCTGTAAAATTTGCAGCTTGCTATCGAAATAAGCAACGATACAATAGCTACATAAAAGGACAAGTAACTAGCACAATGTACAAACAAGTAGCTATTTGATCTCAATGGAAATTGTAAACAAAATAATCATATGATGCATGAATCAAAAAGAAGGATAACTGTGAAATATGTCCTTTATATCTTGTGTAACTTATTTGATCTCATAACAGGAATCAAAAAGAAGGATAACTGTGAAATATGTCCTTTATATCTTGTGTAACTTATTTGATCTCATAACAGTTAGATAAATACAAAGAGAAATATGTCCTTTATATCTTGTGTAACTTATTTGATCTCATAACAGTTAGATAAATACAAAGAGAGAGAGAGAGGGAGAAACATATATTCTGCTTGTATTCAGTTACTGTGTTATGTAATATCTTTCTCTCCAAGTAAATAATGATGTATTTGAGAATTTGATCCTGCATTTATTTATTATTTTATGTAATCAGAAATAACCCTTTGTCTTAGTTTCTTTGTATTTTCTGTTAAGACTTCCAGGCTATGTTATGACTGATCATCATGTGCATAAGAACTTAAAGATCACGGATCTACATGCTAAAAGTGTGTTTAGCAGTTGCATGCAAAATTGTTTGTTTTGAAGAATTCAAATAAATGAGATGACAAAATTCATACTGGACATAATCATAATCATTCGACGGAAAGCTTGATACTATGTAAATAGACAAAGGTCGAATATATTATTACCTTACAGAAAATGTACACCTAAAAATCTATTACTACGAACCGAAGATCACGAACCGGCTAGAGCTAGTCGTGCTGATAACGTATTGTAATATATTAAAGAAATGAAACAAGAGACAAGAGACAAGAGAAGAAGAGAAATTGTAATTTTTATTCATCCATTTCATTTCCATACATCGTACAATTTATAGATACATGATGGAAGATAAAAAAACATTAAGTTAATAGTCCACATACAAAGTAATGTCCACATACATTTTGTCTTTTAGATTTCAACAAAATGTCTTTTAGATTTCAACAAAAATTTCCTTTAAGAAAAAGTTATAATGCTTCAAAATTAATGTGAAGGGAAAACATGGAAAAGACCAATAAAAATCCCAACAAATACTTTTCATATTTCCTCATCCTCCCCGCGTTTCAAGTTCCACAACTCCCTTAGCAATTTTTAGTTAAATTTCGCATTTCTTTGTGAGAAACGCATCACAACATTAGAATACTAGTGAGAAATAATTTAAACTGTAAGCTTTTCTCCTACAAAAGATTTGATATTCTATTAATAATTAAATCCTTTCGACCTATTACACGTATTTTTAGGTAAAGTAGTTTAAGAACTTAATTTCGTGAAAAATATGACTTTCAAACAGTAGGTTATATTTTGTCTAATAAATGTAATAGGGAACAAAAGGTGGAAATTGGGATGAATATGGAAATGCAAACCTGCAGAGGCTTAGTCTACTAACAAGAAAAAGTCAGATGGAGGGCTCTCCATTGAAAATCTTGTTAGAGATAGAAGATATGTACAAGCATCCCACTAGCAGTTATAAATTTACCGTTATGTTGATCTAATGTTCTCTTTGCACGAACTTTGTAATTATGCATGCCAGTTTTCTATTGTTTGTACTAATCTGGTCTCTAACATTAAGGTATAACTTTCTAAAACCACCTTAAAACTGAGCGGTGATTGGTCTTGATCCAATTTCAGGGCTTATTTGACTTCTCCAAATAAATGTTTTGGAACATGTACTAGTAACTATTTTATGGTGTCCCTCCTCTCTAGCTAGTTGTCTTTCTTTCTTTTCTGACATATAGAGCATCTCATAATGGACGGGTGGAAGCGAGGTAGATATAGCCTGGTTGGTGACGACAAGGTCCGCTCCCAACCGACAACATCTCCCATTGGTTCTACTTCTTCCATGTTTTTGTACAGCTTGTAAATTCTCTTCAGTTTTTGGTTTATATATATATGAACAGGGCTTTGCGTCCTGTTTTTTTCTTAAAAAAAAGAAAGAAAGACTAGAATTGATCCTAATCACATTTTGAATAAAAAAATATTTGGAAAAAACTGAGAAAGTATTAGTACAGTTTTCTTTCGAAGAAAGAGTGATATAAACTGTTTTTTTATTTATAAAACTTAGCCAAGACTAATTGCCAAACATTTAAACTTGCTCCAATTTGGTCCAGGAGAAAAGTGAACCAAAATAAAATTGATTTAAATGCCCAGTTTAATCTTAGAAAAATTTGACAAATATACCCCCCCAAGGGGCCAGAATCAACTTAACATTAATATTACAATCGTGTAGATTTGATCCTGCATTTATTTATTATTTTATGTAATCAGAAATAACCCTTTGTCTTAGTTTCTTTGTATTTTCTGTTAAGACTTCCAGGCTATGTTATGACTGATCATCATGTGCATAAGAACTTAAAGATCACGGATCTACATGCTAAAAGTGTGTTTAGCAGTTGCATGCAAAATTGTTTGTTTTGAAGAATTCAAATAAATGAGATGACAAAATTCATACTGGACATAATCATAATCATTCGACGGAAAGCTTGATACTATGTAAATAGACAAAGGTCGAATATATTATTACCTTACAGAAAATGTACACCTAAAAATCTATTACTACGAACCGAAGATCACGAACCGGCTAGAGCTAGTCGTGCTGATAACGTATTGTAATATATTAAAGAAATGAAACAAGAGACAAGAGACAAGAGAAGAAGAGAAATTGTAATTTTTATTCATCCATTTCATTTCCATACATCGTACAATTTATAGATACATGATGGAAGATAAAAAAACATTAAGTTAATAGTCCACATACAAAGTAATGTCCACATACATTTTGTCTTTTAGATTTCAACAAAATGTCTTTTAGATTTCAACAAAAATTTCCTTTAAGAAAAAGTTATAATGCTTCAAAATTAATGTGAAGGGAAAACATGGAAAAGACCAATAAAAATCCCAACAAATACTTTTCATATTTCCTCATCCTCCCCGCGTTTCAAGTTCCACAACTCCCTTAGCAATTTTTAGTTAAATTTCGCATTTCTTTGTGAGAAACGCATCACAACATTAGAATACTAGTGAGAAATAATTTAAACTGTAAGCTTTTCTCCTACAAAAGATTTGATATTCTATTAATAATTAAATCCTTTCGACCTATTACACGTATTTTTAGGTAAAGTAGTTTAAGAACTTAATTTCGTGAAAAATATGACTTTCAAACAGTAGGTTATATTTTGTCTAATAAATGTAATAGGGAACAAAAGGTGGAAATTGGGATGAATATGGAAATGCAAACCTGCAGAGGCTTAGTCTACTAACAAGAAAAAGTCAGATGGAGGGCTCTCCATTGAAAATCTTGTTAGAGATAGAAGATATGTACAAGCATCCCACTAGCAGTTATAAATTTACCGTTATGTTGATCTAATGTTCTCTTTGCACGAACTTTGTAATTATGCATGCCAGTTTTCTATTGTTTGTACTAATCTGGTCTCTAACATTAAGGTATAACTTTCTAAAACCACCTTAAAACTGAGCGGTGATTGGTCTTGATCCAATTTCAGGGCTTATTTGACTTCTCCAAATAAATGTTTTGGAACATGTACTAGTAACTATTTTATGGTGTCCCTCCTCTCTAGCTAGTTGTCTTTCTTTCTTTTCTGACATATAGAGCATCTCATAATGGACGGGTGGAAGCGAGGTAGATATAGCCTGGTTGGTGACGACAAGGTCCGCTCCCAACCGACAACATCTCCCATTGGTTCTACTTCTTCCATGTTTTTGTACAGCTTGTAAATTCTCTTCAGTTTTTGGTTTATATATATATGAACAGGGCTTTGCGTCCTGTTTTTTTCTTAAAAAAAAGAAAGAAAGACTAGAATTGATCCTAATCACATTTTGAATAAAAAAATATTTGGAAAAAACTGAGAAAGTATTAGTACAGTTTTCTTTCGAAGAAAGAGTGATATAAACTGTTTTTTTATTTATAAAACTTAGCCAAGACTAATTGCCAAACATTTAAACTTGCTCCAATTTGGTCCAGGAGAAAAGTGAACCAAAATAAAATTGATTTAAATGCCCAGTTTAATCTTAGAAAAATTTGACAAATATACCCCCCCAAGGGGCCAGAATCAACTTAACATTAATATTACAATCGTGTAGATTGGATTACACCTTACTTTTAACTAGGGACATTATAAAAAAATTTGAACTAGCCAGAGTAGGACACATATTGAAAGAAGAACATCCAACTTCCAGACGATTATTATATTCAGTAAATTTTATTTGATTCTTCTGGTGTCATGATTTTTTATTTTTCTTCATTCTATCCCTTATTAATTTCTAATAATTTTAGGAAAAAATGTGTACAGGCCCCAAAAGTAGAAACTTCATGTGACGAGACCCCTCATAGTTTTCCCCATGTGAATCAGCCCCTTGATGTGTGATACTTTGTACTGTAGCTTTTTTTATCAATTATTACATGTCAGCTAAGCTAAAATCCCCAAATTATCCTTATCCACTCTCCTCAATCCCTCAGACCCAACACTCATATCCTCTCTCTCTCTCATCTCCTCTCTCTCTCTCTCTCTTCCTCTCTCTAAAACTAAGAGCTTTCTCAAGCTCATCACCCTGGCCCTCGCCCTCCTCGCCGTTGCCGCCTCCGCTCAGGCCCCCAAGGCTCCCCTCGAGTTCGTCGCCACCTCCCCTCCCCTCCTCCACCCGTCCTCGTCGCCATAGATCGCCGTCGCTCCCCCGCCGTAGATCGCCGCCGCAGAGCTTGAGGAAAAAGCTCGAAAAGCTCGGGCAATTGAAGACTGTTGAGGAGTGCAGGGAGATGATCCGAAGGTATGGTGTTAATGGAGATGGTGTTTTATGCTTTGATGAATTTAAGAAGATGATGCTACGAGAGTAGGTTAGTTTTGGATTTATCCTTATGAGCTTCTGTATTTGTAAATTGTGACCGATTCTGTTGTGGATGTTTTTTTAGTCACCAGGCCAAGACGCACAGAGCATTAATCCATTAGCTAGAAGAAGAAAAGAAAAAAAGAAAAAATGTTTGACCAGCTACAAATAAATGAACGATTTAATTTTAAAAAATAGTCAAAAGTTGCCCCCATTTTTCCACTTTCACGAGACATCCATGTCTTTTTGAAGGAAGCTGAATTTGCAATAAACCTAATGTGCGTAATCCTTTTGTATTTTAATTTCGAACAAATTTTTAAAATAGACTACTTTTAAAACTTAATTAGCAAAATAGGCTGAAAAAATATTTAATTACCAAAAATCGTTGTAAGCTGGGACGGTAGTTATAAATCGTTGTTATAAATGAGGATACAGTCATGTTTTTATAAATCGTTGTTAATTATATTTGATAATAGTTATACCTAATGATATGTTATTTCTAGATGCTATCGTGGTAGTTCTAGTAGCCCTCGAGTTAGTTCTAGCTGCTACAATTATTAATTCTGGCTACTAAGTTAGTTCTAACCGCTACTTGTTATTTTTGCTTCTACCATAGTTCTAGCTTCTATTACCCTAGTTCTAGCTTGTATACAGTCAGTTCTAGACCATACCTTACGAGTTCTAAACCCAGCCCGTGTTTTTTACCTT
The DNA here is from genome assembly GCF_001876935.1 of Asparagus officinalis. Classification (NCBI taxonomy): domain Eukaryota; kingdom Viridiplantae; phylum Streptophyta; class Magnoliopsida; order Asparagales; family Asparagaceae; genus Asparagus; species Asparagus officinalis. Next base: position 50,132,292 of record NC_033797.1, on the reverse strand, counting down.
CACACTTGTTAATTCATGCTTCTACGTTAGTTCTAGCTTCTATTACCCTAGTTCTAACTTGTATAAAGTCAGTTCTAGACTACACCTTACTAGTTCTAAACCCAGCCCGTATTTTTTACCTTCACACTTGTTAATTCATGCTTCTACGTTAGTTCTAGCTTCTATTACCCTAGTTCTAGCTTGTATACAGTCAGTTCTAGCCCACACCTTGCTAGTTCTAAACCCAACACGTGTTTTTTACATGCACACTTGTTAATTCTAGCTTCTACCTTAGTTCTAGCTTCTTTTACCCAAGTTCTAGCTTGTATACAGGCAGTTCTAGCCCACACCTTACTAGTTCTAAACCCAGCCTTCGTATTTTACCTTCACACTTGTTAATTCTTACTTCTACGTTAGTTCTAGCTTCTATTATCCTAGTTCTAGCTTGTATACAGCCAGTTCTAGCCCACACCTTGCTAGTTCTAAACCCAGCCCGCGTTTTTTACATGCACACTTGTTAATTCTAGCTTCTACCTTAGTTCTAGCTTCTATTACCCTGGTTCTAGCTTGTATAATGGGTAATTAGTAACCCATCAACGATGGTGCTTTCCTTTCATTGATGAACAAAATACGGTTTATAAAACCGTCATTATAGACTACAAATTTCTAATATACATTAATAATAATTTTTCATTCATAGGCAACTATCATATTATTCTCAATCTGACATTAAGATTGATAACAAAAATATATTAAAAATACCCAATAATGAATAAGAGGGAAAATAAAAATTTCATTCATTAATAACATCAATAAATAAAATTTCACCATCCTCAAATATTCAATACTAGTTGTAGGCGTCAAAAAATGCTGAGAGATATCCGAATACAGCTCATAAAGGATATCATCCAAAAAAGGCAGAAGAACACAAGTATGGGCTGTCTCGCACGCAAGATAGTCTTTACTGTCTCGCATGTGAGACAGTCTTTACTGTCTCGCAGGCGAGACAGTATTCTCTGTCTCGCCATGCGAGACAGCATTCTCTGTCTCGCCCGTGAGACAGCATTCTCTGTCTCGCCCGCGAGATAGTATTCCCTGTCTCGCCCACGAGACAGCCTTCAAAAGATCAGAAACTGTTTTGTAACCACCGACACGTGGCCACTAAGTGTTCAAGAACGTGGGAAACGTCGTGGGCGAGAATCACGTTGATAACTGCCAAAATAACGGAGTTGTAAAACGTGGGAAGGCAGTTACAAGAAAATTACTGGGCGGTTGAGGATTTTCGAGACAGCATTTACTGTCTCGGAACCCGAGACAGTGTTTACTGTCTCGGAACCCGAGACAGTCTTTCTGTTCTCGACCCGCCGAGACATCAACACTGTCTCGGAATGTGGTTATTCTCCAGGGGTATGTAAATAGACCCCCCCCTGTGATCATTTGTTTGGAGGGGCTGATCATTTTTTAGCACTTTGGAGCAGAGAGCATGCAGAGTTCTGAGCTTCTCGGCCAATCCCTTGAGATTCGAGCTTCTGACTTGATATCAATGAAGAACGGACTATCTTACTCGATAAGATCTCGTTTCAATATTCTCACTTCGAAAACGAAGCGAAGAAATTCATTTAAACCCCTCAACGATTCATCGGATCTAGATTTGGTGTGTCCACGAGTCAAAGCCCCTCCCGCGCACAGGCGAAGATCCTGACGCAAGCCCAGCGATCCAAACAACGATCCTGCGTTTGTTTCTAAAAAGTTGTAATTTTCCTTTTGTTGTGTAAAAGAAGTCTTATAAAAAGGCTATCTCTTTTGAATTTGTTGTAATTGACCGAAGATATAATGAATTCCACAACGAGACCAACTTTTGACGAAAACAAGCTGGCGACCACAGTGGGAGCCAACGGTCTCGCTGCTGAGACTGTCGTGTCGCAGCCGATCAAGATTCCAGTTGAATCCCTGGTTGAATACGAATTCGACCAAACCAAATTTGAGGAATATCTCTCATCATCCTCTTCAAGATCTTTATTGTCTCGTAAGTACAAGAGGATCTCACAATTGAGGAAGACCTGCATGCCAAAGAAGGCACAAAATGAAGATTCTCGCCTGATTGTTGCTGAGAATTCTACTCGCAACCTCTCTGCTCATAATGACTCTTCTCCAATTAAGGAGTCATTAAATAAAAGCCCACTGGCATTGACGAAAAGAGCTCGTCAGAGACAGCGCCAGCGCCATGCTCGCCAAATGGCTAAGGCCTTGGAATAACCCAACGGAGTTCGTTATCATGCGAACTTAGAGTCGAGGAGGCATCGAGTGGTTCAGTTGCCTCAACGACCAATTCGTTATCATGCGAACTTAGAGTCGAGGAGGCATCGAGTGGTTCAGTTGCCTCAACGACCAATCACTCATGTCTCTGCTAAACTCACGACAGAGGAATGGACTATTGTCAAGAGGGCTCGTTCGACCCTCAAAGAACGTATACAAAAACGTCATGCAAACGCTGCTCATGCTCATGCTCTCTTACAACAAAGACGAGAAAGAAACAGGGAGACGATGGTCAAAGAACCGCCAAAACTCTGTAAAGTTTGGATTCCAAAGTCTGGGGTTGTACAAAATCAGCATTCGGAGCCCGTTAAGACTCCATACCCGCAAGGGGGTGGTTCTAAACGTGTGACTCCCGACACAACCTTAGATCGATCAAAGACAGTAATAAATTGTCCTGAGAATGCCAACAAGGTTTTACACCCCCAGAAGAAGATGCATTCACCAAAAGACATCGTCATACCTGGAAGGTCATGCCAACAAACGATATAATTTTTTGGCAATCATACCGACGAATCGTATTATCAAGTTGGGGGTGTGAATAAATTTCGAAAGAGAATTATTCACTCTCATTGTTCATGTGCACGACTTATAAAAGCAGCATTGTCGGAATATAACTACACAAACGAGAAGCCATCCCATGAAGAGTCTCGGTATTCCACAGTCTTTTCACCGAAATGTCGAAGCCTAAGCCGAGACATTTCCGCAAGAGAAGATCAGCTGTCCAAGATGATGAATTCCCTAAAGTCACCATCAACGTGGCTGATAAAGGAAAATCTAAGCGGTATTCAAATGAATCAAACCCTAACTTTTCCCCGTGAGGAAAAGTCAATTCAAGAATTGCCCAACGGATGTCTCGACTCCAGTCAGGAGCTATCAGACGTAGAGATTATAAGAGAATGCATGAAAGAATGTCCTCGGAGGATGAGCTCTCGGACACTTGTTCTGCGATCGCTTCTGATGATACAATGTCTAGCACGGGACAAACCAAAGAAGTGTTCACAATCACTTCTGATCAGTTTGCTCAAATGCTTCAAGAAGGTCTAGCTAAGCAACGTGAAGAAATTAGAGCTGAGATGAAGACAGAGATGGAGTTAGCTATCCAACAAATGAGAGAAGTGCTAACTCAACGGCCTCAACCTCCTGAGTCTAGTCAGCGAGCTGAATCCAACCGCCACACTCAGAATGTGGCAGATGATAGTGATCCAGAAGTGGATGAAGTCATCTTTGCTGATACACCTCCCAATAGCAATAACGCTGGGGGTGGTTTACACCTCTTAATAACACTGGGGGTGGCCCAATTACGTCTGCTCAACATCACTCAAAGAGAGATGAAGATGAGGACAAAAAGATGCAAGAGCTTGAAAACAAAATCAACGCTTTGATGACAGCTCAGGAAGTAAAGAAGACGGGTATTCCGTGTCCCTATCCAAGAGAATGAGATTCAATATCGTACTCATCAAAATTCAATCTGATTAACTTCACACCGTTTGACGGGAAAAGCTCGCCTACTCAGCACTTGATTTATGATTAACTTCACACCGTTTGACGGGAAAAGCTCGCCTACTCAGCACTTGATTTATTTTAAGTCTCATTTAGGCATGATCTCTGGAAATGAAGCTTTAATGGTCCGGTCATTCGTTGGCACCCTTCGTGGGCCCGCCTTCGATTGGTATCGACGTCTCAAGCCAGGGAGCATCAATTGCTGGGATGAAATGGAAAGTGTGTTCCTCAGTAATTTCTTCGATGATGACACCGAAGTGTTAATCGGAACCCTTTTAGATGAGAAGCAAAAAAGACGGAGAGTCAGTCGATAATTTTGTCAAGCGCTTCCGTAACAAGGCAATGAATTGCAGAGATCCTATTACAGAGGAGTTCATCCTGCAAACATGCCACAATAATCTCTCTATCGATGTCCTGAAAGCCCTGGGGGTCGTACCATCCAAAACTTGGAAAGATTAGAAAATGCGCGGTGAACAAACTGAACATTTTCTTAAAAGAAAGAAAGCTGAGAGAAGCCGACCGACGACATCTGCAATCACTGGGAACGCGACTCCCGATCCGAGGTTCCAAAAAGAGTATTCTTTCGAAGATGATGAAGCTCTAGCCATCTTGAAATACCTCCTCGCTAACGACAAGATCGAGCTACCACCTATTAAAGATCAGGAGGGAGCTAAAAGGATTACGGATCCAAACTACTGTGCATACCACAGAAGGGTTCTTCATCCCACCGAGATTTGCTTTGGACTAAAAAATAAAATTCAAGCCTTAATTGACTCCGGTGTCATAACGGCGAAACAAGCCAAGTAAAAACGACTCTAACTCCATGGGATACACGAGTATAAACTATTTTCCCCTAACTCCGAAGAGTATACGAGTATAAACTGCTTCTTCATGCCACTCCGAAGAGTATACGAGTATAAACTGCTTCTCATGACTCCAAAGAGTATACGAGTATAAACTGCTCCTCGATACTCTAATAGGTATATAAGTCTAAACTATTTCCCACTCTTGACGGGAAGTTCCTGGAGAATTTTTACATGTAATATTTTTAAGGATAACCCGGTCATGTAACTCAGTATGATGTTAGACCCAGTTTCGCGAAGGAAGCTGGGGATGGATGGTTCATGTAACGGGAAGTTCTTGGAAGAATAGGGATAACCCGATCATTACAAACAAAGTGATAAACACTACATCCCCATGGTGATTTCTAAATACTCTTTTGCTGAGATGAGATTCGATCACTTCGTTGGATCAATCTTCCCTCGCAAAATTCTCATTGGGTCAAACCTTTAAACAGTTAGGACCAAAGCCAAAATCCCCTCTCGATTCCTTTTATGAACGAGAGGTCCACAAATTGAATGATCAAACCTTTAAACAGTTAGGATCGTCTCAAGTCCTCAAATGGTCAAACCTTTAAACAGTTAGGACCAAAACCAAAATCCCTTCTCGATTCCTTCCATGAACGAGAGGTCTAAAAATTGAACGATCAAACCTTTAAACAGTTAGGATCATCTCACTTGGTCAGACCTTTAAACAGTTAGGACCAAAGCCAAAATCCCCTCTCGATTCCTTTTATGAACGAGAGGTCCACAAATTGAACGATCAAACATTTAAACAGTTAGGATCGTCTCAAGTCCTCACATGGTCAAACCTTTAAACAGTTAGGACCAAAACCAAAATCCCTTCTCGATTCCTTCCATGAACGAGAGGTCCAAAAATTGAACGATCAAACCTTTAAACAGTTAGGATCATCTCACTTGGTCAGAACTTTAAACAGTTAGGACCAAAGCCAAAATCCCCTCTCGATTCCTTCAATGAATGAGAGGTCCATAAATTGAACGATCAAACCTTTAAACAGTTAGGATCGACTCAAACCAAAATCCCCTCTTAATTCTTTCCATGAACGAGAGGTCCAAAAATTGAACGATCAAACCTTTAAACAGTTAGGATCGTCTCAAGTCCTCACATGGTCAAACCTTTAAACAGTTAGGACCAAAACCAAAATCCCTTCTCGATTCATTCAATGAACGAGAAGTCCATAAATTGAACGATCAAACCTTTAAACAGTTAGGATCGACTCAAACCAAAATCCCCTCTCGATTCTTTCCATGAACGAGAGGTCCACAAATTGAACGATCAAACCTTTAAACAGTTAGGATCGTCTCAAGTCCCCATTTGGTCAAACCTTTAAACAGTTAGGACTAAAACCAAAATCCCCTCTCGATTCTTTCCATGAATAAGAGGTCCACATATTGAACGATCAAACCTTTAAACAGTTAGGATCGTCTCGAATTCCCATTTGGTCAAACCTTTAAACAGTTAGGACCAAAACCAAAATCCCCTCTCGATTCCTTCCATGAACGAGAGGTCCACAAATTGAACGATCAAATATTTAAACAGTTAGGATCGTCTCACTGCCCATTTGGTCAGATTCCTTCAATGAATGAGAGGTCCATAAATCGAGTGATCAAACCTTCCTACAGTTAGGATCACCTCGAAACTCCCACTTGGTCAAACCTTACTACAGTTAGGACCACAGCCAAAATCTCCTTTCGATTCATTTTGCGAACGAAAGGTCCAACTTTGAATTGAATAATCAAACCTTATGACAGTTAGGATTATTCAAACCAATCTAGATTCTCTATGTTGAGATCCCACTTCGAGTTTCCTTTGCACCAGGAGATAGAATATAAAATTCTTCCTCTCCGATTTTAGGTTCATCTCTACCAACAAACAAGAGACCAGGAGATAGAATATAAAATTCTTCCTCTCCGATTTCGGGTTCATCTCTACCAACAAACAAGAGACCAGGAGATAGAATATAAAATTCTTCCTCTCCATCATCGGGTTATAAAAGAATGAGTCTGGAATACTTTGGAGGGGGTATCTGTAGGCGTAAAAAAATGCTGAGAGATATCCGAATACAGCTCAAAAAGGATATCATCCAAAAAAGGCAGAAGAACACAAGTATGGGCTGTCTCGCACGCGAGACAGTCTTTACTGTCTCGCACGCGAGATAGTCTTTACTGTCTCACAGGCGAGACAGTATTCTCTGTCTCGCCATGCGAGACAGTGTTCTCTGTCTTGCCAGGCGAGACAGTTGTTACTATCTCGCAGGCGAGATAGTGTTCTCTGTCTCGCCATGCGAGACAGCATTCTCTATCTCGCCATGCGAGACAGCATTCTCTGTCTCGCCCACGAGACAGCATTCTCTGTCTCGCCCGCGAGATAGTATTCCCTGTCTCGCCCGCGAGACAGTCTTCAAAAGATCAGAAACTATTTTGTAACTGCCGACACGTGGCCACTAACTGTTCAAGAACGTGGAAAACGTCATGGGGGAGAATCACGTTGATAACTGCCAAAATAACAGAGTTGTAAAACGTGGGAAGGCGGTTACAAGAAAATTGTTGGGCGGTTGAGGATTTCCGAGACAGCATTTACTGTCTCGGAACTCGAGACAGTGTTTACTGTCTCGGAACCCGAGACAGTCTTTGTTGTCTCGACCGCCGAGACATCAAACATTATCTCGGAAGTAGTTATTCGTCCAGGGGTTATAAATACCCCCCTGTGATCATTTGTTTGGAGGGCTAATCATTTTTGAGCACTTTGGAGCAGAGAGAGCAAAGTTCCTGAGCTTCTGGTAATCCCTTGAGATTCGAGCTTTGACTTGATATCAAGAAGAACGACTATCTTACTTCGATAAGATCTCGTTTCAAATTCTCACTTCGATAAATGAAGGAAGAATCATTAAACCCCTCACAATTCAATCAGAATCTGTGATTTGGTGGTCCACGAGTCAAAGCGCTCCCGGCACAGGCAAAGATCCCACGCAAGCAGCGATCCAAATAACGATCCTGCGTTTGTTTCTAAAAAGTTGTAATTTTTATTTTGTTGTGTAAAAGAAGTCTTATAAAAAGGCTATCTCTTTTGAATTTGTTGTAATCGACCGAAGATATAATGAATTACACAACGAGACCAACTTTTGACGAAAACACTAGTAACAAGAGTTAATATCCTAATTGTTCCAAAGAAAAATACATGAAACTATCTAAAACAAATTAAAATAAAAGTTTGTGGAAGACACATTCTTTCATCTCTAATCATCGTCAAAAGAAGACTCGATCTACCCCCCTCCTAATCTTGCATGGATAGCTTGAAAATTTTAAAAAAATCACACAATTAAGAAATATTAATGAAGCAAATATTATCTTATTAAGTAAAAATCATATTTTTTTAGTGCAAGTAGTCAATCATAAAGTATATAAGAGATTTTACAAAAAATAATTATCTAGTCCTACACACGTTCTCGAGTTTGAGGAGTCAATGAAGGTGATTGCCTAAAAAAAGTTCTTGCATAGCTTTCACTTGTGACTCCAACTCAGACATCTTTTGTTGTTGTTGCTCCTGCTCATCTAAGCGTTGTTGAAGCATCTGGTTCATTCTCTTTTCTTCTTTAACCCGTGCTTCCAGATCAGATCGACTAGGGAGCGGTCCTCTCAAATTTTTTAAAGTAGTCCCGCCACCAAATACAGTGATGTGACCATGAGATTGCTTCCCCCAGATTTTTTCAACTATCTCAATGTCAGAAAGTGAAGGGTTTACTTGTTTGACTTGAACAATTTCATCCTATAAAAATTAAATTCATATGTTAGTACTATATAATATATCATTATCAAATTTAAACACATATTTTACTTACATATTTATCTTGATCCCCAATATCTAGTGTTTCATTAGCTTTCTTTCGAGTTTCATGAAACATTTATGCCACACCAGGTGGATTTCCTGACTTGTCACCCTTATTCAAATATTAAATAAAAATAAGTACAATATCAAACTAAAAAACAAAGTAGTTTTAAATAAATAGGAAATAAGTTTTGAATGTATAGCAATTCCCACGCAATTTGTCTAAAGGGTTTGCTGCCCGTGTGGTGGAGCATCTTTCTTTTGCCTCTGTTAAGTGTATTTTGTTGACTTGCTTTCTATACATCAAGATTAAAAGATAATTTTAACAATCCAATAATATACATGGAACAAAATTAATAAAATTAGGAGATTAATACCTAAAATTTTGAAGAAAAATAATGTTCCTTAACTAGCCAATCCCAATCATCAACACTTACTTCTGTAGGTTTATTTCTAAATACAACTGGCAATTAATTATCTTTCACATATTTCCTGTACATGTCACTCCGCCACTTATTCCATAAATCGCGCAAGTGTCTCATTACTGACTCTCTCTTTTGCTCCATGTCCTCGGCATCAAATTTATCCTATATCAAATTTGAATCAAAATTTAATTTATAAGAATTAAAAACCAATTACAAAAAATTAATTTTTAATGTACCTTAATGGATGCCCATATATGATCTTTATTTTGTTGTGGTATTTTAGCCCAATTCTTAACAGCTACTGGGCAAATATTTCTATCACGAATAATAATTCCAAGATATCGTGAAAATTCTGGTTCAATAGCTCCATTCTGATAAAAAGTAATGATCTTTTTCTCCCCATGTGACAAATTATTCAACTTTAGACACTTATTATTACCACGAGGTGGATTTTTCTTCTTTTGAGAATTATCAGCTGCATACATCACATCATATGTTAGAAACAATATATAGTTTAAAAAATTGATAAAAATATTCCTTCTTATAATTAATAAAGAATATACCTTCTTGTTGAGATTCATTTAGTATTGCATCATCACTTTGCATTCGATGATTATTTTATTCTGCAAAAATTGAGCAATTATTAATCCAATCGTAAAAAATAAATTGAAAGGTAAAAATAAATAATAATAAATTTTAATTCTCATAAACCTGCAGAATCATCATTCTCTGACACGTATCAAGACCTTCTTCACTTTTCCAAAACAACATGCAAGAGAATGGACACGAGTCAATTTTTTCATATGATAGGCCAAGGTCTCGGATCAACTTTTTGGCCTCGTCATATGAATTAGACAGTGTTGATTCCCCTGACAATAACTTCTCATTCAAAAACTGGAGCAACATTAAGAATGATTTATTACTCCATCTATTTAGGCTCTTTATGTGAAGTAGTTTCACTAAAGCAGATAACTTTGAACATTTAGAGCCTTCATACAAAGGTTTCTCGGAGTCACCTAAAAGACTGTAGAATTGTTTTGCATGTCCATCTGGTTCCTGCTCAAGAATATTCTGACTCGACGTGGCATCAGGTGCAACAACGCTAGTTGAATTATGGAATAAATCTCCGATCATTTCTTGCATTTCATCGTCACTTTGGCTTTCTTCTGCCATTTCTTCTTGTTCTTCATCAAACTCCGATATGGACTCACCCTATCTTTCGCTGTGATGACACCAAAATCTGTAGTTTTTAATAATTCCATGAACAATTAAGTGGGTCTTTACCGACTCACGATTACCAGACTTCACGTTGCTGCATTTAATACATGGACATCGAATTTTATAGTCATCATTCTTTTGATTGAAACTATCCAACAACTTCTCATATGCATAGTCTAAAAACTTATCAACCCCTTCTTTATATTTTGGATCAAGTCTATCATCATCTACTAGGTCCATCCAATCTTTATTCGGTGCCATTTCAAGCAATGTACTAAAATTTCCTGAAAAACAATTCAATCTAGTTAAAAACTAAACACAAAGAAATGCTTAATTTTATTTGAGACTCATATGTTTATATATAGGGTCATTCAACATATAAAAGCATTTAAAAATAATAAACATCTGAGAGCATCTAATAAAAAGTAAATACAATTCATCGCAAGAACTACGATTATCAAAAATTAGCCATCTGAATTGCACTTCCTAATACACATTATTTTAGTTCCTAAAGAAATAAGAGACCGTAACTGAACAAGTTTTTAAACAATCATATAAATATTTTTTGATGGAAAGAATAGAATCAACACCTATTTGCAAATTCATAAATGTTTTTGGCTTTAATTGTTACAAGGGGTACTTAAGTGCAATCTAGTTTAAAGTATAGGGTGTGTACTAAAATCAAACAGTAACTGAACAAGTTACCGTCGAGCCGTGCGATGGAGGAAGAGTTCTCGACGACAGCGCAGGGGCGGCGACCGCGCTGAGGTGGCGACCGCGCTGGGGCGGCAACGGCGTTGGGCGGTTCTATGGCGTTGCTCGACGGCTACGAGATCTCGACGATGAGATCTGCAAACAAACTGAAGACGTACGACGACTCGAGACCACGACGAACTGTTGTTGACGACGGGGAACTCGAGATGATGCCGACTCTCGTCGACGAACTGGAGCCAACGAATAGATGTTGACGATGCCGACTGAACTCGAGACGGCACGCGACGACGAGGAGCGGACTGATCTCAAGATGACGATGACGATGAACACCTGTGGAGCGGACGACGATGAGGAGCACGCAGACGACGACGATGACGTGGGGGAGCGGACGACGTGCGGGAAGACCACGACGAGATACAGGAGGCGGCGGTTTTTTTAATTACTTGGGTTTATTTATTACGAGATAAGAGGCGGCGGTTTTTTTAATTACTAGGCTTTATTTATTATATATAGCTACGTTGATTAAATAATGATTAGGAGTTATTGAATCTCAATAATTCTATTTGTTAATAGGAATAGGTTAATTTCAGATCATTTTGTAGTTTATTAATTCGGGTTTTGAATTTTAGTTGGGGCTTCGGGTTTGGTTATAGGATTTGTTAATAGCAATAGGTAATGAACCCCTTCATTTTTAAGGAGACCCAATAACGACGGTAGTAGGATCAAATCAACGAAGGGATTAAAAATCCGTTATCCCATATCACATTATTTCTCTATTATTTGAAATCACTCCACAAAGGGTTTAAAACCCGTCGTTATTATATACCCATTAATGACGGTTAACTGATCCCTTCACTAATTTTGGCCGTTAAATATCAGATTTCTTGTAGTGTAGCTTGTATACAGCAAGTTCTAGCCCACACCTTGCTAGTTCTAAACCCAGCCCGTGTTTTTTACACGCACACTTGTTAATTCTAGCTTCTACCTTAGTTCTAGCTTCTATTACCCTAGTTCTAGCCTGTATACATGCTGTATACAAACTAGAACTAGGGTAATAGAAGCTAGAACTAAGGTAGAAGCTAGAATTAACAAGTATGCGTGTAAAAAACGCGGGCTGGGTTTAGAACTAGCAAGGTGTGAGCTAGAACTGGCTGTATACAGGCTAGAACTAGGGTAATAGAAGCTAGAACTAAGGTAGAAGCTAGAATTAACAAGTGTGCGTGTAAAAAACACGGGCTGGGTTTAGAACTAGCAAGGTGTGGGCTAGAACTTGCTGTATACAAGCTAGAATTAGGGTAATAGAAGTTAGAACTAACGTAGAGCAAAAATTAACAAGTGTGAAGGTAAAATACGAAGGTTGGGTTTAGAACTAGCAAGGTGTGGGCTAGAACTGGCTCTATACAAGCTAGAACTAGGGTAATAGAAGCTAGAACTAAGGTAGAAGCTAGAATTAACAAGTGTGCATATAAAAAATACGGGCTGGGTTTAGAACTAGCAAGGTGTGGGCTAGAACTGGCTGTATACAAGCTAGAACTAGGGTAATAGAAGCTAGAACTAACATAGAATCAAGAATTAACAAGTGTGAAGGTAAAATACGAAGGCTGGGTTTAGAACTAGTAAGGCGTGGGCTAGAACTGACTGTATACAAGCTAGAACAAGGGTAATAGAAACTAAAACTAAGGTAGAAGGTAGAATTAACAAGTGTGCATGTAAAAAACGCTGGCTGAGTTTAGAACTAGCAATGTGAGGGCTAGAACTGGCTGTATACAAGCTAGAACTAGGATAATAGAAGCTAGAACTAACGTAGAGCAAGAATTAACAAGTGTGAAGGTAAAATACGAAGGCTGGGTTTAGAACTAGCAAGGTGTTGGCTAGAACTGGCTGTATACAAGCTAGAACTAGGGTAATAGAAGCTAGAACTAAGATAGAAGCTAGAATTAATAAGTGTGCATGTAAAAAATACGGGCTGGGTTTAGAACTAGTAATCTGTGGGCTAGAACTGGCTGTATGCAAGCTAGAACTAGGATAATAGAAGCTAGAACTAACGTAGAAGAAAGAATTAACAAGTGTGAAGGTAAAATACGAAAGCTGTATTTAGAACTAGCAAGGTGTGGGCTAGAACTGGCTGTATACAAGCTAGAACTAGGGTAATAGAAGCTAGAACTAAGGTAGAGCAAGAATTAACAAGTGTGAAGGTAAAAAACGAAGGCTGGGTTTAGAACTAGCAAGGTGTGGGCTAGAACTGACTATATACAAGCTAGAACTAGGCTAATAGAAGCTAGAACTAAGGTAGAAGCTAGAATTAACAAGTGTGCATGTAAAAAATACGGGCTGGGTTTAGAACTAGCAAGGTGTGGGCTAGAACTGACTGTATACAAGCTAGAACTAGGATAATAGAAGCTAGAACTAACGTAGAAGCAAGAATTAACAAGTGTGAAGGTAAAATACGAAGGTTGGGTTTAGAACTAGCAATGTGTGGGCTAGAACTGCATGTATACAAGGTAGAACTTGGGTAATAGAAGCTAGAACTAAGGTAAAAGCTAGAATTAACAAGTGTGCATGTAAAAAACGCGGGCTGGGTTTAGAACTAATAAGGTGTGGGCTAGAACTGGCTGTATACAAGCTAGAACTAGGATAATAGAAGCTAGAACTAACGTAGAAGCATGAATTAACAAGTGTGAAGGTAAAAAACGCGGGTTGGGTTTAGAACTAGCAATGTGTGGTCTAGAACTGGTTGTATACAAGCTAGAACTAGAGTAATAGAAGCTAGAACTAAGGTAGAAGCAAAAATAACAAGTAGCGGTTAGAACTAACTTAGTAGCTAGAATTAACAATTGTAGCAGCTAGAACTAACTCGAGGGCTACTAGAACTACCACGATAGCATCTAGAAATAACATATCATTAGGTATAACTATTATCAAATATAATTAACAACGATTTATAAAAACATGACTGTATCCTCATTTATAACAACGATTTATAACTACCGTCCCAGGTTACAACGATTTTTGGTGATTAAATATTTTTTCAGAGTATTTTGCTAATTAAGTTTTAAAAGTGGTCTATTTTAAAAATTTATTCAAAATTAAAATACAAAAAATTGTGCACATTAGGTTTATTGCAAATTCAGCTTCCTCCAAAAAGACATGGATGTCTCGTGAAAGTGGAAAAATGGGGGCAACTTTTGACTATTTTTTAAAATTAAATCGTTCATTTATTTGTAGCTGGTCAAATATTTTTTTTTTCTTTTCTTCTTCTAGCTAATGGATTAATGCTCTGTGCGTCTCGTCCTAGTGACTAAAAAAACATCCACAACAGAATCGGTCACAATTTACAAATACAGAAGCTCATAAGGATAAATCCACAGTCATGTGAGAAATTAAAAACGTAGATATATTGTCAAATGAACCCTCAATTGATCAAAGTCATCCCAAATAAAAAAAAAGAAAAAGTAATGTCCAAATCTCAACGGGGCACAACAACATCATCATTTACGGTAAAGATCAATCTCAAAAACCAACCTACTCTCGTAGCATCATCTTTTTAAATTCATCAAAGCATAAAACATCATCTCCATTAACATCATACATTCGGATCATCTCCCTACACTCCTCAACAGTCTTCAATTGCCAGAGCTTTTCGAGCTTTTTCCTCAAGCTCTGCGGCGGCGATCTACGGCGGGGGAGCGGCGGCGATCTACGGCGACGAGGACGGGTGGAGGAGGGGAGGGGAGGCGGCGACGAACTCGAGGGGAGCCTTGGGGGTCTGAGCGGAGGCGGCAACGACGAGGAGGACGAGGGCCAGGGTGATGAGCTTGAGAAAGCTCTTAGTTTCATGCTGTCAAATAGGAAAGTGATATATTCTATGAATTCAGGGGTATCGCATTCGTAGAAATATATTAACCCAATAATTTGTTGGGCCCATCTATTAACATAGGTTACCCTTCCATACTAGCCAGACTAAGAAAATGGCTTTCTGTTTAGTCGAACTAGGATTCGTATTGAAGGAGGAGCATCCGAATTCTAGACGATTATTATATCAATAAATTTCATCTGATTTGTTCCATCTCCCTTCCTCGAATAATAATCGTTCAATATCACAACTCCACAACATAGTCAACTTTGCCGAAGCACAAATCTGCTGCCGGAAAAAGCGGGTTGCGGTCAACTTTGCCGAAGCAGAATTCTATACCAACAATTAATGGGTACAGGCCACAGATTAATCCTATACTAAAACTTGTCAGCAACGGGTTGCAGGGAACAGGAAATTTTTATTTTTATTGCAATTAAAAGCTAGTTTTCTTTGGCAGTTTATAAAAGGTCGCCATAACGGTGGGTGAGAGTTAATGCTTTGTTATATATAGTCCAAAATTAGAATCAAGGTATTAACAAAAACAATTTGGATGGATATAAATTATGTCATATGTTTGTTCAAAAATAACAAAAAAAATAACAAAAAGGAAGAATTATAAAGGATATGGACAAACCAAATACAATATATTTTTTTAATGGACAAATTGCAATATAGTGATCTACAGTTTAATGATAATGGGAGATTGGAATCTAGGTTAGCTAAATTTTTAGGCTCTATGCTCAAATCACGTGAGGTAACACAAAAGAAGTTGAATCGGGTGTTATTCACTCAAATTATTTAGGATTGTTGTCCAAGAATTTAACATTCAAAAATTTAGATTATGACTAGAATATCTGGTTAGATTCTAGGACTTTTTTGAAGGATTTTAAAACTTTGAATGGTTGAATGTATTCTTGGATTGGGTCTTAAACAACTATTCTTTTATAAAGATATATAATTATTATTTAATTAACAAATTTTTTGGATCATGATTTGAGATTAAAAATTTACTACTAATTTGTATATTTCAATCTATAAACAATAAATATAATAGAAAATTTTGTCCAACGTTCATTACAAATATTAAATTATTAAATATTTTAATATTTTTATTATTTAACATATTAAATATTAATTTTGTTCAATTTTACCTATCTGCTATATTTTTTATCAAATATTTAAATAAATATTAAATATGTAAATATTAAATACAGGTTGAGTAAATATTAAATATATATTTAATATTTTATAAATTATTTTATATACCTAAAATGTGATTAATAATTAAGACATTAAATATCAAATATATTAGACTATTAAATATTAAAAAATATTCCATTTTAAATTATTAAATAAGAAATATTATTAAAAATATTTAAAAATTAAATATACTTAATATGAAATATATTAAATAATTAAAAATAAATATTCAATTCATTATACACACACACATATACATATTTAATATTAATATTAAATATTTAATAAATTAATATATATAAGACATGCTAAATAATAAATGTATTCAATACTTAAAACTGAATATATTATATAAAATTATTAAATAATATAAATTGTTAAATTTCTTTCATTTTGTGTATTAAGTATATTTAAATAAATAATTAAAAATAGCTAAATATTAATATGGTTAATATTTATTAAATAATTTATGATATTAAATATTAATATTAAATATAATTAATTAGAAATTTTTGGTAATATTAGTTATAGTAGTGTTGTTTTCTAAAATGTAGGCTCATTAAAGGAAGTGTAGAGAGAAAATCCAAGGAGGAAGATCATAATCCTCCAATTAACATGCACTTTTTCGTGAAAATTTCTCTTTAGAATGTATAGAGTAGGATTGAGATTTGGATTTTGAAACCTAGTCCTAATCATAATCCTGAACAACTAAAAACAGCATAAGGTAAAATCCAAATCATTGTCCTAAACCAATAACACCATAAAGTTAAAATCCAAATCTTTGTCTTAAATCGACAACACGTTAAAGTAAAATTATAGAAAAAATTATAGTTCAAATACAAAATCCCCCGCCCTATCCCACCACAACAAAAATATCTAAATTAGTCTTTTTTATGTA
>NC_033797.1:50113898-50115363 GCF_001876935.1 Asparagus officinalis | reverse complement strand
TAAAGAGTATATTTCGTTATGTTGCGGGCTAACATTGTCAATGCAAACTAAATGCTTAAGCATTTTTCCCTCCAGGATGAGTTTGTATTATGATGGATTGCACACACGAGTCCTACAAAATTGTTCCGTGAAAAATAATAATACAATAAAAAGCATCAATTAGATAGTGTCACGTGTCTAGAGGAGCTTGGTCTACCTAGCTAGCGAGTGTCATGACTTTCAATGACTCGGACCATAGATATAACTAACACTTTGTTTGAAGTTTACTAAGGGAAGTGACAGAAAGTTAAATAATGGAAAGGAAATATACGAAAGGAGAGTGAAAAGATAAAATGTTATTTGGAAGTTTAGAAAGGTGAACGGAAGTAAATTTATTTTACTAAGTTCGGGAGTTCTAATAAAGATGAGGGAAGTAAAGTGAACATATATAAAGTTACATATATACCTTTACATAAGACCAAATCTGAGCCGTTGGTTTCATGTGATGAGGGTATATCTTAGCCATTGATTTTAATATTATAAGGGTATAATTGTCTTACCATATTGTGAAATTGTACTCTGATTTTCATTGTACTCTAATTTCCATCCTCTAACCCCATTCAAATACACTGTAAAAGTAATGATAACTACACTATTATTCTTATAATATTTTTACAATATAAGAGAGAAAAGTGTGGGATCTATTCTTTTCAACTTTAATCAAAATTAATGACTCGTCAATGGAGCCCATATTTAGCTCTCTTATAGTGTAGAAGTAGTATAGGAGTAGTAGTGCAGTTATCAATATTCAATAGTAACTAAACTAAGGGGCTCAGCGCGACTGGCAGATCGAGTCTGATAGACATACTTAGCATTGAAGCAGTCTAGTTCAATCGTGATGACTAAGCCTCGATCGATCTTAATGGGGCCCTTTAACAAATCATCATGGCCCCTTAGGGGGGCTTTAAGTTGAGGATCGTTGATTCGGACTCAGATTTTTCTTCCTAGATTTTAATTTTAAGGTATTATTCATTTCGAACTATAATTTAGATTTAAATTTAAGCTGGTATTGGTTTAGGACTAGGATTCGAATTTGAATTTAAAGAGTTATTGGTTTATGACTAGGATTTTGATTTGAATTTAACATACTATCAGTTTAGAACCAGAATTTGAATTTAAATTTAAGATGTTATTGGTTGTTCAGAATTGTTATTAGGAGTAGAATTTTAAAATCCACACTCTATTTTAATCCACACTCAATTCTAATGTGATAGTTTTTAAGGAGAAAGTTTTAAGAAAATGTCCAAGTTAAAATCGATGGATTGTGATCGTAGTCTGTGGATTATTTCTCTCCTCTTACTTTTTACTTATTTTAATAATTAATATATTTCAAAATGTCCAAGTTAAAATCGATGGATTGTGATCGTAGTCTGTGGATTATTTCTCTCCTCTTACTTTTTACTTATTTTAATAATTAATATATTTC